>NC_134302.1:1239291-1539291 GCF_949628215.1 Phalacrocorax aristotelis | reverse complement strand
GAATATTGCATGGAAGTTTCCCGTGGATGGCTTTTCTCCCCGAGACACGGCACTGCAGCATCATTTCTGATTGTACAAATAGAACACAAATACAACAATTAGCCAAATTCTCAGCTGAAGTAAATTGCTGTACTTCCACTGAAATTAAAAGTTTTCAATATATTTAAAAGAAGTGACTGCTCTTTCATAACCATCAGAATTGCTTTTGCAAGCAATATTTTCACCTTGGCAGCTGTGAAGTTAACTGAGGCCCACCGTAGATTAACACCCAAGAGCAGTAGCAAGCAACTAGTCATGAAAGACCGCGGGAACAAAATATAACAGCAGTTCTTACTGTTGTGCAGCAGCAACGAATTCAACAGGGCAGGTGACAGCCTTTAAGTAGCAGACTAGTTAACTAACCAAGAAATGTGGGTCAAATTCCCCTTTACTCGTGCCAGTGCAAATTAGTAGGAATTCCACCGCAGCTGGTGGCGACACACTGACATACTGGCAGGGCTGTCAGTCTTTGGCCAATGCCTGTGTGCAATTACAGTCTACAGCAGGATGCAGTGGCAGTCTACTTGCACTTTCTTCACACCCCTGAATAAAACACAGAATTATCTATCCCATCACAGTTATGTAGCTTAATTCCCAAATTCCACTTTGTTTACATCTTAAACATGATTGAGTATTATTACAACCTTGAATTGTCTAGTATAGTTCAATTGATTAGGACAGGGCAATGTGAGCTCTACTACTTCTGTAGTATTGACCTTCAGTCTAGGTAATCATTTTTGCTGTCAAAAATTGACTAGCTAACCATTGACCAAGTCAGAGTAACACGGTCTTTGACCTAAAATTAAGAATCCTCAACAATGAAAAAATACTGATAATACAGCACAAGTGGGATTAAAAATCTCACCGTGTAATTGTATCTGTCCAGCTTAAGATGCAGCACGAAACAAGGAACACACAATTAATAAGACGACTGAGGGTAGTCACAAAGCTAGACGCAGAGAGGTCTCTAAGTTACTCCTGCCAGAGGGTAACAAACTAACACAGTGTCACATACATGACTGCAACAAATGATGCAGAATTCCCTGACAGTGATTTCCACATTATTTATTACCACGTCAACTGTTAAGTCACCCACCAGTGATGTGTTTATGTCACTTATTCACAGCATACAAAAGCATTCTTTGTAAAAACACTTCTACAGGCAAAACTTGTCTCTAATGACACACTCCATGAGGATTATCTCTACAGAGTGACATTAGGTTAGTAATGTCACTGTGTTGACTGACCGCTGGTTGTCACCTAACCAGAAATTATATCAATGTCCTCTCTCTTAACAGGAGTCTTTGAAGATATACCATGGAATTTTCCAGTATGAGGAATAACAAAGTATAAGAGAAAATTCCATGGATATTGCAAGGTAAATTTAACATTATACTTTTATAAATGTAGTATGCTTTCGCAGTATGCAATATGGTACTTTTGTGGCCACAGATTTGAAAAGCTACAGTAGTTACTCCTGGGGGTGGGGGTTTGTCGTGGTTTAGCGGCAGCTCAGCCCCACACAGTCGCTCGCTCACTCCCCACCGGTAGATGGGGGAGAGAATCAGAAGGGTAACGCTCGTGGGTCGGGATAAGAACAGTTTAATAATTAAAATTAAAAGAAACAACAACAGAAATGCAACGTAAAGGAGAACAACGAGAGGCGCAAAGCTCCGGGTGAGGGGGAAGGGAGGGGAGGGGAGAGGGGGAACGAACCGCCGAAACAAACCGCACGCGCCGCAGCCGCTCGCCGCCCGCCGCCCCGACGCCGCGCCGCCCCCGCGCTGCCACTGCCCCCCCTCAATATATTGGTCATGGTGTCACATGGTATGGAATGAACCTGCCATTGGCCAGTCGGGGTCAGCCGTCCCCACCATGGCCCTGCCCCTCCCAGCCCCGCCCCGCCACGCAGCAGAGCGCGGGAAGCTGGAAAGGTAGCCGACCCCCACAGTGAGGAGAATTAACCCCTTCTCAGCCAAAACCAGCACATTCTCCACCCCTTATTCCATACCATTTACACCATGCCCAGGTCCCATATGATGTAATACAACCGTACCAACCACCACCCCTCCCCTTCCCATCCTTTAACATAATACACAGACATCATTCCCTTAGTTCATGGACCTTCCCTGTAAAATGTCCATTAAAATGTCCATTGAGTTCACGCAGTCCATGACTCTGGGCTCCATCTGTTGTATCAGTCTTTCCGGGTGGGAGAGACGGTGTGTGGCGTTGGGGTGCTGCATACCGAGTCAGTCATCGTTCCGTCACTGCTGCACGGCTTGTTTCATAGTTGATCTTCCATGGGTTCAGAGGCTCGTACTCTGATATCATTGATACAACACAGAGGTGACACACAGTATTATATAGCAGTTCACATTGTGCCATTCAGTTCATTGCCTGTTTTCACCCAAAATCAAATCCCCTTGAGGCACACATCGGATTTCTCCATCCTCCCGCATCACCCACCAAGTGCACCCAGGTCCTCGAGCAAAAGCAATCCCACGAATGGGTTTGCCTTTGCCTGAGGCAGGGAGGACCCAGACTGTGTTGCCCAGCATACTTTTTGCGTGCGCTACAGGGACTCCATCCCCTTCCACAGTGTGTAGGATTTCTGACTGGGCAGGGCCAGCTCGCCTGGCAGATCCCCTCCTGTTGACTAACCACATGGCTTTTGCCAAATGTGCATCCCAGTGTTTAAATGTCCCACCCCCCATTGCTCTCAGCGTAGTTTTTAACAGTCCATTGTACCGCTCCATTTTCCCAGAGGCTGGTGCGTGACAGGGGGTGTGATACACCCACTCAATGCCGCGCTCTTTGGCCCAGCTGTCTATGAGGCTATTTTGGAAATGAGTCCCATTGTCTGACTCAGTTCTCTCTGGGGTGCCATGTCGCCACAGGACTTGTTTTTCCAGACCCAGGAGAGTGTTCCGGGCAGCGGCGTGGGGGACAGGAGATGTTTCCAGCCAGCCAGTCGTTGTTTCTACCATTGTAAGCACGTGGCGCTTGCCTTGGCGGGTCTGTGGGAGTGTGATATAGTCAATTTGCCAGGCCTCCCCATATTTGTATGTCAGCCATCGTCCCCCACACCACAGAGGCTTTACCCGCTTCGCTTGCTTGATTGCAGCGCATGTGTCACATTCGTGGATAACCTGTGCAATAATATCCATGGTCAAGTCCACCCCTCGATCACGAGCCCACTGTATGTTGCATCTCTCCCTTGATGGCCTGAGGTGTCGTGGGCCCACCGAGCCAGAAATAGTTCACCCTTATGTTGCCAGTCCAGATCCACCTCAGCCACTTCAATCTTGGCAGCCTGATCCACCTGCTGGTTGTTTCGATGCTCTTCAGTGGCCCGACTCTTGGGGACGTGAGCGTCCACATGCCGTACCTTTACAACCAGTTTCTCTACCCGGGCAGCAATATCTTGCCACAATGTGGCAGCCCAGATGGGTTTGCCTCTGCGCTGCCAGTCCTGCTTCCACTGCTGTAGCCAGCCCCACAAGGCATTTGCCACCATCCGGGAGTCAGTATAGAGATAGAGCACTGGCCACTTTTCCCGTTCAGCGATGTCTAAGGCCAGCTGGATGGCCTTTACCTCTGCAAACTGGCTCCATTCACCTTCTCCTTCAGCAGTTTCTGCTACTTGCCGTGTAGGACTCCATACAGCAGCCTTCCATCTCCGGTGCTTTCCCACAAGGCGACAGGACCCATCAATGAGCAGGGCGTATTGCTTCTCATCTTCTGGCAGTTTGTTATACAGTGGGGCTTCTTCAGCACGTGTCACCTCCTCCTCTGGTGATAATCCAAAATCTTTGCCTTCTGGCCAGTCCATAATCACTTCCAAGATTCCTGGGCGACTGGGGTTTCCTACTCGAGCCCGCTGGGTGATCAGTGCAACCCATTTACTCCACGTAGCATCAGTTGCATGGTGTGTAGAGGGGATGTTTCCTTTGAACATCCAGCCCAGCACTGGCAGTCGGGGTGCCAGGAGCAACTGTGCCTCAGTACCAACCACTTCTGAAGCAGCTCGAACCCCTTCATATGCTGCCAATATCTCTTTTTCAGTTGGAGTATAGCAGGCTTCAGACCCTCTGTATCCCCGACTCCAAAACCCTAGGGGTCGACCCCGGGTCTCCTCTGGTGTTTTCTGCCAGAGGCTCCAGGTAGGGCCATTCTCCCCGGCTGCAGTGTAGAGCACATTTTTTATATCTTGTCCTGCCCGGACTGGCCCAAGAGCTACTGCATGAACTATTTCTCGTTTAATCTGTTCAAAGGCTTGTCGTTGCTCAGGGCCCCATTTGAAATCATTCTTTTTCTGGGTCACTTGATAGAGAGGGCTCACGATCAGACTTTAATTTGGAATATGCATTCTCCAAAAACCCACAACGCCCAAGAAAGCTTGTGTTTCCTTTTTGCTAGTTGGTGGAGACATGGCTGCTATTTTGTTGATCACATCCATTGGAATCTGACGACGACCATCTTGCCATTTGATTCCTAAGAACTGGATTTCTCATGCCGGTCCCTTCACCTTACTTTGTTTTATGGCAAAACCAGCTTTCAGAAGGATTTGGACTATTTTCTCTCCTTTTTCAAAAACTTCTTCCGCTGTGTTGCCCCACACAATGATGTCATCAAGGTACTGAAGGTGTTCTGGAGCTTCTCCCTGTTCCAGTACAGTCTGAATCAGTCCATGGCAAATGGTAGGGGGCTGTGTTTCCACCCCTGGGGCAGTCGATTCCAGGTGTACTGGACCCCCCTCCATGTGAAAGCAAACTGTGGCCTGCACTCTGCTGCCAGAGGGATTGAGAAGAATGCATTAGCAATATCAGTTGTGGCATACCACTTGGCCGCCTTTGACTCCAGTTCGTATTGAAGTTCTAGCATGTCTGGCACAGCAGCACTCAACGGTGGAGTGACTTCATTCAGGCCACGATAGTCTACTGTTAGTCTCCACTCTCCATTAGACTTCCGGACTGGCCATATGGGACCGTTAAAGGGTGAGTGGGTCTTACTGATGACTCCTTGGCTCCTCAGTTGGTGAATGAGTTTATGGATGGGGATCAGAGAGTCTCTGTTGGTGCGATATTGCCGCCGATGCACTGTTGTGGTGGCGATTGGCACCTGTTGTTCTTCGACCTTCAGCAACCCCACCACAGAAGGGTCCTTTGAGAGACTGGGCAAGGTAGACAGCTGTTCAGTTTCCTCTGTCTCCAAGGCAGCTACACCAAAAGCCCACTTGTAACCTTTTGGGTCCTTGAAATACCCTCTCCTGAGGTAGTCTATGCCAAGGATGCACGGAGCCTCTGGGCCAGTCACAATGGGGTGCTTCTGCCACTCATTGCCAGTTAGGCTCACTTCGGCCTCCAATACAGTTAGCTCTTGGGATCCCCCTGTCACTCCAGCAACGCTGAAGCGTTCTGCCCCTATATAGTTTGATGGCATTAAGGTGCACTGTGCGCCGGTGTCCACTAAAGCTTTATACTCCTGTGGGTCGGACGTGCCAGGCCATCGGATCCACACAGTCCAGTAAGCCCGGTTATCCCTTTCCTCCACCTGGCTGGAGGCAGGGCCCCTCTAGTCCTGATCATGGCAGTCACAACTCACTTCCTGTAAATGTGAATCAGGAGTCCCTCTATTACACTTAGAAATAAAATCTGCGCTTCTACTCCTCTGTCTGGGGACTTGCTCACCAGAAACTGGAGCAGCAGCTTTCCTGGAAGAGCCTCCCTGAGTGACTGTTCTTCCTTGCAGTTCATGTACTCGTGCTTCTAGGGCCGAGGTAGGCTTGCCATCCCACCTCATCATGTCCTCTCCGTGGTCACGCAGGTAGAACCATAGGGTGGCCCGTGGTGTGTATCCCCTCCTTTGAGCCAAAGGACGCTTATTCCTAACAGCTGAGACACTGCTCTGTCGAGGTGGGGAGTAGGACAGATCTTCTTTAGTTGCTGGACCTCTTGGGATAGTTTCTCCACAGCAGAGACAAGCGAGGAAGAGATATTTGTGTCGTAATCCCGGAGTCTATCTATCACCTCTGCCACCGTTGGTGTCTCGTCATCTTTCCAGGACATCACTGCCAATGAGTTTGCATGCGAAGATGGTGCGCTCCGTACAAACTTCCGCCACATGGGTCGTGTGCGCTCGGCTTCATCTGGATCTTTGGATGACCGTTGATCGTCCAGGTCACCATAAATCACCTCAAACACAGCTAATTCCCTGAGATACTGGATGCCTTTCTCCATAGTTGTCCATTTTCCTGGGCGATATGTAACATCTTCTTTAAAGGGATACCTTTCCTTCACTCCAGACAGGAGTCGCCTCCAGAGGCTGAGGGCTTGTGTTTTTTTTCCAATTGCTTTGTCAACGCCCCCTTCCCCAGAAAGGGATCCCAATTGTTTGGCTTCTTTTCCCTCTAGTTCCAGGCTACTGGCCCCATTATCCCAGCATCGGAGCAGCCAGGTGACAATGTGCTCACCTGAACGACGGCTGAAATCTTTTCGCATATCTCGCAACTCACTCAAGGACAGGGATCGGGTGGTCTCTATTTCATTTATTACTTCTCCCTCCTCTCCCCGCGATGGCCCTGGTTCTTCATCATCCCGTTCTAAACGAGTTGATGTCCGCTTCCAATATTTCGTCTTATGTATGGGGGCAACTGATACTGGTACGGGTTTATTTTCTGAGCTAGCTCCGGTACTTGTTGTGGGGGTTTGAGTGGCTGCAGTGCCTGTTGTCAGGGCTGGATTGTCTACAGTGCCAGTCACTTTGCATTTCAATCCAGAGACATTCTCTTCCCCCTGGGGGCACTGAATACTGTTGAGCAGGGCTGGGTATGCATGGGCCAGACCCCAGCATGTTGCAGTTATCTGTGTCTCTCTGGAGTTCCCAGCGTAACAACATACTTTCTCCAAATATTCTACTAGTTTTTTAGGATTCTGCACTTGTTCGGGGGTGAAACTCCAAAACACTGGGGGTGCCCACTGCCCTAGGGATTTGCCCATGCTATCCCACATGCCCTGCCACTCGTAACTATCAAGCCTCGGGGCAGATTTCTGGGTGATATTCTGAAGTTGCTTAGTCAAAACCAAAACAACATGCCCAAAAACTAACAATAAGTGCACCTTAACCACCCAAGGATGTTCAAGGTACAACAACGTTGTTGTAACAAAGGCACAGACATCATAGAACAAAGGTGCAAAGGTACAATTCTGTATTTCCCCCATATAAAATCTCTCAGAGGAGGAGGTATAATTGCTAATTGCCTCAACAAGGTGGTATCCAAAGTACAGTAACGGTTTCAGCAAAAACCCCAAATACCAGATAAAGCTGAAAACGAGTGTTTGTATAACAAATCTTGTAGGCAAAACATTACTAATCACAGCAGAACACAGCAGACTCAACAAACCAGCACCGATCTTTAACACCAACTGCAAAAAGGACAACATGGTGCTGTGACCAGCAGCTGTTGTTATCTCCAACCCTTGAGCCCCACGTTGGGCACCAAAAAGACTGTCGAGGTTTAGCGGCAGCTCAGCCCCACACAGTCGCTCGCTCACTCCCCCACCGGTAGATGGGGGAGAGAATCAGAAGGGTAACGCTCGTGGGTTGGGATAAGAACAGTTTAATAATTAAAATTAAAAGAAACAACAGTAGAAATGCAATGTAAAGGAGAACAACGAGAGGCGCAAAGCCCCCGGGGAGGGGGGAAGGGAGGGGAGAGGGGGAACGAACCGCCGAAACAAACCGCCTGTGCCGCAGCCGCTCACCGCCCGCCGACCCGACGCCGCGCCGCCCCCGCGCTGCCACTGCCCCCCCTCAATATATTGGTCATGGTGTCACATGGTATGGAGTGAACCTGCCATTGGCCAGTCGGGGTCAGCCGTCCCCACCACGGCCCCGCCCCTCCCAGCCCCGCCCCGCCACGCAGCAGAGCGCGGGAAGCTGGAAAGGTAGCCGACCCCCACAGTGAGGAGAATTAACCCCTTCTCAGCCAAAACCAGCACAATCTTACAGGCACTTTAAAGGGGGGGGTGGGGGGTGGGGGGTGGGGAGAGGTTCTTTTTCACTCTGGCCAACAAAAGGTACTTTTCAAGGCCTTCTAGTCAAAGTGGAGAACTAGGTAACTACGTGCTCTACCGTAAAACCAGAAAACTTGTTTGACTCTCAGCAAACTCACAGGGTAATGGTACCGTGAAGCCCACCATTTTACATCATGCCGCTCTCGACTGGACACCGTGCAGCAACAGTGTGGTGACGCAATAGAGAAAATAGACTTCCTAACAAAGAGACGCTCCAAAGCTGCTCCTGAAACAGCGTTATGCAGCACCTGACAACGTTTCCCCCATTAAAAAGCACCTACCCTTCCTGGCTTTTGACTGACTTGAAGGTCAGAAATATTTCCCTTCAAAAGTTCTCTCACCAGTAGGGCCGAAGCAGGAGTTTTACAATACTCAGCTTTTTACTGTCTCTCTAGTATGACTGACGCTTGCTGGACAGGTCCAGTGTTGCCTGACATTGGGAGAGACCCTGTTCCTACTTGGCTTGAATAGAAATGATCAGATATTGAAAGAAACAAGCGGATGATGAATGTACTTGCAACAAACCTAGTATAGTGTTTCTTATTCAAAGCTGTGATTTGAAATAGCTTTTGCAGCAAGAGCGAAGAGCCTCATGTCAGGTTTGGACCCTAACAGTGACGGTTTGGGACCTCTAAATGAGGCTTTGTGCGTTAAAAGATGGCTTTGGGCTCTAAAACTCAGTGTGGAAAGAGAAAATGATGGTTTGAGCATTAAGAAACCGCATTCGATGCCAACAGTAACAGTTTGGGATATAAAAATGAGGCTTGGATAATAAAAATGAGGTTTTAGTACCTAAATGTGAGGGCTTGGGGCTTTAAAGGAGGCACTGAGCATTAAAGAAGGGGTTTGGGCCCCTCTTGGCTGTTAAAAATGAGGCTTTGAGCCTTAAACAAAGGGTTTGGACTTAAATGCACAGTTTAGAACTAAAAAATGACTGTTTGAGCATTAATAGAGTGGATTTGATGCTAAATGGGAGGCTTTGGGACCTAAAAAGGAGGCCACTGAGTATTAAGAGGGGTTTGGACCCTGAAAGTGAGGCTTTGGGACCTAAAACTGAGGCTTTGCAGGTGAAAACATAGGTTTTTGGACAGTAAAAATGAGGTTTTGGCACTTCAAAGTGAGCTTTTGGATGCTACAAGTGAGGCTTTGGGCCTTTAAAGGAGGCACTGAGCTTTAAAGGAGGCACTGAGCGTTAAAAGAGGGGTTTGGATGCTTGGAGTGTGGCTTTGGGTGGTAAAACTGAGGCTGTGAGCTTTAAAACTGGGGTTTGGACCCTAAAAGTGAGGGCTTGGGACCTAAGAATGAGGGTTTGACCCTAAAAAAGACAGGTTTGGACCTGAAAAGTGAGGGTTTGGGATATGAAAAGGAGGCTTTTAGCCTTAAAACAGGGGTTTGGAACACCAAAAATGAGGGTTTGGGTCTTAAAATAATGCTTTGAGCCTTAAAAGAGGGGTTTGGACCCTGAAAGTGTGGCATTTAGACCTAAAACTGAGGCTTTGAACCTAAAAGACAGGTTTGGACCCTGGAAGTGTGGCATTTAGACCTAAAACTGAGGCTTTGAACCTAAAACACAGGTTTGGACCGTGAATGTGAGGGTTTGGGACATAAAACTGAGGCTTTGAACCTAAAAGACAGGTTTGGACCGTGAATGTGAGGGTTTGGGATTTAAAAATGAAGCTTTGAGCCTTAAAACAGGGGTTTGGAACAAAAAAAAGAGGCTTTGGGACCTAAAATAAGGCTTTGGGCCTTAAAAGAGGCGTTTCAACCCTCAAAGTGAGGGTTTGGGATCTACAAAGGAGGGTTTGCAGTTGAAAATAGGGCTTTGGACATTACAAATGAGGTTTTCATACCTAAAAGTGAGGTTTTAATGCTTAATAGAGCAGTTTGGACCCTGAAAGTGGCGGTTTAGAAAAGAAAACTGAGGCTTTGAGCCTTAAAAGACGTGTTTGGCAGCTAAACGTGAGGCTTTGCAAGATATAAAAGAAGCTTTGAGAGTAAATATGACAGGTTTGCACCCTGAGAGAGAGGGTCTGGGACCTTAAGAGGAGGCTTTGAGCCTTAAAAGAGGGGTTTGGAACTCAAAAAAATGAGGGTTGGTGGGACCCTATAAGCAGAGGCTGCGGGCCCCATAAGCGGAGGCTGCAAGGTTTAAAACGGGTTTAGACACTGAAAGTGAGGCTTTGGGTGGTAAAAATGAGGCTTTGAGCATAATAAGAGGGGTTTGGACCCTGAACGTGAGGGTTTGGGATCTAAAAATGAGGCTTTGCCAGTGGAAATAGGGCTTTGGACATAAAAAATGAGGTCTTGGCTCCTAAAAGTGAGCTCAGGTTTGGGTGCTAAAAGTGAAACTTTGGAACCTAGAAATGAGGCTTTGAGTGTTAAAGGGGGGTTTGAAACCTGATTGTGAGGGTCTGGCACATAAAAATGAGGCTTTGAGCCTTAAACCAGGGGGGTTGACTCTCAAACGTACCGTTTGGAAGGAAAAAATCATGATTTGAGCATTAATAGACAGGATTCGATGCTAGAAGGGAGGGCTTTATGTCCCAAGCCCGTCTTTCAACACTCAAAGCCTCATTTTTCAGTCCCAAACCCTCACTTTCAAGGTCGAAACCCCTCATTTAAGGCACAAAGCCTCCTTTTTTAACAGCCAAACTCTGTCTTGTGGGTCCAAACCCCACTTTTAAGGCACAAAGCCTCATTTAGGAGTCCCAAACCCTCACTTTTAAGCTCCAAACCTATCTTTTCCACGCAAAGCCTCATTTTTATATCCCAAACCCTCACTTTCAGGGTCCATACCCCACTTTTAAAGCTAAAAGCCTCCGTTTTAAATTCCAAACCTTCACTTCTAGGGTCTGTGGTGGTTTGGCCGGCAGCTCAGCCCCACACAGTCGCTCGCCCCCTCCCCCACCGGTAGATGGGGGACGGAATCAGAAGGGTAACGCTCATGGGTTGGGATAAGAGCAGTTTCATAAATGAAATTAAAAGAAACAACAACAGAAATGCAATGGAAAGGAGAACAACGAGAGGTGCAAAGCCCCGCGGGGTGGGGTGAAAGGGGTGGGAAGGGGGGCGGGGGGGGCGGGAGAGGGGGAACGAACCGCCGGAACAAACCCCACGCGCCGCAGCCGCTCACCCACCGCCGACCCGACGCCGCGCCGCTCCCGAGCCGCAACTGCACCCCCCACCCCCTTAATAGCCTGGTCAAGGTGTCACGTGGTATGGAGTGAACATGCCACCGGCCAGTCGGGGTCAGCCGCCCCCACCGCGGCCCCGCCCCTCACAGCCCCCCGCCCCGTCCCCCCACAGCAGAGCGCGGGAAGCCGGAAAGGCAGCCGCCCCCCACGGTGAGGAGAATTAACCCCTTCTCAGCCAAAACCAGCACAGCCGCCTCCCCCTATTCCACACCGCTCACGCCATGCCCAGGTCCCATACCTGGGCTGCTGCACGCCAAGACAGGCATCGTTCCGTCACTGCTGCACTCTGCTTGTGTCGCAGTTTATCGTCCATGGCTTGGGAGGCTCGTACTCTGGTATCGTTGATACAACACAGAGGTGACACACAGTATTATATAGCAGTTCGCATTGCGCCATTCAGTTCATTGCCTGTTTTCGCCCAAAATCAAACCCCCTTGAGCCACACATCGGACTTCTCCATCCTCCCGCATCACCCACCAAGTGCACCCAGGTCCTCGAGCAAAAGCAATCCCACGAATGGGTTTGCCTTTGCCTGAGGCAGGGAGGACCCAGACTGTGTTGCCCAGCATACTTTTTGCGTGCGCTACAGGGACTCCATCCCCTTCCACAGTATGTAGGATTTCTGACTGGGCAGGGCCAGCTCGCCTGGCAGATCCCCTCCTGTTGACTAACCACATGGCTTTTGCCAAATGTGCATCCCAGTGTTTAAATGTTCCACTCCCCCCTTGCTCTCAGTGTAGTTTTTAACAGTCCATTGTACCGCTCCATTTTCCCAGAGGCTGGTGCGTGACAGGGGGTGTGATACACCCACTCAATGCCGTGCTCTTTGGCCCAGGTGTCTATGAGGTTATTTCGGAAATGAGTCCTGTTGTCTGACCACTCTCTGGGGTGCCATGTCGCCACAGGACTTGTTTTTCAAGACCCAGGATGGTGTCCGGGCAGTGGCGTGGGGGATGGGAGATGTTTCCAGCCAGCCGGTCATTGCATCCACCATTGTAAGCACGTGGCGCTTACAATGAGCAGGGCGTATTGCTTTTCATCTTCTGAGAGTTTGTTATACAGTGGGGCCTCTTCAGCACGTGGCACTCCCTCCTCTGGTGATATTCCAAAGCCTTTGCCTTCTGGCCAGCCCATGGTCACTTCCAAGACTCCCGGGCCACTGGGGTTCCCTACTCGAGCCCGCTGGGTGATCAGTGCGACCCATTTACTCCATGTAGCATCACTTTGTGCTAATCCCACCTGGCACTGCTTGTGGTTCTCCCGAGTGCGGGGGGCTTTGAAGAGCTCTTGGCGCACAACGGGCACCCAGCCTCTGTTCGCACCATACCCGATCGTCGCTCATGGGCTCTTCCCTGAGCCCGTCTGACCGTACGCCGGCAGAGTGGCGTTGTAACCGTGCCAGGAGCTCTCCAGCACTCCCTGACCATGATCGCCAAAGACCTCTCTCTAACAAATGATCAAGTGCCTCCTCTTCATAAGCGAGCAGGCAAATGCACACACAAGCACTGCTCTCTGCCAGGAGAGCCCTCACCGAATGTTTAAATTAAGAATCAAGACTGGCAAGCACACTTGACAGTAACACTCAGTTCCAGGAGGACAGAAATGCAGATAAAATCTAGTCACTGCTTCACACCAGGAAAGTGATAAATGCCGGTCTTTTGCGTTATGCTGACATGAATGTTAATAACAGGAAATAAAGGAACTGACCGGCCTCCAGCTGCGTATTAGTGACAGCTGCTTCCAGTTGGTTCTTTGACTCAAAGCTTACCTGGCCCACGGAACTGCTGGATCCTGCGGAGATGAGCATGCCGTTCTCGTCCTTTAGGAAGCTCCTCTGAGACCAATAGGCTGGATCAGAAGCAAAGGCTTTGCTGTGCCCTGGATTCCTAGGGTCACACACGCTTGTGCTGTCGCTGTTCACAGAAGTCACACACCTCCTTCCTGCATCCTTCTCTCTCTGTCTGTTAACATTACAATTGTAGTATCAAACTACCAGCAATCAGGCATTCACTAATACTTCATGGTCTAGTCTGGGTTTAAACCCAGTTCAAGAGCAAGGCACACCACACCGATGGCTGCTGTGGGATAAGCCTGCTCTTGAACCACGCCGGGTGATGCACAGCCCAGGAGTGAGTGACCTGAACCAACAGGCACATCAGGAACCGCCACTTGCATTTTTCCCTCTGCCTCACGTATGGGTCATCCACACAGCACAGTGCATTGGGAAACGCTTTTTATTTGAGGAACAGATGTCATTCTAAAACTAAGGCTTTGAACCTACAAGAGGGGTTTGGATGCTGGAAGTGAAACTTTGGAACGTATACTGAGGCTTTGAACCTAAAAGACAGGTTTGGATGTGAAAGTGAGGGTTTGGCTGTTAAAAATGAGGCTTTGAGCCTTAAACAAGGGGTTTGGACTCAAATGCACGGTTTGGAAGGGGAAAATGATGGTTTGAGCATTAATAGAGGGGATTTGATGCTAAAAGGCAGGGTTTGGGACCTTAAAAGGAGGCACTGAGCATTAAAAGAGGGGTTTGGACCCTGAAAGTGAGAGTTTAACAGCTAAAACTGAGGCTTGGAACGTAAAAGACAGGTTTGCACCCTAAAAGTGAGGCTGTGGGACCTAAAACTGAGGCTTTGCTGGTGAAAAGAGGGCTTTGGAGATTAAAAATGAGGTTTTGACACCTGAAAGTGAGGGTTTGGATGCTAAAAGTGAGGGTTTGGGACTTTAAAAGGAGGCATTGAGCATTAAAAGAGGGGTTTGGAGCCTGAAAGTGAGGCTTTGGGTGGTAAAACTGAGGCTGTGAGCTTTAAAACTGGGGTTTGAACCCTAAAAGTGAGGGCTTGGGACCTAGGAATGAGGGTTTGACCCTAAAAAAGACAGGTTTGGACCTGAAAAGTGAGGGTTTGGCACCTAAAAATGAGGCTTTATTCCTTAATAGAGGTGTTTGGACCCTGAAAGTGAGGGTTTGGCGCTAAAAATGAGGCTTTATTCCTTAATAGAGGGGTTTGGAACCCCCAAAATGAGGGTTTGGGACTTAAAATAAGACTTTGAGCCTTAAAGGTGAGGGTTTGGGATCTAAAACTGAGGCTTTGAACCTACAAGAGGGGTTTGGATGCTGAAAGTGAAACTTTGGAACGTATACTGAGGCTTTGAACCTAAAACACAGGTTTGGACGTGAAAGTGAGGGTTTGGCTGTTAAAAATGAGGCTTTGAGCCTTAAACAAAGGGTTTGCACTCAAATGCACGGTTTGGAAGGGGAAAATGACGGTTTGAGCATCAATAGAGTGGATTTGATGCTAAAAGGCAGGGTTTGGGACCTTAAAAGGAGGCACTGAGCATTAAAAGAGGGGTTTGGACCCTGAAAGTGAGAGTTTAACAGCTAAAACTGAGGCTTTGAACGTAAAAGAGGAGTTTGGACCCTAAAAGTGAGGCTGTGGGACCTAAAACTGAGGCTTTGCTGGTGAAAAGAGGGCTTTGGAGATTAAAAATGAGGTTTTGGCACCTGAAAGTGAGGGTTTGGATGCTAAAAGTGAGGGTTTGGGACTTTAAAAGGAGGCATTGAGCATTAAAAGAGGGGTTTGGAGCCTGAAAGTGAGGCTTTGGGTGGTAAAACTGAGGCTGTGAGCTTTAAAACTGGGGTTTGAACCCTAAAAGTGAGGGCTTGGGACCTAAGAATGAGGGTTTGGCCCTGAAAAAGACAGGTTTGGACCTGAAAAGTGAGGGTTTGGCACCTAAAAATGAGGCTTTATTCCTTAATAGAGGTGTTTGGACCCTGAAAGTGAGGGTTTGGCAGCTAAAAATGAGGCTTTTAGCCTTAAAACAGGGGTTTGGAACCCCCAAAATGAGGGTTTGGGACTTAAAATAAGACTTTGAGCCTTAAAGGTGAGGGTTTGGGATCTAAAACTGAGGCTGTGAACCTAAAAGAGGGGTTTGGATGCTAAAAGTGAAACTTTGGAACGTATACTGAGGCTTTGAACCTAAAACACAGGTTTGGACCCTGAAAGTGAGGGTTTGGCTGTTAAAAATGAGGCTTTGAGCCTTAAGCAACGGGTTTGGACTTAAATGCACAGTTTAGAATGAAAAAATGACGGTTTGAGCATTAATAGAGGGGATTCGATGCTAAAAGGCAGGGTTTGGGGCCTTAAAAGGAGGCACTGAGCATTAAAAGAGGAGTTTGGACCCTAAAAGTGAGGCTGTGGGACCTAAAACTGAGGCTTTGCTGGTGAAAAGAGGGCTTTGGAGATTAAAAATGAGGTTTTGGCACCTGAAAGTGAGGGTTTGGATGCTAAAAGTGAGGGTTTGGGACTTTAAAAGGAGGCATTGAGCATTAAAAGAGGGGTTTGGAGCCTGAAAGTGAGGCTTTGGGTGGTAAAACTGAGGCTGTGAGCTTTAAAACTGGGGTTTGAACCCTAAAAGTGAGGGCTTGGGACCTAAGAATGAGGGTTTGGCCCTGAAAAAGACAGGTTTGGACCTGAAAAGTGAGGGTTTGGCACCTAAAAATGAGGCTTTATTCCTTAATAGAGGTGTTTGGACCCTGAAAGTGAGGATTTGGCAGCTAAAACTGAGGCTTTGAACGTAAAAGACAGGTTTGGACCCTGAAAGTGAGGCTGTGGGGCCTAAAACTAAGGCTTTGAACCTACAAGAGGGGTTTGGATGCTGGAAGTGAAACTTTGGAACGTATACTGAGGCTTTGAACCTAAAACACAGGTTTGGACGTGAAAGTGAGGGTTTGGCTGTTAAAAATGAGGCTTTGAGCCTTAAACAAAGGGTTTGCACTCAAATGCACGGTTTGGAAGGGGAAAATGACGGTTTGAGCATCAATAGAGTGGATTTGATGCTAAAAGGCAGGGTTTGGGACCTTAAAAGGAGGCACTGAGCATTAAAAGAGGGGTTTGGACCCTGAAAGTGAGAGTTTAACAGCTAAAACTGAGGCTTTGAACGTAAAAGAGGAGTTTGGACCCTAAAAGTGAGGCTGTGGGACCTAAAACTGAGGCTTTGCTGGTGAAAAGAGGGCTTTGGAGATTAAAAATGAGGTTTTGGCACCTGAAAGTGAGGGTTTGGATGCTAAAAGTGAGGGTTTGGGACTTTAAAAGTAGGCATTGAGCATTAAAAGAGGGGTTTGGAGCCTGAAAGTGAGGCTTTGGGTGGTAAAACTGAGGCTGTGAGCTTTAAAACTGGGGTTTGAACCCTAAAAGTGAGGGCTTGGGACCTAGGAATGAGGGTTTGACCCTAAAAAAGACAGGTTTGGACCTGAAAAGTGAGGGTTTGGCACCTAAAAATGAGGCTTTATTCCTTAATAGAGGTGTTTGGACCCTGAAAGTGAGGGTTTGGCAGCTAAAAATGAGGCTTTTAGCCTTAAAACAGGGGTTTGGAACCCCCAAAATGAGGGTTTGGGACTTAAAATAAGACTTTGAGCCTTAAAGGTGAGGGTTTGGGATCTAAAACTGAGGCTGTGAACCTAAAAGAGGGGTTTGGATGCTAAAAGTGAAACTTTGGAACGTATACTGAGGCTTTGAACCTAAAACACAGGTTTGGACCCTGAAAGTGAGGGTTTGGCTGTTAAAAATGAGGCTTTGAGCCTTAAGCAACGGGTTTGGACTTAAATGCACAGTTTAGAATGAAAAAATGACGGTTTGAGCATTAATAGAGGGGATTCGATGCTAAAAGGCAGGGTTTGGGGCCTTAAAAGGAGGCACTGAGCATTAAAAGAGGAGTTTGGACCCTAAAAGTGAGGCTGTGGGACCTAAAACTGAGGCTTTGCTGGTGAAAAGAGGGCTTTGGAGATTAAAAATGAGGTTTTGGCACCTGAAAGTGAGGGTTTGGATGCTAAAAGTGAGGGTTTGGGACTTTAAAAGGAGGCATTGAGCATTAAAAGAGGGGTTTGGAGCCTGAAAGTGAGGCTTTGGGTGGTAAAACTGAGGCTGTGAGCTTTAAAACTGGGGTTTGAACCCTAAAAGTGAGGGCTTGGGACCTAAGAATGAGGGTTTGGCCCTGAAAAAGACAGGTTTGGACCTGAAAAGTGAGGGTTTGGCACCTAAAAATGAGGCTTTATTCCTTAATAGAGGTGTTTGGACCCTGAAAGTGAGGATTTGGCAGCTAAAACTGAGGCTTTGAACGTAAAAGACAGGTTTGGACCCTGAAAGTGAGGCTGTGGGGCCTAAAACTAAGGCTTTGAACCTACAAGAGGGGTTTGGATGCTGGAAGTGAAACTTTGGAACGTATACTGAGGCTTTGAACCTAAAACACAGGTTTGGACGTGAAAGTGAGGGTTTGGCTGTTAAAAATGAGGCTTTGAGCCTTAAACAAAGGGTTTGGACTCAAATGCACGGTTTGGAAGGGGAAAATGACGGTTTGAGCATCAATAGAGTGGATTTGATGCTAAAAGGCAGGGTTTGGGACCTTAAAAGGAGGCACTGAGCATTAAAAGAGGGGTTTGGACCCTGAAAGTGAGAGTTTAACAGCTAAAACTGAGGCTTTGAACGTAAAAGAGGAGTTTGGACCCTAAAAGTGAGGCTGTGGGACCTAAAACTGAGGCTTTGCTGGTGAAAAGAGGGCTTTGGAGATTAAAAATGAGGTTTTGGCACCTGAAAGTGAGGGTTTGGATGCTAAAAGTGAGGGTTTGGGACTTTAAAAGGAGGCATTGAGCATTAAAAGAGGGGTTTGGAGCCTGAAAGTGAGGCTTTGGGTGGTAAAACTGAGGCTGTGAGCTTTAAAACTGGGGTTTGAACCCTAAAAGTGAGGGCTTGGGACCTAAGAATGAGGGTTTGACCCTAAAAAAGACAGGTTTGGACCTGAAAAGTGAGGGTTTGGCACCTAAAAATGAGGCTTTATTCCTTAATAGAGGTGTTTGGACCCTGAAAGTGAGGGTTTGGCAGCTAAAAATGAGGCTTTTAGCCTTAAAACAGGGGTTTGGAACCCCCAAAATGAGGGTTTGGGACTTAAAATAAGACTTTGAGCCTTAAAGGTGAGGGTTTGGGATCTAAAACTGAGGCTGTGAACCTAAAAGAGGGGTTTGGATGCTAAAAGTGAAACTTTGGAACGTATACTGAGGCTTTGAACCTAAAACACAGGTTTGGACCCTGAAAGTGAGGGTTTGGCTGTTAAAAATGAGGCTTTGAGCCTTAAGCAACGGGTTTGGACTTAAATGCACAGTTTAGAATGAAAAAATGACGGTTTGAGCATTAATAGAGGGGATTCGATGCTAAAAGGCAGGGTTTGGGGCCTTAAAAGGAGGCACTGAGCATTAAAAGAGGAGTTTGGACCCTAAAAGTGAGGCTGTGGGACCTAAAACTGAGGCTTTGCTGGTGAAAAGAGGGCTTTGGAGATTAAAAATGAGGTTTTGGCACCTGAAAGTGAGGGTTTGGATGCTAAAAGTGAGGGTTTGGGACTTTAAAAGGAGGCATTGAGCATTAAAAGAGGGGTTTGGAGCCTGAAAGTGAGGCTTTGGGTGGTAAAACTGAGGCTGTGAGCTTTAAAACTGGGGTTTGAACCCTAAAAGTGAGGGCTTGGGACCTAAGAATGAGGGTTTGGCCCTGAAAAAGACAGGTTTGGACCTGAAAAGTGAGGGTTTGGCACCTAAAAATGAGGCTTTATTCCTTAATAGAGGTGTTTGGACCCTGAAAGTGAGGATTTGGCAGCTAAAACTGAGGCTTTGAACGTAAAAGACAGGTTTGGACCCTGAAAGTGAGGCTGTGGGGCCTAAAACTAAGGCTTTGAACCTACAAGAGGGGTTTGGATGCTGGAAGTGAAACTTTGGAACGTATACTGAGGCTTTGAACCTAAAACACAGGTTTGGACGTGAAAGTGAGGGTTTGGCTGTTAAAAATGAGGCTTTGAGCCTTAAACAAAGGGTTTGGACTCAAATGCACGGTTTGGAAGGGGAAAATGACGGTTTGAGCATCAATAGAGTGGATTTGATGCTAAAAGGCAGGGTTTGGGACCTTAAAAGGAGGCACTGAGCATTAAAAGAGGGGTTTGGACCCTGAAAGTGAGAGTTTAACAGCTAAAACTGAGGCTTTGAACGTAAAAGAGGAGTTTGGACCCTAAAAGTGAGGCTGTGGGACCTAAAACTGAGGCTTTGCTGGTGAAAAGAGGGCTTTGGAGATTAAAAATGAGGTTTTGGCACCTGAAAGTGAGGGTTTGGATGCTAAAAGTGAGGGTTTGGGACTTTAAAAGTAGGCACTGAGCATTAAAAGAGGGGTTTGGAGCCTGAAAGTGAGGCTTTGGGTGGTAAAACTGAGGCTGTGAGCTTTAAAACTGGGGTTTGAACCCTAAAAGTGAGGGCTTGGGACCTAAGAATGAGGGTTTGACCCTAAAAAAGACAGGTTTGGACCTGAAAAGTGAGGGTTTGGCACCTAAAAATGAGGCTTTATTCCTTAATAGAGGTGTTTGGACCCTGAAAGTGAGGGTTTGGCAGCTAAAAATGAGGCTTTTAGCCTTAAAACAGGGGTTTGGAACCCCCAAAATGAGGGTTTGGGACTTAAAATAAGACTTTGAGCCTTAAAGGTGAGGGTTTGGGATCTAAAACTGAGGCTGTGAACCTAAAAGAGGGGTTTGGATGCTAAAAGTGAAACTTTGGAACGTATACTGAGGCTTTGAACCTAAAACACAGGTTTGGACCCTGAAAGTGAGGGTTTGGCTGTTAAAAATGAGGCTTTGAGCCTTAAGCAACGGGTTTGGACTTAAATGCACAGTTTAGAATGAAAAAATGACGGTTTGAGCATTAATAGAGGGGATTCGATGCTAAAAGGCAGGGTTTGGGGCCTTAAAAGGAGGCACTGAGCATTAAAAGAGGAGTTTGGACCCTAAAAGTGAGGCTGTGGGACCTAAAACTGAGGCTTTGCTGGTGAAAAGAGGGCTTTGGAGATTAAAAATGAGGTTTTGGCACCTGAAAGTGAGGGTTTGGGACTTTAAAAGGAGGCATTGAGCATTAAAAGAGGGGTTTGGAGCCTGAAAGTGAGGCTTTGGGTGGTAAAACTGAGGCTGTGAGCTTTAAAACTGGGGTTTGAACCCTAAAAGTGAGGGCTTGGGACCTAAGAATGAGGGTTTGGCCCTGAAAAAGACAGGTTTGGACCTGAAAAGTGAGGGTTTGGCACCTAAAAATGAGGCTTTATTCCTTAATAGAGGTGTTTGGACCCTGAAAGTGAGGATTTGGCAGCTAAAACTGAGGCTTTGAACGTAAAAGACAGGTTTGGACCCTGAAAGTGAGGCTGTGGGGCCTAAAACTAAGGCTTTGAACCTACAAGAGGGGTTTGGATGCTGGAAGTGAAACTTTGGAACGTATACTGAGGCTTTGAACCTAAAACACAGGTTTGGACGTGAAAGTGAGGGTTTGGCTGTTAAAAATGAGGCTTTGAGCCTTAAACAAAGGGTTTGGACTCAAATGCACGGTTTGGAAGGGGAAAATGACGGTTTGAGCATCAATAGAGTGGATTTGATGCTAAAAGGCAGGGTTTGGGACCTTAAAAGGAGGCACTGAGCATTAAAAGAGGGGTTTGGACCCTGAAAGTGAGAGTTTAACAGCTAAAACTGAGGCTTTGAACGTAAAAGAGGAGTTTGGACCCTAAAAGTGAGGCTGTGGGACCTAAAACTGAGGCTTTGCTGGTGAAAAGAGGGCTTTGGAGATTAAAAATGAGGTTTTGGCACCTGAAAGTGAGGGTTTGGATGCTAAAAGTGAGGGTTTGGGACTTTAAAAGGAGGCATTGAGCATTAAAAGAGGGGTTTGGAGCCTGAAAGTGAGGCTTTGGGTGGTAAAACTGAGGCTGTGAGCTTTAAAACTGGGGTTTGAACCCTAAAAGTGAGGGCTTGGGACCTAGGAATGAGGGTTTGACCCTAAAAAAGACAGGTTTGGACCTGAAAAGTGAGGGTTTGGCACCTAAAAATGAGGCTTTATTCCTTAATAGAGGTGTTTGGACCCTGAAAGTGAGGGTTTGGCAGCTAAAAATGAGGCTTTTAGCCTTAAAACAGGGGTTTGGAACCCCCAAAATGAGGGTTTGGGACTTAAAATAAGACTTTGAGCCTTAAAGGTGAGGGTTTGGGATCTAAAACTGAGGCTGTGAACCTAAAAGAGGGGTTTGGATGCTAAAAGTGAAACTTTGGAACGTATACTGAGGCTTTGAACCTAAAACACAGGTTTGGACCCTGAAAGTGAGGGTTTGGCTGTTAAAAATGAGGCTTTGAGCCTTAAGCAACGGGTTTGGACTTAAATGCACAGTTTAGAATGAAAAAATGACGGTTTGAGCATTAATAGAGGGGATTCGATGCTAAAAGGCAGGGTTTGGGGCCTTAAAAGGAGGCACTGAGCATTAAAAGAGGAGTTTGGACCCTAAAAGTGAGGCTGTGGGACCTAAAACTGAGGCTTTGCTGGTGAAAAGAGGGCTTTGGAGATTAAAAATGAGGTTTTGGCACCTGAAAGTGAGGGTTTGGATGCTAAAAGTGAGGGTTTGGGACTTTAAAAGGAGGCATTGAGCATTAAAAGAGGGGTTTGGAGCCTGAAAGTGAGGCTTTGGGTGGTAAAACTGAGGCTGTGAGCTTTAAAACTGGGGTTTGAACCCTAAAAGTGAGGGCTTGGGACCTAAGAATGAGGGTTTGGCCCTGAAAAAGACAGGTTTGGACCTGAAAAGTGAGGGTTTGGCACCTAAAAATGAGGCTTTATTCCTTAATAGAGGTGTTTGGACCCTGAAAGTGAGGATTTGGCAGCTAAAACTGAGGCTTTGAACGTAAAAGACAGGTTTGGACCCTGAAAGTGAGGCTGTGGGGCCTAAAACTAAGGCTTTGAACCTACAAGAGGGGTTTGGATGCTGGAAGTGAAACTTTGGAACGTATACTGAGGCTTTGAACCTAAAACACAGGTTTGGACGTGAAAGTGAGGGTTTGGCTGTTAAAAATGAGGCTTTGAGCCTTAAACAAAGGGTTTGGACTCAAATGCACGGTTTGGAAGGGGAAAATGACGGTTTGAGCATCAATAGAGTGGATTTGATGCTAAAAGGCAGGGTTTGGGACCTTAAAAGGAGGCACTGAGCATTAAAAGAGGGGTTTGGACCCTGAAAGTGAGAGTTTAACAGCTAAAACTGAGGCTTTGAACGTAAAAGAGGAGTTTGGACCCTAAAAGTGAGGCTGTGGGACCTAAAACTGAGGCTTTGCTGGTGAAAAGAGGGCTTTGGAGATTAAAAATGAGGTTTTGGCACCTGAAAGTGAGGGTTTGGATGCTAAAAGTGAGGGTTTGGGACTTTAAAAGTAGGCATTGAGCATTAAAAGAGGGGTTTGGAGCCTGAAAGTGAGGCTTTGGGTGGTAAAACTGAGGCTGTGAGCTTTAAAACTGGGGTTTGAACCCTAAAAGTGAGGGCTTGGGACCTAGGAATGAGGGTTTGACCCTAAAAAAGACAGGTTTGGACCTGAAAAGTGAGGGTTTGGCACCTAAAAATGAGGCTTTATTCCTTAATAGAGGTGTTTGGACCCTGAAAGTGAGGGTTTGGCAGCTAAAAATGAGGCTTTTAGCCTTAAAACAGGGGTTTGGAACCCCCAAAATGAGGGTTTGGGACTTAAAATAAGACTTTGAGCCTTAAAGGTGAGGGTTTGGGATCTAAAACTGAGGCTGTGAACCTAAAAGAGGGGTTTGGATGCTAAAAGTGAAACTTTGGAACGTATACTGAGGCTTTGAACCTAAAACACAGGTTTGGACCCTGAAAGTGAGGGTTTGGCTGTTAAAAATGAGGCTTTGAGCCTTAAGCAACGGGTTTGGACTCAAATGCACAGTTTAGAATGAAAAAATGACGGTTTGAGCATTAATAGAGGGGATTCGATGCTAAAAGGCAGGGTTTGGGGCCTTAAAAGGAGGCACTGAGCATTAAAAGAGGAGTTTGGACCCTAAAAGTGAGGCTGTGGGACCTAAAACTGAGGCTTTGCTGGTGAAAAGGGGGCTTTGGAGATTAAAAATGAGGTTTTGGCACCTGAAAGTGAGGGTTTGGGACTTTAAAAGGAGGCATTGAGCATTAAAAGAGGGGTTTGGAGCCTGAAAGTGAGGCTTTGGGTGGTAAAACTGAGGCTGTGAGCTTTAAAACTGGGGTTTGAACCCTAAAAGTGAGGGCTTGGGACCTAAGAATGAGGGTTTGGCCCTGAAAAAGACAGGTTTGGACCTGAAAAGTGAGGGTTTGGCACCTAAAAATGAGGCTTTATTCCTTAATAGAGGTGTTTGGACCCTGAAAGTGAGGATTTGGCAGCTAAAACTGAGGCTTTGAACGTAAAAGACAGGTTTGGACCCTGAAAGTGAGGCTGTGGGGCCTAAAACTAAGGCTTTGAACCTACAAGAGGGGTTTGGATGCTGGAAGTGAAACTTTGGAACGTATACTGAGGCTTTGAACCTAAAACACAGGTTTGGACGTGAAAGTGAGGGTTTGGCTGTTAAAAATGAGGCTTTGAGCCTTAAACAAAGGGTTTGGACTCAAATGCACGGTTTGGAAGGGGAAAATGACGGTTTGAGCATCAATAGAGTGGATTTGATGCTAAAAGGCAGGGTTTGGGACCTTAAAAGGAGGCACTGAGCATTAAAAGAGGGGTTTGGACCCTGAAAGTGAGAGTTTAACAGCTAAAACTGAGGCTTTGAACGTAAAAGAGGAGTTTGGACCCTAAAAGTGAGGCTGTGGGACCTAAAACTGAGGCTTTGCTGGTGAAAAGAGGGCTTTGGAGATTAAAAATGAGGTTTTGGCACCTGAAAGTGAGGGTTTGGATGCTAAAAGTGAGGGTTTGGGACTTTAAAAGGAGGCATTGAGCATTAAAAGAGGGGTTTGGAGCCTGAAAGTGAGGCTTTGGGTGGTAAAACTGAGGCTGTGAGCTTTAAAACTGGGGTTTGAACCCTAAAAGTGAGGGCTTGGGACCTAGGAATGAGGGTTTGACCCTAAAAAAGACAGGTTTGGACCTGAAAAGTGAGGGTTTGGCACCTAAAAATGAGGCTTTATTCCTTAATAGAGGTGTTTGGACCCTGAAAGTGAGGGTTTGGCAGCTAAAAATGAGGCTTTTAGCCTTAAAACAGGGGTTTGGAACCCCCAAAATGAGGGTTTGGGACTTAAAATAAGACTTTGAGCCTTAAAGGTGAGGGTTTGGGATCTAAAACTGAGGCTGTGAACCTAAAAGAGGGGTTTGGATGCTAAAAGTGAAACTTTGGAACGTATACTGAGGCTTTGAACCTAAAACACAGGTTTGGACCCTGAAAGTGAGGGTTTGGCTGTTAAAAATGAGGCTTTGAGCCTTAAGCAACGGGTTTGGACTTAAATGCACAGTTTAGAATGAAAAAATGACGGTTTGAGCATTAATAGAGGGGATTCGATGCTAAAAGGCAGGGTTTGGGGCCTTAAAAGGAGGCACTGAGCATTAAAAGAGGAGTTTGGACCCTAAAAGTGAGGCTGTGGGACCTAAAACTGAGGCTTTGCTGGTGAAAAGAGGGCTTTGGAGATTAAAAATGAGGTTTTGGCACCTGAAAGTGAGGGTTTGGATGCTAAAAGTGAGGGTTTGGGACTTTAAAAGGAGGCATTGAGCATTAAAAGAGGGGTTTGGAGCCTGAAAGTGAGGCTTTGGGTGGTAAAACTGAGGCTGTGAGCTTTAAAACTGGGGTTTGAACCCTAAAAGTGAGGGCTTGGGACCTAAGAATGAGGGTTTGGCCCTGAAAAAGACAGGTTTGGACCTGAAAAGTGAGGGTTTGGCACCTAAAAATGAGGCTTTATTCCTTAATAGAGGTGTTTGGACCCTGAAAGTGAGGATTTGGCAGCTAAAACTGAGGCTTTGAACGTAAAAGACAGGTTTGGACCCTGAAAGTGAGGCTGTGGGGCCTAAAACTAAGGCTTTGAACCTACAAGAGGGGTTTGGATGCTGGAAGTGAAACTTTGGAACGTATACTGAGGCTTTGAACCTAAAACACAGGTTTGGACGTGAAAGTGAGGGTTTGGCTGTTAAAAATGAGGCTTTGAGCCTTAAACAAAGGGTTTGGACTCAAATGCACGGTTTGGAAGGGGAAAATGACGGTTTGAGCATCAATAGAGTGGATTTGATGCTAAAAGGCAGGGTTTGGGACCTTAAAAGGAGGCACTGAGCATTAAAAGAGGGGTTTGGACCCTGAAAGTGAGAGTTTAACAGCTAAAACTGAGGCTTTGAACGTAAAAGAGGAGTTTGGACCCTAAAAGTGAGGCTGTGGGACCTAAAACTGAGGCTTTGCTGGTGAAAAGAGGGCTTTGGAGATTAAAAATGAGGTTTTGGCACCTGAAAGTGAGGGTTTGGATGCTAAAAGTGAGGGTTTGGGACTTTAAAAGGAGGCATTGAGCATTAAAAGAGGGGTTTGGAGCCTGAAAGTGAGGCTTTGGGTGGTAAAACTGAGGCTGTGAGCTTTAAAACTGGGGTTTGAACCCTAAAAGTGAGGGCTTGGGACCTAGGAATGAGGGTTTGACCCTAAAAAAGACAGGTTTGGACCTGAAAAGTGAGGGTTTGGCACCTAAAAATGAGGCTTTATTCCTTAATAGAGGTGTTTGGACCCTGAAAGTGAGGGTTTGGCAGCTAAAAATGAGGCTTTTAGCCTTAAAACAGGGGTTTGGAACCCCCAAAATGAGGGTTTGGGACTTAAAATAAGACTTTGAGCCTTAAAGGTGAGGGTTTGGGATCTAAAACTGAGGCTGTGAACCTAAAAGAGGGGTTTGGATGCTAAAAGTGAAACTTTGGAACGTATACTGAGGCTTTGAACCTAAAACACAGGTTTGGACCCTGAAAGTGAGGGTTTGGCTGTTAAAAATGAGGCTTTGAGCCTTAAGCAACGGGTTTGGACTTAAATGCACAGTTTAGAATGAAAAAATGACGGTTTGAGCATTAATAGAGGGGATTCGATGCTAAAAGGCAGGGTTTGGGGCCTTAAAAGGAGGCACTGAGCATTAAAAGAGGAGTTTGGACCCTAAAAGTGAGGCTGTGGGACCTAAAACTGAGGCTTTGCTGGTGAAAAGAGGGCTTTGGAGATTAAAAATGAGGTTTTGGCACCTGAAAGTGAGGGTTTGGATGCTAAAAGTGAGGGTTTGGGACTTTAAAAGGAGGCATTGAGCATTAAAAGAGGGGTTTGGAGCCTGAAAGTGAGGCTTTGGGTGGTAAAACTGAGGCTGTGAGCTTTAAAACTGGGGTTTGAACCCTAAAAGTGAGGGCTTGGGACCTAAGAATGAGGGTTTGGCCCTGAAAAAGACAGGTTTGGACCTGAAAAGTGAGGGTTTGGCACCTAAAAATGAGGCTTTATTCCTTAATAGAGGTGTTTGGACCCTGAAAGTGAGGATTTGGCAGCTAAAACTGAGGCTTTGAATGTAAAAGACAGGTTTGGACCCTGAAAGTGAGGCTGTGGGGCCTAAAACTAAGGCTTTGAACCTACAAGAGGGGTTTGGATGCTGGAAGTGAAACTTTGGAACGTATACTGAGGCTTTGAACCTAAAACACAGGTTTGGACGTGAAAGTGAGGGTTTGGCTGTTAAAAATGAGGCTTTGAGCCTTAAACAAAGGGTTTGCACTCAAATGCACGGTTTGGAAGGGGAAAATGACGGTTTGAGCATCAATAGAGTGGATTTGATGCTAAAAGGCAGGGTTTGGGACCTTAAAAGGAGGCACTGAGCATTAAAAGAGGGGTTTGGACCCTGAAAGTGAGAGTTTAACAGCTAAAACTGAGGCTTTGAACGTAAAAGAGGAGTTTGGACCCTAAAAGTGAGGCTGTGGGACCTAAAACTGAGGCTTTGCTGGCGAAAAGAGGGCTTTGGAGATTAAAAATGAGGTTTTGGCACCTGAAAGTGAGGGTTTGGATGCTAAAAGTGAGGGTTTGGGACTTTAAAAGGAGGCATTGAGCATTAAAAGAGGGGTTTGGAGCCTGAAAGTGAGGCTTTGGGTGGTAAAACTGAGGCTGTGAGCTTTAAAACTGGGGTTTGAACCCTAAAAGTGAGGGCTTGGGACCTAAGAATGAGGGTTTGACCCTAAAAAAGACAGGTTTGGACCTGAAAAGTGAGGGTTTGGCACCTAAAAATGAGGCTTTATTCCTTAATAGAGGTGTTTGGACCCTGAAAGTGAGGGTTTGGCAGCTAAAAATGAGGCTTTTAGCCTTAAAACAGGGGTTTGGAACCCCCAAAATGAGGGTTTGGGACTTAAAATAAGACTTTGAGCCTTAAAGGTGAGGGTTTGGGATCTAAAACTGAGGCTGTGAACCTAAAAGAGGGGTTTGGATGCTAAAAGTGAAACTTTGGAACGTATACTGAGGCTTTGAACCTAAAACACAGGTTTGGACCCTGAAAGTGAGGGTTTGGCTGTTAAAAATGAGGCTTTGAGCCTTAAGCAACGGGTTTGGACTTAAATGCACAGTTTAGAATGAAAAAATGACGGTTTGAGCATTAATAGAGGGGATTCGATGCTAAAAGGCAGGGTTTGGGGCCTTAAAAGGAGGCACTGAGCATTAAAAGAGGAGTTTGGACCCTAAAAGTGAGGCTGTGGGACCTAAAACTGAGGCTTTGCTGGTGAAAAGAGGGCTTTGGAGATTAAAAATGAGGTTTTGGCACCTGAAAGTGAGGGTTTGGATGCTAAAAGTGAGGGTTTGGGACTTTAAAAGGAGGCATTGAGCATTAAAAGAGGGGTTTGGAGCCTGAAAGTGAGGCTTTGGGTGGTAAAACTGAGGCTGTGAGCTTTAAAACTGGGGTTTGAACCCTAAAAGTGAGGGCTTGGGACCTAAGAATGAGGGTTTGACCCTAGAAAAGGCAGGTTTCGACCCGAAAAGTGAGGGTTTGTCCCTGAATTTGAGGCTTTGGGTGGTAAAAATAAGGCTTTGAATTTTAAAAGAGGGGTTTGGACCCTGAAAGTGAGGGCTTGGGACCTAAGAATGAGGCTTTGAACCTAAGAAAGACAGGTATGGACCCTGAAAGTGAGGGTTTGGCACCTAAAACTGAGGCTTTGATCCGGAAGGGCTTTGGACTCTAAAACGCACGGTTTGGAAAGGAAAAATGATGTTTTGAGCATTAATGGAGTGGATTTGATGATAAAAGGGAGGGTTTGGGACCTTAAAAGGAGGCACAGAGCACTAAAAGTGAAGGTTTGGACCCTGAAAGTGAGGGTTTGGAACCTAAAAATGAGGCTTTGAACCTGAAGGACAGCTCTGGAACCTAACAGTGAGGGATTGGGACCTCTAAATGAGGCACTGAGTGTTAAAAGAGGGGTTTGGATGCTGAAAGTGAGGTTTTGGCTGTTAAAAATGAGGCTTTGATCTTTGAAACAGGGATTTGGACCTTAAAAGTGAGGTTTACTGTCCTAACTATTAAGGCTGTGATGTTAAAATTGAGGTTTGGGTACTTCAAATTAATTCCTTTCCACACAAAGCCTCATTTTTATATGCCAAACCTTGACTCACAGGGTCCAAATCCCTCCTTTTTAGGGACAAAACCTCAATCTTAAAAGCAAAAGCCTCACTTTTGTTGTCCAAACCCCTCTTTTAACGTTCAAAGCCTTATAGTCAGGACCGCAAACCGCGCTTTTAGGGACCAAACACCTGTTTTAAAGCTCAAAGCCTCACTTTTAACAGCCAAACCCTCACTTTTAGGACCCAAAGCCCTCTTCTAACACCCAAAGCCACACTCCCAGCGTCCAAACCTTTCTTTTAATGCTCACTGCCTCCTTTTAAGGTCCCAAACCCTCCCTTTTAGCATTCAAATCCGGTCTTCTAATGCTCAAACTGTCATTTTTTTCGTTCCATACCGGGAATTTTAGAGTCCAAACCCCTTTATTAAGGCTCAAAGCTTCATTTTTAACAGCCAAACCCTCACTTCTAGGAACCAAAGCCCTCACTTAACAGTCAAAGCCTCATTTGTAACAACCAAAGACTCACTTTCAGCGTCCAAACCCCTCTTTTAGCGCTCAGTGCCTCAGTTTTAGTTCCCAAACCCTCACTTTTAGCATCAACTCCCTTCCTTTAATGCTCAAACCATCATTTTTCCTTTCCAAAGCCTCACGTTTTAGAGTCCAAAACCCTCATTTAAGGCTCAAAGCCAATTTTTTAACAACCAAACCCTCACTTTCAGGGTCCAAAACCCTCTATTAACTCTCAAAGCCTCATTTAGAGGTCCCAAACCCTCACTGTTAGGGTCCAAACCTGTCTTTTTTACTGTCAAAGCCTCATTTATATGTTGCAAAGCCTCAAGTTTAGGGTCTAAATCCATCCTTTAGGGCTCAAAGCATTATTTTAGGGTCCCAAACCCTCCCTTTCAGGCTCCAAACTTGCTTTTTTGAGCATCAAAGCCTCATTTTTATATCCCAAACCCTCACTTTTAGGATCCAAACCCCTCCTTTTTAGGGACAATCCCTCATTTCTTAGGTCCCAAAGAATCACTTTAAAGCACCCAAAACCTCACTTTTAACATCACAGCCTTAATAGGTAGGACAGTAAACCTCACTTTTAGGGTCCAAATCCCTGTTTCAAAGATCAAAGCCTCATTTTTAACAGCCAAAAACCTCACTTTCAGCATCCAAACCCCTCTTTTAACACTCAGTGCCTCATTTAGAGTTCCCAAACCCTCACTCTTAGGGTCCAGACCTGTCTTTTTTACTGTCAAAGACTCATTTATTTGTTGCAAAGCCTCACGTTGAGGATCTAAAACCATCCTTTAGGGCTCAAGGCATTATATTTAGGTCCCCAACCCTCCCTTTTGGCCTCCAAACTTGCCTTTTCTAGCGTCAAAGCCTCAGTTTTAAGTTCCAAACCTTTACTTTCAGGGTCCAAACCCCACTTTTAAGGCACAAACCCTGACGTTTAGGTCCCAAACCCTCGCTTTGAGGCTCCAAACCTATCTTTTCCACACAAAGCCTCATTTTTATATGCCAAACCTTGACTCATAGGGTCCAAATCCCTCCTTTATAGGGACAAAACCTCAATTTTAAAAGCCAAAGCCTCACTTTTGTTGTCCAAACCCCTCTTTTAACGCTCAAAGCCTTATAGTCAGGACTGCAAACCGCGCTTTTAGGGACCAAACACCTGTTTTAAAGCTCAAAGCCTCACTTTTAACAGCCAAACCCTCACTTTTAGGACCCAAAGCCCTCTTCTAACACTCAAAGCCTCGTTTTTAACACCCAAAGCCACACTCCCAGCGTCCAAACCTTTCTTTAAATGCTCAGTGCTTCACTTTTAGGTCCCAAACACTCACTTTTAGCATTCAAATCTGGTCATTTACTTCTCAATCCATCATTTTTTTGCTCCAAACTCTGAGTTTCAGGGTTCAAACCCCTCTTTTAAGGCGAAAAGCCTCATTTAGAAGTCCCAACACTTCACTTTTAGGGTCTAAACCCCTCATTTTAAGGGACAAACCCCAATTTTTAGGTCCCAAACCCTCACTTTTAGCATTCAAATCCGGTCTTCTAATGCTCAAACTGTCATTTTTTTGTTCCATACTGTGCGTTTTAGAGTCCAAACCCCTCTATTAAGGCTCAAAGCTTCATTTTTAACAGCCAAACCCTCACTGCTAGGAACCAAAACCCTCATTTAACAGTCAAAGCCTCATTTGTAACACCCAAAGACTCACTTTCAGCGTCCAAACCCCTTTTTTAACACTCACTGCCTCCATTTTAGGTCCCAAATGCTCACAGATTTTGCTCCAAACCTTGAGTTTCAGGGTTCAAACCCCTCTTTTAAGGCTAAAATCCTCAGCTTTAGGTTCCAAACCTTCACTTTCAGGGTACAAACCCCTACTTTTAAGGGACAAACCCTCATTTTTAGGTCCCAAACCCTCCCTTTAAAGCACCGAAAACCTCACTTGTAACAGCAAAGCCTTAGAGTTAGGACCGCAAACCTCACTTTCAGGGTACAAATCCTTCTTTTAAAGCTCAAAGGCTCATTTTTAACAGCCAAACCCTCACTTTCAGGGTTCAAATCCCTCTTTTAACGCTCAAAGCCTCAGTTTTTAGGTCCGAACCTTCACTTTCAAGGTGCAAACCCCACTTTTAAGGCACAAAGCCTCATTCAGAGGTCCCAAAGCCTCACTGTTAGGGTCCAAACCCCTCCTTTTCATGGACTAAATCTCATTTTTAAATTACAAACCCTCCCTTTCGTTGTCCAAACCCCTCTTTTAACGCTCAAAGCCTCATTTCCAGGTCCCAAAGACTCACTTTAAAGCACACAAACTCCTCTTTTAACATCAAAGCCTTATAGTTAGGACTGCAAACCTCACTTTTAGGGTCCAAACGCCTCTTTTAACGCTCCAAGCCTCATTTGTAACAGCCAAACCCTCCCTTTCAGGGTTCAAATCCCTCTTCTAACACTCAAAGCCTCAGTTTTCAGTTCCAAAGCTTCACTTTCACGGTACAAACCCGTCTTTTAAGGCACAAAGCCACAGAGCAACTGCTTGGTATGGGAGAGGAGGAAACCTTGGGGCTCAGGGGTTGGGTTATTTTTGCCCACCTCTGCGGGGAAAAAACAATGTATAAAGAAAAGGATACCTTGCGATGCTCATTCCTCTGTGTTCCTGTGGTGTGACACGTTGCTGTTGATGTAAAGCTCCCTGTTGTCGCTGTGGTGCATTTTGCAAGGAGGCCAAAGGGCCGCCTGTATTCTACTTATGGGCTGTTCCGTCTGCACGAGAAAGGTGAAAAGATCCTTGCCGATGTCCCACCGCCTCCTTCAGCGAAGACCCTGACCTCCTGAGTAGGAGGCGGAGGGCGGCTGCTGCAAACACCACGTGGCATCGGGGGTGCTGGGGGACGCCGGCCCCCCCCTGCAAGACCCCAAGGGGAACCAGGGCGGGGTGTCGGCAGCCCTCCCCACCTGGCTGCCCTCGGACACTTCCGAGGAGAGCTCTCCGGAGACTGCAGAGGAGACTTCTGAGGTCAGGCCTGTGGCCAGTCCCCAGAAGGAGGCCCTGCAGCCCCTCCGGACAGTCCCCCACTCAGCCCCCTGCAGCTCCCACGGCTGAGTCCCTTGCCCAGCTCCCCGGCTGCACCCCCAGCCTCACCAGCCCCACACGGCCCAGCTGGCGGAGGAGCGCTGTCCTTCTGTACGTACCTGTAACTCTGGCTTCACACTTCCCGGGTACGGGGTCGGCGGTGGGAGAGCTGCCGGCATCATGGCAGAGCTCCCCCCGCCCACGGGAGCCTCCAGCAGCTCATAGCGACAGGGCAACCCCCGGAGGCGGCGCTGGGGTTAACGGGAGCCCTCCGCTCAGGGCCGAGCCCTGCTCCCAGGGAGCACGGCGGGGGTCTGGCAGCCACACCTTGCCTGTGCACAGAGCTGCCAGAGCCCCGAGGGAGCTGGGCCTGAGGGTTCCTGCCGGAGCCCCTGCAAATCCCAACCCCTCGCTCAGTTTCGAGGCATCACCAGAGGGACGCTTCTGTAAAACGTGTTCATCTGATTCGTGTCAATATGGAACAATGCTGGGGCCGCACGGTGAGTGTGACCCTCTAACATTTGACCGGTCTGTTGGTGCTTGCTTGTGTAACCGAGGGCCGGTCAATTGACTTGTTAATGTCTGAATGGTTGGAATGTTGATTGACGGTTTGTTAAGTTAATTGTTAAGAAAGAATTTCAGTTAGGAGTAGAAACTAACACCTGAGAATTTTAACAAGATAATAAATAATGCTTAGGCCAGACAAGAGGGCGTTAGCAATGAATGCTTCATAGGCAAGAAGCCTCCTAAAAGGATACAATTCAGTAGAACTTCAAGGACTCACAGTGGAAACATCCTGCTACAAAGGAGAGTGCCAAGATAAGGGAAGGCCACAAATCAGCCAGTAGTGATAACAGGGGTCTTCTTGGCTCAGAAGGCGCTGAAGCATGGAAACTGGGGGAAGGGTAATTCCGGCAGGGGGAGAGTGCGACCACCGACCCAATTCAGGACCAAAAAGACTTGCCCCCCCCCACCCGTAAAGAGCATGCGGGCTAATCTACATGGCAAGCGTGGCTAATTTAACTACGGCTGACCGACGGCAAGTGGGATGCTTATCCCTGACCAGTGAGTGTAAACTTAGGCGTGTTTTTTACTAATTGTTATTAATTAAGTAACTGAATATAAACCCTGTAGCATTGTATGACGGGATGCACGTTAGGAGGAAGGATCCCCCGTGCATCCAGCGCTGTTTGCTTGCCTCTATTCAATAAAATGTAAACTTTAACTGGAATTCATTTAAGGCTAAATTAATTATCACACTTCCCTCAGCGCCACCCCCGCGTACGCCACTTGTTAGGATGCAAACAGCATCCCCAAGCCTACACGTGCAAAGGAGTCTCAGAGCACGGGAAGGGTTTAGCGCCACTCGAACACAGCATCGACCCCAAGCTCTGGGCTGAAGCCGCAGGTGACACCCAGGGGACCACTGAGGTGGGCGCCGAGGGTGCTCCCCACCCCTGGGGGTTCAGCTGTGCCCCAAGTGACAGCATCAATACGTACTTCAGCCTAAAACGGGGAGAGCTGGGGACACTCTGTTTCTGCCGCTTCCCACCCCCGGGGCCAGCACGGGCTGCTCGCTCCCTCCTGCTCACCCACCGCACCTGCCCCGACCAACTCGCTGAGGTGGTGCCCCAGAAATCGGTGCTTTTGGCTGTGAAAAAATATGAGCCAAACGAGTTACACCGAGAATCTGGTGTTTTAAAGGGACTTTCTTGCAAACACAAGCAGTGCCCGCTGTGATTTACAGCTGTAACCAAAAGGGCTACGGAAGGAAGGCCCTCACCCCGAGCCCCCACCGAGCCATTCCTTCCCCCGGCACGTTTGTGCAAACAGGCTTCAAACCCTTGCCTGAGCAGCGGGGACTTTCTGCCGGGTACGTGCGGTCCCGGAGGCGGGGGCGGGGAGGGGGCTCCCTGCCGCTGAAGGGCTTTGAAACATCAGCAGGGGCTCCGGCAGCAGCCGAGGCGCCGCAGAGAGACGCGGCATTGAAAATACAACCCAAAACAAGACCCGACCCGCTTTTGCCCGACGTTTTGCCGCGCGGCAGCAGCAGCAGCAGCAGCAGCAGCAGCAGGAGCCGCCGCGGCGCGGAGCCGAGCGGCGCCGATGGCCCCGCCGGGCCCGGCCGCCCGCCCCGCCGCCGCCGCCGCCCGCCCCGCTCCGCGCCCGGCCCCGGGGCTGCGCGGGGGGGCTGGGGGGGGAAGGGCTCCGCCGGGAGCGGGAAGGGGCGGCTGGGGCCGCTCAGGGGGGGCCGCGGCTCCCGCCGAGCCCCGGCGCGAAGCGGGCGCCCCTTCCCATCCCCGGGAGAGCGAAGCTGGCTCCGAACCGCCCGGCCGCGCTCCCGCCGCGGCTCCGGAGGGCGTCGAGCGTGGCGAAACGCGCCCGGGCCCTGCCTTTTTCGGGCCCTGGAAGCGCGTTTGCTGCCCAGAGGCGGCGGGAGCGGGCTGAAGGGCTCCGCGGGGCGGGGGCGGCGCGGGAGCTGCACGCAAAGCTTTGGCTCCGCCCGGGGGCTCGCGGGGCTCAAGGGCAGCACCCCCTGCCCCGGCAGGGCCGCCACGGCGCCCCCCGAGGCAAAGCCGCCGGCGCAGCCTGCTTCGAGTGCCCTGGCTGCGCCCACCGAACACCCCGAGGGGCTCTGTTTTATTGGGGGCGGCCATCGCAGCCTCCGCGGCCTCGGCGTGTTTGGCGCTGCCGGCCGGACTGGCTGCTGCCCTAAAATCTGGTTAACCGTCACGCGGACCTGGCTGTGCTGATGGTGATCTGGTCACTGTCGTAGCTATGGTTTGGGATAGCGCGCTCACCTCAGACACCCCCGGCATGGCTGAGCTGCCTCAGCGACATGCGTCAGTCACCGCTGACAAGCGATGCGAGCTGCTTCGTGCAGAGAAGGCCCAGCGCCGCTTTCATCCCCCTTGACGCCACAGCTCATTCCCCAAGGGCAGATGCCCGTAGTGCCAGAGCTGACAGCGCCCTGCACAGCGGCCCCAGCAAACCTGCGGAGCAGTCCAGCCGAGGCTGTTGGGGTCCGAGGAAAAGCCAGGGCGTGGGGAGGTCGGGCTTTCAGCGAGGGCATACGGCGGGGATCGCTCGCCGCCGCCATGAGGGCTTGGAGCTCCTGCTGCTGCGACCAGGGCCTGTCCTGACACCTTTAGCAGGCACAGAGGCTCCGACACCTCAGCGCTGCCACGTTGTGTGGGGAAGCACTGAGAGAGGGCTGCGGCGAGGAAATCCTCCATGTCAGCGGAGACCCTCGCCAGGGCCTGGGGGGAAAAGCAGGCATATAAATAAAACGTGGTTATTCCACCGTCACTGAGATGGCCTGGCAGCGTGTCAGAGTGCGCGATGTCTGCTCTCACAGCTGCTGTGCCGGAGGCGCCGGGAAATTGATGCAAATAAACCCAACAGCAGCAGCATAATTATAACACGGCACGGGGAGTTGTCGCCGTCCTTGGTTTGCAGATGACTTTCTGCAAAAGCAGGGCCTAATTCTGATCTCACGTAAAGTCAGCAGGGTAAGAGCAACACCCGTTACTGTCACTGCTATGATCCCCACTTCCCACGGGGAAGCAGCAAAGGAGGATCAGGGGCTTTCCTAAGCCCACAGCTACAGCAGAAATGTAAGCGAGAGCTCAGGGCACTTTCCCACATGGTGACCACGTTTCAGGGGTGCCACAGGGACTGTTCCTCCATGCCAGGTGAAGGCAAACACTGCCGTGATGCTCCTGGAGCGGGGTCACAGCATGGAAACAGCCGGTCTGGACCCGGGGAGTTTTAAGGTTGCTGGGAGGTATGAAGGTCTGCATGTGGGATCAAGTCAGCTCAGCCCTTTACTGTTTTGAACTGCTTTTCATGTGGAGGAAAACTAAAAGCTTCTAACACTGGGAAGCCCTTTACAGCAGGAAATCAAAGGGCTATTGAGACACTCCTGCCTGAAGGACTTCAAGGTTTGCAGCTTTCCCGTGGGTGGGATGTTTTGAGGTTTCCCCATTATTAACCTCTGGTGCGGCACACTCCCGTGGGGCTGGGGAGCACAGATCCGATTAAGCGCAGACTTGCTGATGCCACGTTGTCACCGCGGTGGCCACCGTAAGAAAGCCCCGGATGTAGTGCTGTGCAGCAGAAGCTACATCCCTGGACTGTGTCTCAGCCGCTTTCTTACTATACAAATATCTGTGTACGTAGCGTAGTGAAGCCTGCACAACACAGCTGCATTTCTTTGAGGACTGCTGTGCCATAAGCCACATCTTAGCCCCAAAGTTTTCCTTCCCCCTCAAGCGCGGAGCGTGCACTGCCCTTCATGCAGGGATACTCTCACTGCCAATGTGTTTGTTCTCCTTTTCCCCTTCATAACCATTCCCTTCCCGGAGCTTTCTATTTGCTGACGCCCTTAATATCCAGAGCTGTCAGGGATGAAAACCAAAGCCCTGCCGGCAGCTCAGGGAGGGTGAGCGGCTGCCCTTTTCCAAGCAAGCGGCTGAAATAAAACACGGTCAGCGGCGCTCTCAGTGTCCAGGCCTGTCACTGTCACGCTCCCACAGCACCTCCACCTGCCCAGACCCCGCCGGGGGCTCAGCCACCGAGAGCAGCTGTCCTGGGAAGAGACTGGGGGGGCCTCGCAGGCCCTGGGGGTGTTGGCCCAGGCCCCTCTCTCCCTTCATCCCCTCTCCAAAGCCCTGCCTGGGAAGGAGGCTGCTCATCTCTCTCGGGAAGTGCAACCTGTTGGTAGTCTTAAAAGAGGTTAATTGCAGCCTCTGTGGGGTCTGGTACCCCCATGCAGCCCCCTCAGGGCAGCCTCACAGAACTTGCTTCCTCAGCAGGCACAAAGCGATACCTGAATCAATACTGAGCTGCAGCAAAGTGATGAAGCAGGAAAAAATTCCGTGCAAGTTTTCATACTCTGGGCAAGTTTGATGCGAGATGTGGTCACGCGAGGCTCTCAATAGGATCAGGTTAGGAGCGCACAATAAATACCGCCAGCTGTCCCCTGCAGCACTGGGGCTTGTTAGCTGACTTGTGAGCCAGGCTGAGCGTTGCAGTAAGGAGCCGTTCCTCCAGCCCCAGGGACCGTTACGCGCTCACCTGAGGCTGAAGTGAAGCGTGGGTTCAGAGCTCAGTGTCAGCGTGCCTGGGCAGAAGCCCAAGCTGCCACCCCTTTGCACCCAAGGGGTAAGTGCCATGAGTGGGTGCAGACGCTGGGGTGCATTTCCCACAGCTCATGGCACTCTCTGTTTATACCAACACGGTGCATTAGAATGGCTAAGCCGCGCTTTATTAGCTCGCCAGCCCAAAGGGCTGTGATTCAGGCCGATCGATAGTGGTGTTGCTCAGCTGGTTGGGAGCTGGTTACAGCACAGCCTCACCCTGTGGGGTTTGTTTCCCACCAAACAGCGGGAACAGATGAGGAACAGAGGGCTCTGCAAGGGACGAGTTGTTCGATCTGAAGTGGAACACGAAGGCACGAGCCAGCTGGAGCGATGCACTGAGTCCCTCCTGCCAGAGCTGCGTACGGGGAGGTGCTGGCGGAGGGGAGATAATTTGGCAGCCTGGAGAGCAAAGCAGGCACTTGGAGGAAGCGGAGAGAGAAAGAAACAAGAACAACCGGCAAGAGCCTGTGGAGGGTGTGAGAAGCCAAGATTTAAAATCAGAGCTTGAAATAATGCTGACTCAGCACAGCTGCTGCACGCTGTTGCCAATGGTGACGAGCCACAGGGATTTTTAGAAGCAAAACCAACAAAAAAACAGCTGGGTGATTTTTTTTTCCCCTCAGCTCGGTTACTTTTCCCCAGCCCTGGCCACTCTGCAAGGCGATGCTCGTCACCAATATCAGGGTGCAGGATTGGGCCCAGGGCAGGGCTTTTGCGGGCAGCACATTTCTTGTTCCCAGTAACGCAGTCGCTGGGCATTGATGAACAACTGGGGCAGTTGCCCAGAATTACCATTCTTGCTCTCTCCCCAGTTCCCATCACTTCTGTTTTTCCTTTCTCTTTCTTTCTCTGTCTGACTCTATTTTCTAACTCCTCCCTGTCTGTCCTACAGCCTGATGCTATGTTTTCCTTTCCCTACACCTCTCTCCTGCTCCCTGGCCTTCTCCTTTCTCTGTCGCCGTGTCCTGGCCGCCTGGTTCCCCTCTGTGCTGCCGCCTGTCCCCTCTCTCCCGCCTGTATCCCCCGCTCGGCTGGCCCTGCTGCTCTCGGGGCCTCCGTCCTGCTCCCCGGCCCCTTCTGCTCCTCCTGCGTGAACCCTGAAACTCACAGTTTGGGACCTAAAAAGGAGGCAATGAGTGTTAAAATAGGGGTTTGGATGCTGAAAGTGAGTCTTTGGGTGTTACAAATGAGGCTATGGCTATTAAACGAGGGCTTTGGTTCCTAGAAGCGAGGGTTTGGCTGTTAAAAATGATGCTTCGAGCCTTAATAAAGGGGTTTGGACCCTGAAAGGGAGGGTTTGGGACCTAAAAATGATGCTTTGAGAATTAAATGATGGATTTAGACCCTAAACGTGAGGTTTTGTGACATACAAATGAGGCTTTGAGAGTAAAAAAGACAGGTTTGGACCCTGACAGTGAGGGTTTGGGAGCTCTAAATGCGGCCTTGAGCCTTAAAAGTGGGGTTTGGACCTTGAGAGTGAAGGTTTGGAACTGAAAACTGAGGCTTTGAGAGTTAGAAGCGGGATTTGAACCCTGAAAGTGAGGATTTGGGTGTTAAGAAGGAGACTTTGAGTTTTAAAACAGGGCCTTGGACCCTAAAAGTGAGGTTTGCGGTCTTAACTCTAAGGCTTTGAGCTTTAAAAGCTGGGTTTGGACAATAAAAGGGAGGCTTTGGAACTAAAAACTGAGGCTTTTAGCCTTAAAATGTGAGTTTTGGACCCTCAAAGTGAAGGTTTGGAACCTAAAAATGAGGCTTTGAGTGTAAAAGACAGGTTTAGACCCTAAAAGTGAAGTTTTGGGACTTCTAAATGAGGCTTTTAGCCTTAAAAGAGGGGGTTGAACCCTGAAACTCACAGTTTGGAGCAAAAAAAAGATTGTTTGAGCAGTAACTGACCAGATTTGAATGCTAAAAGAGGGGTTTGGGACCTAAAAATAAGGCTTTGAGCTATGAAAAGGAGGGCTTAGGACTCTAAAACACATGGTTTGGAATGAAACAATGACAGTTTGAGCATTAGAAGACTGGATTTGATGCTAAAATTGAGGGTTTGGGACAAAGTAAAGGCCTGCATTGGGATACACTAGATGTCATTTGAGGAGAGCGAAGGAAAATTTATTGATATTGACAAATATCCATGAAATCACTTCCTTAATGCGCTGCTTGAGCTCCTGGTTCCTCATGCTGTAGATGAGGGGGTTCACTGCTGGAGGCACCACCGAGTACAGCACTGCCACCACCAGGTCCAGGGATGGGGAGATGGAGTGGGGCTTCAGGCAGGCAAACGTGCCAGTGCTGAGAAACAGGGAGACCACGGCCAGGTGAGGGAGGCACGTGGAAAAGGCTTTGTGCCGTCCCTGTTCAGAGGGGAGCCTCAGCACAGCCCTGAAGATCTGCACATAGGAGAAAAGGATGAAAACAAAACAGCCAAACCCTAAACAGGCACTAACCACAAGAAGCCCAACTTCCCTGAGGTAGGTGTCTGAGCAGGAGAGCTTGAGGATCTGGGGGATTTCACAGAACTGCTCCAGGGCATTGCCATGGCAGAGGGGGAGTGAAAATGTACTGGCTGTGTGCAGCAGAGCACTGAGAAACCCACCGGCCCAGGCAGCTGCTGCCATGTGAGCACAAGCTCTGCTGCCCAGCAGGGTCCCGTAGGGCAGGGGTTTGCAGATGGCCATGTAGCGGTCGTAGGCCATGACTGTGAGGAGATAAAACTCTGCTGACATCAAAAAGAGAAACATAAAGGATTGTGCAGCACATCCTGCGTAGGAGATGTCCCTGGTGTCCCAGAGGGAATTGGCCATGGATTTGGGGAGAGTGGTGGAGATGGAGCCCAGGTCGAGGAGAGAGAGGTTGAGGAGGAAGAAGTACGTGGGGGTGTGGAGGCGGTGGTCGCAGGCGATGGCGGTGACGATGAGCCCGTTGCCCAGGAGGGCAGCCAGGTAGATGGCCAGGGAGAGCCAGAAGTGCAGGAGCTGCAGCTCCCGCGTGTCTGTGAACGCCAGGAGGAGGAAGTGGGTGATGGAGCTGCTGTTGGACATCTGCTGCCTCTGGGTGTGGAGCCCTGAACAAGGAGGTAAAGGACGTGGAATTTAGGGCAGACTTCTTCGATAAAACACTATTGTGTTTCTTTCAGAACCCCCCCCAGACTGCCTTTCCCTTGTCAGGAATAACGGTGGTGAGCTCAGGTTGGTGCTGGCAGAGGGAGGGTGCCCCAGGGAGCAGGAGCCCTCTGCTGTGGGCTCTGCAGGAGTCACTCATGCCCTACAGCAACAGGTAAAGATTAACACAGGGTGATCTCAGACTAAATGCACTCCTGATATCAATGACCTTTTCAGCATTGTCGCTCCCAACTCACCTGAGTGCAGAGCAGAGCGGTGGGGATTGTGTTCTGTGTCTTCTGTTCCAGTTGACCCACCACACCTGAGGGGTGCTTTGGGTACAGAAACCCCTGGCATTTCTGCTGCACTGCAGGTGAAATCTTGTGGCCCTGAGAGCAAAGGGACTGTCCCTTGGTGCCGAGGGAGGACAGCCGGTCTGTCCATCAGCCCTGGTCTCAGCTGCCCTGTGCCGGCAGCTCTTTCAGCTGGAGGACTATCGCACTCAGGTGTTCTCCCCAAAAGAAACAGGATGCTGCTGGGAGCAGAGGAACCCAGTTTCTGAGTGCAGATCTCCGAACCCCTCCCAGCCCCATCATACCTGAGGAGGATCTCAGCTCTGCCCTCCCAGCCAGGGACACAGAGGGCTCATTACAGCTGCCCACACCCAGCCACACAGCAGCCTTTCCATGGCCTGAGAAGGGAGGCGTCTTTTCCATGGGGCTCCTGCACAACACAGAGATGCTCTGGGAGAGCTTTGCCCTACTGGAGGGCAGCCTGCAGCCCAGCAGCACCTCCCGAGGAAACACTCCCATCGCCTACACTTGTGTCATCCTGAGGAGGGGGTGAGATCATTGCAGCCACATGCACTGCAGTACCCAGAGACCCAAAGGTTAAAAGGCTGAGAGTTGGATGCGGTTCCTCCATGGACATACGTGCATGACAGTACACGCAGCATTGGTGTCTGAGCTGTAGTTGAATCCTCATGCCCCACCACCACTGCCTGTAACAGTAAGAACAAGGGTGGCAGGTGGAAGAGGAGAACATGCCAAAGTACCCTGCCGAGGGAGGCAGGAGAGGGAAACCCAGTCGGATACTGCAGTTTTTCTCTTGGTGGTCAGGCTGCTGGCAGGGCAACTCCTGGCCATGTCCCCAGGATATTAAGGGCAGGGGCTTTGCTGTGGGAGTGGGGAGACCAGTGGGTTGCTCCAGGGAAAGCATCTGCACTGCAGGGATGGCAGGGAGACACCTGAGTCCCTCCTCCCACAGCATTGCTGGGAGCATCTTTCTCCCTCCCTGACCATGGCTCTGCTGCCTGGAGCTCTTCTTGGGCAGGAGCACTTTCTCTGTCCCCACTTCTCCTCCCTCTCCCTGCTCACAGAGCCCATCCCACGTGCTGTGCGCTCAGCTCTGCCCTGCACACACCTCCTGGCAGCAGGGCACTGCCCAGGGACAGCTCTGTGTGGGCAGGGGCTAAGGAGCAGCTCAGACGAGTCCTGACAAGAGCTGGGGTCTCAGTGCCTATGCCAGAGCACAGAAATATATTCCCATCTCCCACTGCCCACCCAGACAACCAAGAGGAGAAAGCTCAAAGCACACACTTCTTCCCTTTCAGGTAATTCCCAACCTTAACATCCACCTTTAAAAGGATCCTCTGCAAACACCCACAGGGTGATGGAGAACTCTGAGCAGCCTGACCCAAGCAGCACCCTCTGGGCAGCAGAAGGACCCTGCCCTGCCAGGGTCACTCCTTCCACCCATAGCTCCTCCCCACAGCGCTGTGGGAGCTCCCGGGGCAGGCTGAGTGCTGAGCCTGGCAGGCGGCAGAGTCCCTGCCCCAGCACACAGACCCCTGGTGCACAGGGACCCTGCTCGCAAGGACAGCCCGGGGCACCCCTGCATGCACACACGCCTGCAAAGCCCTGCAGCATCCCCGGGCGAAGGCAGCCGCCGTGCCCTGTCCTGAGGGTGCAGCAGGGAAGTGCTGCTCCTCAGCACGTCCTCCTCCTCTGTGCAAGGGCAACTGTGAGAGTCCACAACAGGGACCATGTATGCCCTGGGATGGAGCAGCTGTTGGATGTCCCTCCAGGAACACCAGCTGCTTTGTCCTGCACCCAGACACTTACCATGTAGAGGGCTGTGAAGGTTTCTCCCGCAGTCAGCTCACAGCATCCCCCCACGCCAGGCTGCCTTTCCCCTCTCCCTGCCCGGCTCCTCTGCCCTCGGTGCCTGCAGGCAGTGCCCTCAGCCCTGCTGCGCTTGGCAGAGGAGCTGCTCCTGGTCAGAGCTGTCTCTCGGCAGCACGTACTAGACTTGCATCGCCCGTGGTGAGGCTTCCAAGAAGACACTGTGGTGCAAGGCAGGAGCACAGGAGGCAACGAGCTGAAACACGAGAGGCTCAGGCTCAATATAGGGAGAAACTTTTGCAATGTGAGGGCAGTCAGAGATGGGAAGCCGTTTCCCGGAGAGTGTGCGCTGCCTCCATCCCTGGAAGTTTCAAAGACCCATCTGGATGAAAGCATGAGAAAGCTGGTGTGATCCTGCTTTGAGTAGGATGTTTCCTACAGATATCTAGGAAGGTGCCTTCCTGCATGAACGAAGCTCTCATTCCTCCCCCTGGCAAGGAATGGTGTTGCCATTAAATGATGACAGTTGGAATGGAGAGAAAAAGTGCTGTTCTAAAAACTTAATGCTAGAACATAATACGGAGAAATAACTGTCTTGTCAAGGAAGAATGAACGAGAGGAATAACATTAAAGAAATAAAGTTTACTGTCATCGAGAAGAAGAAGAAATTATGTGAGAGCATGGTACTGCTCCTGGATTTATTGCAAGTAGAAATAAGGCAAATTACATGGTTGGTTGACCCCAGCTGGCAGCTAAGCCCCCACCCAGCTGCTCGCTCACTCCCCCTGAGCGGGATGGGGGAGAGAAGGGCAAAGTCATAAAAACTCATGGGTCAGAACAAGGAATTTGTCTCAGGTTGCTTTCCTTCCTCGGCCTTTGCTGAGGGGACTGAATAGCCTCCTCTTTTGACAGAGCCAGAGAATGGTTTGGGTTGGAAGGGACCTTAATATCACCTAGTTCCAACCTCACTGCCACGGGCAGGGTAAGAGGAACGCATCCCCGGGTGGGCTCGAGCCACCAGCCTTTCGGTTAACAGCCGAATGCAGTGACCAATTGCGCCACAGAGACTCCCGAAGTGAGCTACGTAGTGCTACGTAGTGCTTCCCATGGGCAGGCAGATGCGTGGCCATTTCCAGGGAAGCTTTGTCACGCGAAATGGTGACTTGGGAAGGGAAACACCATCACCCTGAATGTCCGTCCTGCTTTCCCTGACCCCCGGACCTCCCCTCCCACGGCATTTCTGGTAGCAGCCCTGTCTCATTCCCTGCCCACTGCAGACCAACCACCTGCAGTACAGTGCTGGGCACCAAACAAACTCCTCCTGCAGCCTTGCACAAGCGCTCCGACCTCAAAGAGCACGGAGGTGCCTCGGGGAGGTCCTCCCCTCACCAAGGTGAGCTGCCTCAGCTGGTGTGTTTAGGATGCGTGAATGGTGACTGGAGAAACAGGGTCATCCCTCGAGGAGGAGATGGGAGGCCTTGAGAGCTTCTTAGCTTCTCAGTTAGTCATTAGGTAGTGATTGGCAGTGCCTACGGTGGGGGGGGGGGAACTTGGCAAGAAGCAAGGAGATGGTTGAGGGTTTTAGCAAATCCTTCCGTAGGATCATAGAAACATAGAATCAATAAGATTGGAAAAGACCTCTAGGATCATCAGGTCAAACCGTCAACCCAACATTACCATGTCCCCTAAACCATGCCCTCAAGTGCCACATCTACACATTGTTTGAACACCTCCGGGGAGGGTGACTCCCCCACCTCTCACAGCAGCCGGTTCCAATGCCTGACCGCTCCTGCAGTAAAGAAATTTTTCCTAATATCCAATCTAAGCCTCCCCTGACGCATCTTGAAGCCATTTCCTCTCATTCTACACTAGTAACTTGAAAGACCAACACCCACGTCACAACAGCCTCCTTTCAGGTACTTGCAGAGAGCGATAAGGTCTCCCCTCAGCCTCCTCTTCTCCAGGCCAAACAACCCCGGTTCCCTCAACCTCTCCTCACAAGACCTGCTCTCCAGACCCTTCCCCGGCTTCGTTGCCCTTCTCTGGACACGCTTCAGCACCTCAGTGTCCTTCTTGCACCGTGAGGCCCAAAACTGAACACAACATGCAAGGTGTGGCCTCACCAGTGCCGAGCACAGCGGCACCATCCCTGCCCTGCTCCTGCCGGCCACGCTGTTCCTGATACAAGCCCGGGGGCTGTTGGCCACTGATAGAGTTAGAACTGATATGACTAGAACCTGTTGCTTTGGGGGAGTCAGAAAGGCTTCAAGACAAGAAGCACCAACACAAATTTATGATGACGACATCTGACCTCAAGAAGAAGCAGACGGACACAACCATGAAGATAAGGAATTGCAGAGCAAAACACTAAACCAGAACAGACCATCCCTCAGGGACAGGATATACGTGATCTCAGAACTGACCTTGCACAAAAGCAAAAGGTAACTAGCGGCCACAGTGAGGAAGAGTATATCCTTCATCCAGAGACCCCCGACGGCCACCCAGGGACACCAACAGGCATGCACAAATGAAATCTGCATATGATAATGAGTTCTTGCTAAATAATGAATATTTATAGCTTTTCTCGGAAAAGTAAGGAACAGGTGTGCAAAGCCTGTATAAGCACCTCACCCTGTGCGGGCGCATTAGGGGGTCCCCCGTGCCTCCAGCGCTGCAATAAAAGCATACCTGCTTAACAGTCATTCAGACTATTGAGTCCTGATTTCAGCTTCTCATGGCATCAATGGGGAACACCCAGCCTGTGCTGGCGGTCAGTGTCACCTCCCAGAGCCGCTCGTGACACCAGCGCAGTCCCCGTCTGGGCATGCAGCAGCTGTGCTGAGTCAGCATTATTTCAAGCTCTGATTTTAAATCTTGGCTTCTCACACCCTCCACAGGCTCTCGCCAGTTGTTTTGTTTTGTTTTCCTCTCTGCTTCCTCCAAGTGCCTGCTTTGCTCTCCAGGCTGCCAAATTATCTCCCCTCCGCCAGCACCTCCCCGTACTCAGCTCTTGCAGGAGGGACTCAGTGCGTCGCTCCAGCTCGCTCGTGCCTTCGTGTTTCACTTCAGATCGAACAACTCGCCCCTTGCAGAGCCCTCTGTTCCTCATCTGTCCCCGCTGTTTGGTGGGAAACAAACCCCACAGGGTGAGGCTGTGCTGTAACCAGCTCCCAACCAGCTGAGCAACACCACTATCGATCGGCCTGAAATTCAATGCACCCGCCTGGAACCACAGCCCTTTGGGCCAGCGAGCTAATAAAGCGCGGTTTGGCCATTCTAATGCCCCTTGTTGCTATCAATAGGGAGTGCCATGAGCTGTGGGAAATGCAGCCCAGCGGCTGCCCCCACTGACGGCACTTACCCCTTGGGTGCAGAGGGGTGGCAGCCCGGGCTCCCCCCCGCGCCGCCCCTTCCCGCTCCCGGCGGAGCCCTTCCCCCCCCAGCCCCCCGCGCAGCCCCGGGGCCGGGCGCGGAGCGGGGCGGGCCGGGGCGGGCGGCCGGGCCCGGCGGGGCCATCGGGGCCGCTCGGCTCCGCGCCGCGGCGGCTCCTGCTGCTGCTGCTGCTGCTGCTGCTGCCGCGCGGCAAAACGTCGGGCAAAAGCGGGTCGGCTCTTGCTTTGGGTTGTATTTTCAATGCCGCGTCTCTCTGCGGCGCCTCGGCCGCTGCCGGAGCCCCTGCTGATGTTTCAAAGCCCTTCAGCGGCAGGGAGCCCCCTCCAGCCCCCCCATCTCCGGGACCGCACGTACCCGGCAGAAAGTCCCCGCTGCTCAGGCGAGGCTTTGAAGCCAGTTTGCACAAACGTGCCGGGGGAAGGAACGGGCTCGGTGGGGGCTGGGGGTGAGGGCCTTCCTTCCGTAGCCCTTTTGGTTACAGCTGTAAATCACAGCGGGCACTGCTTGTGTTTGCAAGAAAGTCCTAAAACACCAGCAGGTTCTCAGTGTAACTTCCCCTTACTTCCCTATCAGAAACAAAGCTTCTATTTAAGGACAAGTAAATAGTCCCAGAGAGGGAAAAATGAATGGGGAAAGGTTTCAACTGAAAAACCAAAACCCCTAACCTTAAAACTCCCAGTGCTCTGAGCAACGTAGGGATTTCTGACTGTAGCCTTTGTATACTCTCACGTTAATATCAGTATTAGAACACAGTGATTAGATGGACATAGGAGAGAAACTAATAAATCTTAACATCAGCGAGTAGATGTAACAAATAAAAGATGGGGATCACGGTGATTTTTGTTCATTAAAACTGGGGCATCAAAATCGATGCTTAGCTGAAAAGAAACATAGTATTTATGTCAACTGATCAAAACTACCGTTTTAAAACAGAACGTACAGTTTAATATTCCACTGTAAGTCAGGGTCATTCCTTACTGCAGGCCTCGCTCATTCAAAGTGAAACGCTGGCCTCAGCAGGCTCTGCAGAACAGTACCTTCTGTATATGTGACAGAATGCTAAGGAAGTCAGTCTGATTAACAGAAAGTCTAGTCTGTGCGTGCATCGCTTGTCAAAACAGAACGCATAGTGCATTATTTGCTCAACATGGAAGCCTGGAATGCCTATCTCCTATCCCTGTTAGTGGAGAACCAATGGAATAGGAAGGTCTGATCTGCTTATTTCACCAGCTAGCCCTTTTATTGACCTCATTTACTTACCTTTTCTAAAAAACACCCAGAACTTGATTTCTGATCGCACGCCAGGGAACAGGAGGAGGATAGTGTCGAACACAAAGGTGTTACACCACTGCACCAGCAAGTGTTGTACAGAACAGGTAGTGGCTCGGTATTACCCATCTGCTTAACGAAGGCGATGGACAGTAAGGAAAAGAAAAAACAGGAGGGGGAAGCAAATAGCATTTTGCAATGAAGTATAAACCACTCGATAGAGTAATTCTGAATCGAATGTGAACACATCACATCTCAGGGTCTTAAGAAACATCGGCAGTTGTGGTTCTTGCTAAAGCAAATGCTCTGCTAAAGTGTTAATCGCTTTAAGTGGTCAGTTTGATTAATCATGAGTTACCTTAGGGTTCTTACTAATTTTTCATAGCTAGACAAGTAGTAATGACCAAGCTGGCCTTAACGGGTGTTTTGCTTTAATACGCCATGTAGAAGCCTGATCTTACACTCCCTGCCCAGTTCAGGCTCCCGCATAGCCTGCTGTCACCCGCGCTCTGTGGATTCGCTTCAGTAAGTTCCTGTTTCTGGATGTAAAATAGAAGTACTGAAGCTCTGCGACGGTAACTGCAACACCACAACGTCTGGAATATTCTCACGCTTTGTGGGTGGTTGGTTTCTGAGTGTTATATTACGTGCACGTTGTACGTGTTTACTTAATTTATAGCTAGTGAGCACATATGAGATCTTAAAAGGATTTTTGATGCCATCTATATAGCTAAATATTGTCACACTTGAAAAAAACCCTGAAAAAAATGCAAGCGTTTCTTATCTCAGCCCTCTCACATGTCCAGCTGAGAATCTTCTATCTATCACCACAAGTAAAGCTGAAACCGGTATTTTATTCTGCCTTCTATTTCATTGCCTGATAACTCGTGACTGTTGGAGCAGGGTATTTGACAAGATTCATGATACAACTAACCTCTTTGTGCTGCTACTCACTGCGGTATTTATCTTAAAATCCACTCCCAAGAAGATACTATGGGCTCTTGAATATGAAAGCTACCGAATATCTTTTGAACCACTAAGCTGAAAGATGAACTCAAGTAAGGGAAGGATGCAGCCTTAATTAAATACACAGCTCGGGGGAAATCTAGTAGATATTGCGTGTTGTGATCTTCAAGGCGTCTGGAAAAAACACTCTGTGCCTGAGTAATCTTTCTCTGTACACTTAGGCCAGTCATTCATTGATTTGCCGTTTTTTATAAGTGCTCCGCTCTCGGTAAGGAGAATGTATTTCATTGAAATCACACTATTTATGTGCTATAGAAAATGTAGTCACCGTAATTACTATTCATACTTTCGGTTGTTTGCTTGTGGTTTTGCATTTGTTTTCTTCTCCCTACTTTATTTTTCCTCAAAACTGTACTGTTACAATACGGATGGATGAATGCAGATGGGACAGAGCTTTTACTGTCAGAATGGAACTTTGAAAAGTGACAAAGTAAATCTAACATTGCTGTCCAGCCTCAGGAATATCTCGTGTAAACCTAAAAGCCTTAGATGGGATCGTCCTGTGTTTTGAGGTGGAGCCGCACCTTCTGAGTCCTTGGCCTGTGCTACGAGTTGAAGAGTCAATCCCAATGATGGGCTGCAAACGCTCTGCCTAACTACTTACCCTTAGGAGTACCGAAAAAGGAGTGCAAGCCAAAGAGAAAAGAGCAGTTAAGTGCTCTTTCTCAGCTTGCTCCTCTCCTTTTCAGGAGCATTATTCTCTAAGAATCACCACTAGCCTGCTATTTTTCATTCCATATCACCAAATTGTTGCATTTTTGTAGTTCAGGGCACATTTTGCTAAGAAAGGGTTGGGGTTTTTTCTCCCCCCCCAGGCGGTGGGCGTTAGCTACGGTTCTTTTATAACCTTACCCAGTATTTCGAGTTGAGTGAAAAATGGTATCACAATTCCTAACAGCAAAGAAATCTTAGTTCTAGTGCTGGCCCTGATAGGAAAAGTTCTGTTTCACAGCCTGCGGATCTCTGATGTCTGATCCTTTGCGAGTCACGGCAATTGTGAAACTTAGGTAATTTCTGAAGAATTGTTTCCCTCGTTTACATGGAAAAATCAGTTGCACAGACTCTTAGGGAGGTGAGGGAGACTGATTAATCCTTTTTCTTCAAGGTATGTCATCCAACAGCATCTAGAAGTGTTGCAGTTGACATCCTCTATGCCAGGCAATGTACGTAACCAGGGGCTAGAACAGCGCGTCTTGAAAACATGCAGTTTCAAGACGGACTCCGCCTGATGTGAGTTACAGGCGATCTCTGTCCCCGCTGAGCTCGGGGTTTAGCAGGAGCAGAGCATCGCGGGACTCTGTCTGCCTGCTGTTCGGTGTCGCCTTCCTGCTTCAGAGGTGGTGGCGGCTTCCTTGCAGGGAGTCCTGCCGGGCTCGCTGAGTGCAGCTGTTTCTAACACACGCGTGTACACAAATACAAAGGTTTTGAGATCTTCCTGAGTGAAAGAGAAAACAGTGATACTTCTCGGTCTAATTTGAGTGCTGGATGCCCAGCCATGATAATCTGAGGTGAGGAAAATGTGTCCTTAGCCATGAATAAGGCACTCCACAGCGGAAGCCGAGGAAGTTGGAGGCATCTGTTTTCCCAACGTGCTATTTTTATCTAAGGAGTTTAGCTCTTGCCACGTAATGAGCAGAGCACCCAGGCATTGTTACCGAAAAATGCAGTAAAATCAGAAACAACTCTTTTAACACCGATGTAGTGTTAAAGAGCATGCATTCTTTATTGCAGCGCTGGATGCACGGGGGATCGCTCCTCCAAGCGTGCGTACTTTACACACTCTTTTCATGTGATTTATAAGCCCAAAATATACATATTCATCTTATCCATACATACTCGATATTCTTCTCTTCGGTGATTGGCACAGACTTGCTCGCTTCGCATGTAAATCACTGCGCAGGCCGGGTTGTCCTTTCCCATTGTTCTCCTCTGAGTAAGTGGTGTTACTTGGATCAGTGGTCCGGGAGTCGGTGGTCGTGATCTCCCCCTGCCGGAATTACCTCTTACCTACTTGGCCCTTAATCTTGGCGGTCCTGGCCGGTTTTCTCAGCCCGCTACACGAAACCACATTTTGTCATCCTTTTCTGACAGCAGCACATTGTCTGTTGTTTCGGTCACATTAATGATTGCCGAGGGACTAAAACACAGATCAACAGACACGCTGATTCGTACGCTCCATGTCCCCATAATATAACAACATCCCTGGTTGATTAAGTTCATCACTTTGGTTACAGCATGACTATTAGCGATACTTGATGGCGTGACTTGGTTTCCTATCCCTTTGCTCCTTAAGCTCAGGGGTTAAGCCAGCCTGAGAGTGCTGTAGGAAAGCATCAGCCTCTCGGCAACGTTGAGAGTAGCTTTTCAGAATGAAGCTACAGTATTTAGCGGCAAAGAACAAGTCAATAAAATTATTGAAAGATTTCTGAGCCGTTAGGTGACTGCCAGCCTTCTTTTTAAGCTACCTCCAAATGTCACGCTCATTGAGCTGATCTTACACTTTGTGAGTTAACTGATGGATGTACCAGGTCAGCTGTTCATTATCGCTAACGAAAACACATTTTGTCAAATACTTGATCAGCAGGGGGTGAATTTGATCTGGTGCTTGTATAAAAGACTCACCCCACATGCATGGCATAACCTGAAGACAGCATGTTGATCCAAGTCTTGTGGCACATACCAAAGTATTTAGGTTTTTAAATAATCAGGAAATCTGGAAATACAAGTGCAAATTATGAGAAGCAGATGGGTTTGTTTCCTTCTGAGGAATAATGGCACGGGCGTTGTCCTCTGGGATAAAGAGAACTACTTCACCTGATAAGAAATGTGTTTGTGCAGATGTGAACAAAAATCAATCAACAACCCACTGCTGGGGAGGTGTGTGTGTGTATTTCCCCCCAACAGAGACATGGAAGGCTAGCAATTTAGTACAGCGTGACAATGAAGTATTTTGAGCTGTAATAAAGAAAACCCATTAACCTCAAAAATTTAATTTCTTTTTAGAGCCAGTAGCCAAGGAACAGCCGAATGTAATTACTTGGTGAAATACTTTGTGCAAAATGGGTGTTTGGAATATTGACACGGCAAGAAAATGTGAAAATATGCTTTAGTAAAAAGTAGGATATTAAAGCACAGGGGAAAGTGTGTTGCGTGAACAAAGTACATTTCTGTCACAGTCAGTAAACACCATTAAAATTAAACGGCAGGGGAAAGCAAACGGACTATTTTTATCAAATATGAAATTAACCAATATACTTAATATATGATATATTCACACAAATACAATAATGTTAAAAATCCGGAATGCGGCAGAGTTAAAGGACGATGAACGTTTCTGTGCGCTCACCTACGTTTGTTCATGCCCTTCACGTAGATGCTACTTAGTGAACAAGAAAAAGGAGGAGGAGTTGTGATTTCCAGATACGTAAAGCTAAAATACAACTTCCAGCCCCGGTTCCAGAGGACTTGCCGCTGACGTCCTTACACCTAAACCAAGCAAACTTACGTCCTTGCATGAGCTAAACAGTGCCAGACTAAGAGAAATGATTTGGTTTGTAAGCATTTGTGCTTGCAAGCATCTCAAGCAGATTTATTCCACCTGAGTGTGAGCCATTCGTGGAACCACAGCCAGAGGAAATGCAATAGCTGACTGACTGTGGCTTTGGACTGACCTGAAGGTCAGAAATATTTCCCTTCAAAAGTTCTCTCACCAGTAGGGCCGAAGCAGGAGTTTTACAATACTCAGTTTTTTACTGTCTCTCTAGTATGACTGACGCTTGCTGGACAGGTCCAGTGTTGCCTGACATTGGGAGAGACCCTGTTCTTACTTGGCTTGAATAGAAATGATCAGATATTGAAAGAAACAAGTGGATACTTGGAACAAACCTAGTATAGTGTTTCTTATTCAAAGCTGTGATTTGAAATAGCTTTTGCAGCAAGAGCGAAGAGCCTCACGTGCAAGCCTGGCATTGGTATGGCTTGAAATGGCTGCTCTATAAAGGAATTTCGTTTGTAACCCGAGTCGCGATCTCTCTGATAGATCAGCGTGAGTCCACATACCTCCATGTGCATACCGCAGTCAGAATCTCTTTCTTTGTGCCTTCCATTTCTTCTGAGTTAATTACCATTTTTCCTAACAGTTCTGTTAGGAAAATGGCTTGTCCTCCATTGGTTCGGGTGGTTCCTGCTGTGGTAATGCCTATAACATGCAACTCAAATCCCGGGTTACAACAATTTGAAGGTATTTCCATTACAGTCTCCACCCCTGGCCCCTTTGGGCCAGGTTACAGGTTTTAACATTGCAATGAACTCCTCCCCTTGCTCCCAGCCTGGCTAGCAACCAGGGGTTTCTGCTATAGTAATTTCCACAACAAGGAACTCAAATCCCGGGTTAGAACAATTTAAAGGTATTTCCATTGCAGTCTCCACCCCTGGTCCATTTGGATCAGACCATCAGGTTTGACGTTGCAATGAACTCCTCCCCTTGCCCCTGCTCTGGTTCGGACTTACCCACAGACTGTAGTCCTTTAGGGTTGTACCTGCTCCAAGCGGAGCCTTACCTGGGAGCCACAGTCTCTCCAGGGGCACACCTGCTGCAGCATGGACTTATCCAGAGCCACAGTCGCTTTGACTCGAGTTCGCACTGGAGTTCCAGCCTGTCCAGTGCAGCAGCACAGAAACAGCAGCAGGGCCCTGGCCATCTGCCAGCCCAGGCGCATCGCCATGGCTGTTATCAGAGTGTTCCCAGGCCCGGCAGGGGAAGGGGATAAGCAGTACAGCAGTACAGAGAGCAGTGAAAGCAAAAAGCGCCACTAATGAGCACTAGATTTTAAGGCATGCAGTAAGTCAGGCGAGCCCCCAGCAAGCACAGAAGCCTGACATACAATAGCTGAACAGCAATAACCGCTATAAATTCCATCTAGCACATTCAAATAAAATCTGTCATTATCTCAAACCTTTCGGGCCCCACGTTGGGCGCCAAAATGGACTGTCATGGTTTAGCCCCAGCCAGCAACCAAGCACCACGCAGCCGCTCGCTCACTCCCCCCTGGTGGGACGGGGGAGAGGATCGGAAGAGTAAAAGTGAGGCAACTCGTGGGTTGAGATAAAGACAGTTTAATAGTAAAAGCAAAAGCTGCATGCGGAAGCAAAGCAAAACAAGGAATTCATTCACTCCTTCCCACGGGCAGGCAGGCGCTCAGCCATCCCCAGGAGAGCAGGGCTCCATCACGCGTAACGGTTACTTGGGAAGACAAACGCCATCGCTCCAAACGTCCCCCCTTCCTCCTCCTTCCCCAGCTTTATATCCTGAGCATGGCGTTGTATGGTCCGGGATATCCCGTGTGTCACTTTGGGTCAGCTGTCCTGGCTGTGTCCCCTCCCAGCTTCTTGTGCACCCGGCAGAGCACGGGGAGCTGAAAAAGGCCTTGACCAGTGTAAGCGCTACTCAGCAACAACTAAAACATCTCCACATTATCACCGCTGTTTCCAGCAAAAATCCCAAACACAGCCCCATACCAGCTACTACGAAGAAATTTAACTCTACCCCAGCTGAAACCAGGACACTCGGTCTTGAACAGCCTTTGTGAGAGCGACTGTTCTTATGACCCCGCTGAGAGAGGTTTGGGTTTTTTCTTTATCTGCTTCTGCTCATACGTGAATGTACCGTAGTAATGTTACCTCAAACGGGTATCTTCTTCTTGGATGAAATGGAATAGGGCAGCAGCTAGTAGTGTTACCCTGAAAAGCGGGTTGGTTTGTTTGCTTCACCCACCTTTGTGCAAAAATGAATTAAATAAAATACCTCCGCACTGTGTGTAGGTTGGTGTTTTGCACACTGGGCGAAGGAACCTGCCTTTTTTGGATAACAGTAGCGGTTAAGAAAGGATCACAGTTAGAAGTGGCAACTAACACCTGAGAATTTTAACAAGGTAGTACATAATGCTTAGGCCAGATGAGATGCTATTGTTACCTCACACGTGTATATTTCTGTTTATTATTCTTGGATGATACAGAACAGCGCAGGAGTTATTTGCAGTTAAGAAAGAATCATAGTTGGGAGCAGAAAGCAACAGCTGAGAACTCGAACACCTCACTCAGCGAGGGATCCCAGCCAGCTCCTGCTGCCTTCCAGCAGCACCTCAGGCCTGTGGGGCTCGCCTGCCTGGAACGTGGGTGCCACCGTCTCGTCGAGGGCACCCCAGGCACAGTGCGAGGAGGGGGCTGGAGCCCAGGGCTCATGGCGGGAGGTGCAGGGCAGTCCCTGCGGCCCAGGGGCAGCCTTTCTCCCGGGCCAGCAACGCGGCAGGTGGGAGCGAGCCCCAGGAAAGGGGCCCTCAGCCCCACCGCCCTCCTCCTGCTCCCACATCTGGCCATCTCTGAGGCCACCGCCCCCCCGCGCCCAAACCCCCCATATTTGGCCACACGCGTCGCCCACAGGCACAATCGACACCACAATGGCCTCCTGCTGGCAAGAGCCACCTCGCTGTTGCTCGGGACCTATAAAAGCAGGGCCCCTGCAGCTGGCCCACACTGCGCCGGGCTCTCAGGCCCTCGCGTGCCCGGCGTGCCGGGAAGGGAGAGGAGCCGGAGCAGCGAGGCCGAGGGCTGCCCGCCTCTGCGCGCACGCCACGGAGCCCCTCCCCGCACCCGCGCAGGAGGAAGGCCTGTCCCAGGAGGAGGAAGCAGAGGCAGCGGAGGAGGAGGAACAACACCAGCCCCCGCGGCGTGAGCGCCATCGACCCCGCACCTCCGATCGACGCCGTGCAGCGCGTGTCTCCGGAGCCCCCAGGGAACGCCGTGGTGCCTGCGCATGCCTGCCTGCCTGCCAGGGAGCGGCCGCAGCAGTGAGGCGAGTAACTGCCCTGAAAGTGACACGTCGGGACCTAAAACTGAGGCTTTGAGTGGTAAAAGATGGGCTTGGGCCATGAACGTAGAGGGTTTGACACCAAAAAATGAGGCCATAATCCTTGAAGGAGGGGTTTAGAAGTTGAACATGAGGGTTTGGGTGTTAAAAATGAGGCTTTCATGTTAAAAGAGGGTTTTGGGTGCTTTAACCTGAGTCTTTGGGACCTAAAAATGAGGCTTTGAGCCTTAAAAGACAGGTTTGGACGCTAAAAGGGAGACTTTGAGATCTGAAAATGAGGCTTTGCATGTGAAAAGAGGGCTTTGGACGTGAAAATGACGGTTTGGATGCTAAAAGTGAAACTTTGGAACCTACATATGAGACTTTGAGCCTTAAAAGAGGGGTTTGGACCCTAGCAGTGTTGCTTTGGTACCTAAAAATGAGGCTTTAATGCTTAATACAGCGTTTTGGACCCTGAAAGCGACAGTTTAGAATAGAAAAATGAGGCTTTGAGCCTTAAAAGAGGGGTTCGGAACATAAGAAAATGAGGGTTTGGGACCTAGAAATAAGGCTTTGAGCCTTAAAAGGGGTGTTTGGACCCTGAAAGTGAATGTTTGGAACCAAAAAATGAGGATTTGATGCTAAAAAACATGTTTGGAGGCTAAAAGTGAGGGTTTGGGACCTAAAAATGATGCTTTGAGCCTTAAAAGACAGATTTAGACCCTAAACGTAAGGCTTTGCAAGATATAAAAGAGGCTTTGAGAGTAAAAAGTACAGGTTTGGCTCCTGAAAAGTGAGGGTCTGGGACCTTAAAAGGAGGCTTTGAGTGTTAAAAGAGGGGTTTGGACCCTGAAAGTGAAACTTTGGGACATAAAAATGAGGCTTTTATCCTTAAAAGAGGGGCTTGGAACACAAAAAATGAGGGCTTGGGACTTAAAAGAAGGCTTTGAGCCTTAAAAGTCGGATTTAGACCCTAAACATGAGGCTTTGCGACATACAAATGAGGTTTGATAGTGAAAAAGACAGGTTTGGACCTGAACAGTGAGGGTTTGGGACCTCTAAATGAGGCTTTGTGTGTTGAAAGAGGGCTTTGGGCTCTAAAACTCACAGTGTGGAAAGAGAAAATGACGGTTTGAGCATTAAAAGACCGCATTCGATGCCAACACTAAAGGTTTGGGATATAAAAATGAGGCTTGGACATTAAAAATGAGGTTTTAGTATCTAAATGTGAGGGCTTGGGACTTTAAAGGAGGCACTGAGCATTAAAAAAGGGGTTTGGGCCCCTCTTGGCTGTTAAAAATGAGGCTTTGAGGATAAATCAAGGGGTTTGGACTGAAACGCACCGTTTAGAATGGAAAAATGCCGGTTTGAGCATTAATAGAGTGGATTTGATGCTAAATGGGAGGCTTTGGGACCTAAAACTGAGGCACTGAGCCTTAAAACAGGGGTTTGGCAAAAAAAATGAGGCTGTGAGACCTAAAACTGAGGCACTGAGCCTTAAAAGATGTGTTTGGTGGCTAAACGTGAGGCTGCCGGGACCCCACAGGCGGAGGCTGCCGGGACCCCACAGGCAAAAAGCGTAAAGCAAGAAGCTATATAAGCGAGTGACGCAGCTAAATAAACGGAGATTTTGTATCCATCATATTGATGTCTGTGCATCACTGTCCCCAGGGTGGGTAGAGCCCTGTGTCCCGGAGATATGCGGCCCAAGATAAGTTCTCCCGTAGAAGCGTAGAGCAACATGCCAGCTTCTTTGTCAAGTCTGCAAAACAGGTAAAAAAAGCTTAAGAGGACTGTTGGTATGCAATTTCTTTTGCTTTGTTTTGTTTTGTTTTGTTGTTTAATAAAACTCCCCTCATTGCACTAAAGCGAAAGTAGAAAAATATCACGGTAGAAATCTTTGCCTTTGCATTTTTTTCACTCTGTAACACGTCCTTCTCTGAAGAAAAAACCCACAATCACAAGCAACCCCTACAAAGAAGCAGATTCACTAAAGGTTACATAAAAAAAGGAAAGCCTGAACAGTTAAATCCACTCATGGATAAGACATCTGTTTTTCGCAGAGCAGAGATTTTTACTCTAGCAAAGGGATATTCTCTTTTCTCCTCAATATGCCAAGAACAATTTGTAATAGAAACAGCTACAGAAATTCATGCAACTCACTTCACATGTCACTTATGCTTCCTTTCTTTTTTTAGTAATTTCCAATCCAATATTTGCATGCAATTACGCACTGCTAGCTGACAATTAAAGAGAGCAATTTTCAGCATTGCCACATCCCGTTGCGGTAATTTCAAGCCGGGTGCTCGCACAGCTCCTTGCTGAACGCAGCCTCCCCACCCACTCGCACGAGCTCCCCAACAAACTCGTGCCCTGAACTCAACGCGCGTTAAGTGGCAGCCCTAACCCCTCCCATTTAAGCCCCTTCTCCCTGCTACATCTGACTTTCTGCCAATCAGCAAAACCAACAGCAGCTCCTCTTTCCACAATTACAGCCCCAGCATCATTCCAAATCTTAATAAAACGTACCACAGCGTTAGAAATACTGTGACAAACCTTCTCCAGCGAGCTCATGGGCTGCTGTTAGAAAACAGTTTAAGCCTGTGCTAAGGTTGCTCAAAAGCAACTGGCGGCGCTGCAGGTCAGCCTGCAGGTCTGCGGGTCAGTGGAGCTGCAGGAGCCGTCAAACAGCGCAACACCTTTTCAAGAGCAAGTATGAAAGCGTCAGCCTGCAGAGCAAGTTCAGAGTCGCAAAGTGCACTTCCAGATCTGCGGGCAATACCGTCTACCAGCAGATCACTGAATGAGCTCAGCTGGAAAGAATGACTCTAGGTTTGCAGCATGGCTGCACTAGTACTCACAGATTTGGTCAAATGCGCCTTTTGTATAGATCACTTTGCTCCATGTCCAGTCAAGGGCAAACTCTACATTAGCAGCAGAACTTGGCTGCTCTTTAAAAAGAGAGAACAAAAAAGAAATGAATCAAGAATTCCAAACTAAAAAAATACGCAACACAAAAACCACATAAGAAGTGTTACCTTTAGATGTCCAAAGCTTAATGCAGCCAGTCAGAAGCCCTAAAGAACCTGACTGGGCAGCAGCTGACAAGACCGCGTCTAACTGCTCCTCCTAAACATAGCAGACAAAAGAAAAGGAGAATCCCACCTGCTTTCAACATCCGAACCACCAACAGTAAGTGCTTGTTTCTAACTGTGCCCTCACTCGGGCGTCACAGGCTGGGCTGCTTGTTGCTGGGAGGAGCACAGGAAGTTTTCCCTCTGACATGACAGCTTACCAAAGGCTAACTCTGATCTTTAGTCGCATGCCTCTGCTTTATAGTCTCAACTTACTGAGTCCCAATTAACTATTCTCAGCAACGTGCCCTGCTTATACCCACGGCACACGGTGTGCAGAGAAGTTTGCCATCAGGGGTGCATGAAGGGGACAGAACAAACAGAACTCTGCCACGTTTGCATGGAAAGGGCGAAGCCAAGATCAAGCAGCTTTCCAGACTACAAAGACATGAAGCAGTTATGACACCCCAAACATTAAGTTGTCATTTTCTAAAATGACAGAAAAGAAGTGAAACAGTTACGGTCTAATAGGTTTCAGTTTTAGGCGCTTCAAACACTGTGTTCTAATGCCGTGGCCATCCTTCAGAAGGGCAAAGCACAGGCAGGCACAGACGTGCGCTGTTAAGGAGTAGCTCATTGCAGCTGGTTCTGGTACTTCTTCCAGGTGAAATGATCATAGAAACATAGAATCACAGAACCATTAAGGTTGGAAAAGCCCTCCAGGATCAGCAAGTGCAACCGTGAACCCAACAATACCACGTCTCCTAAATCATGCCCTCAAGTGCCACGTCTACATGTCTTTTAAATACCTCCAGGGATGGTGAGTCCCCCACCTCCCTGGGCAGCCTCTTCCAATGCCTGACCACTCTTGCAGGGAAGACATTTTTCCCAATATCCCACCGAAACCTCCCCTGACGCAGCTTGAAGCCCTTTCCTCTCGTTCTATCGCTAGTGACCTGGGAGAAGAGGCCAACCCCCACCTCACTACAACCTCCTTTCAGGTAATTGCAGAGAGCGATAAGGTCTCCCCTCAGCCTCCTCTTCTCCAGGCCAAACAACCCCGGTTGCCTCAACCTCTCCTCGTAAGACCTGCTCTCTAGGCCCTTCACCAGCTTTGTTGCCCTTCTCAGGACACCCTCCGGCGATGCGATGTCCTTCTTGTCCTGAGGGGCCCAAACCTGATCCCGCATCAAATCTTCCTTTTTTTGGGGTTTTGATTTTTGTTTCTTTCTTTCATTTTTTAAGCACATTCAAAACTATCTTTCCCTTCTAGGTAAAATCATCACATTCAGAGCCATTTCTACACATGAGGACACACACGGGAGATTTCCATCTTTCTCTGAAAACCGGTGTCAGACAAGGAAACACACCGAGTACGGCTTGTGGCGGCAGACAAAACTCCAAACCGAGCGCCTTGTCCCTAATTCTGAAATTTGCCTTGCTCACATTCACAAGCAATCCCTGCTCAAATGCCTAACCAGTCTCTGAATGATAGAGTCACAATTCAGCAAAGGGTATTCAAAGACTTCTTCCTTTCCCAATTGCTTCCAAAGGGGAGCTGACATCAGATCACCCGATGTGAATGTCAGAGTCTACATCAGGCTTGCAAAATAAACAGCCTATGGGCCAGGCCAACTTGCCAAGAAATCCATGTTAGCTACCACACTGTGCACAAGGGCTCTTTGCCCTAACGCACCCCCACAGATCTGGTGAGGAATCCAGTAGAGAGGAAGATGAGGGCAGGGAAAGACCGCTCTCCCCTTCCTACTAAGTGCTCCTTTGCCTGATGACTCGCGTGCTGAGCATTTCGCTTAGAGCCTGCCTGGGTGAAGATGGGTTCTTCATCACAAAGGCTGCATCTCTCATGGAAATCCTTCAGAGGAGAGAGAAAGGTTGGTGCCCTGCAAATGGGAAACCTCTGAAGGAGGGGGGTGAAGTCACTGCGGTGGGAGAAAGCAGAGAGAAGGTGGTGGGTGTCACGAGCTAAAGGTGACTGAGGTGTTGCAGCAACAAGAGGGCAGTCCAAGAGGAGTCAATTGGGCGACTGCAGCACAAGGCAAAGGCTACAGAGGTGAAGGTCTGCTTTGAGAGGCTGCAGCAAAGACGACCGATGAAGGGAAAATGCAGGGAAGTGGTGAGGACGTCATCAGGTAGATCTGCCAACGGTAATTGTTTGCTGCAGCCCACGTCCTTGGAAGCAAATGATCACGGAGAGTGCAGCAAGCGGCTGTTGGCAACAGCTCGCATCCGAGTGAGACACCCCCATCGTCAGCTCCTGCACGGAACCTCATGCTTTGAGAGACTGACGGGGGGAAGGTTGTTCTGAGGGAACGATGCTTCCTTTTCTCCAGTCTGCCCTCTTTTTCCAAGGTAATCAGGGATCAAAACCCAAACTCAGGACCACGCAGGCAGTTGCACTCATCGATGAGAGAGAAGGAACAGCTTTCCCTGACTTTCTCTTCCTGCTCCTAGAGCAGCGCTGTCTTCCTTTCTAGACATTCAGGCCCTGATCGTGCTTCAACGGGAGGCAACGGTGGGTTTACACTCCCAAGAGGGGACCTAAAACATTACCATTTGCATAAAACTGGCAGGGTACAATTGCAGTTACGTGTGTGGATGGGCAGGAGCAGCATAAAATGGCCTCTGACACTGAAAGCAGCGCCATAGAAAGCTTAGGAAAGGTCCAGCTCTTGACATTCTCAATAAAGACACAGTAAAAGCTCACCTCCTTCTGGAAGCCGCTGCAAGTCATATGAACAACTCCAGAGCTCAGCAGGCACGTGCCATCTGCAGAGACAACGAATGTTGGACAACATTCCATACTGTCACAGTGATGGTAGCACCAGTTTACCTTTTTTTCATAGCAACCTCTGGAAAGGTACAACCAAGTACCCATTTTCTTCATCACATCACTTACAACCTCTTCCAGAAAAGTGATGACTGAGTGTAGAAATTTTATCTCCAGGGCTATTGAGGTGCTGTGCTTTGAGCTTCAGCCCAGAGTCATTTCATTTCATCACCAGCACCACTTCACAGGCTGCGTTGCAGAAGCACCCAACCCCCAGACCCAGCCGCCTGTCAGACGGGTGTCACAGTAGTACATACTTGGTCAGTACAACGTCATCAGAGTTGGGTGGGTGGGGGGTTGGGATTTTTCGGTTTGGTTGGGTTTTTGCGTGACAGTGAACAGGAGAACCAATAAATGGCATTTGAGCTCGGTTTAAGCTTATCACTACTCAAAGCCATGTAATACCTACCAAAATGATAGGTGCTTGGATGAAGAAACTGCGCAGGCAGCGGGTAAGAAGGAGGAACTCTCCGACTTAGGCTGCGCTCCTGCACCACAACATCCAGAAGGAGGTTTGGAGCAGTCATGCTTGTCACAGCGTCCAGTGACCACAGTGCAAAATAGGGGCAGTCCTGAAGGGATTCTTCTGGCCTGAAAGAAAACAAGTGCAGTAGCTAAACGCCGACTTCCCAATGAATTATGGGGAGGGATACTGAAAACAGCTTCATAAAAACCTACCTTAGTGAGCCTGGCATTTGAGCCTGATACCAGCAATTAATGCCAAATACACCCAAATAAGTAGATGGTTTTCCCTGGCCGCGTGTATTCACTTGCCAGCTGAAGACTGAGACACTGGTGCCAGGAGATATGACTGGAAAAGACAAGACCTTGTTTCTTAGTGGGAGAAAATACAATGCATCTGACATTTTCAAAACACCGCTTTCTATTTTGGCTTCATTCTGTTACATCACTCATGAAACACAACACTTTGGTAAGAATCATTTTAAACATTTACACCACAGCAAACATCTCTGTGATAGGTTTCAGTCATACTGGCCCCTTTTTGAGTTCAGATTGTACCTGTCCTAAGCCAAATCAAGCACACAATTATTAGCTAATTATTAGCCCCACAGCTCCCGGCAGCACCAGGCTGCATGCCGCTGCAGCACCCCAGGGAGGCCCCAGGACGCCCCGGCCCGGGAGGAAGCCGCGGAGCAGTGAGCGCAGGGGCAAGGTGGGCATTTGCTCAGTGGAAGGGAGTACGAGGGGGGTGTGTGTGTGATGCAGCCCCTGCCCACCCCGCGGGTGGCTGAGCTGGGCTGGGGATGGCTTACATACACAAACGGGTATTTTTTATGCTTAAGATATTATCCTATTTTTATAAAGAATAGATTATTTATAAATAAATATTTTGAAATTAAAATATTTGTATTATGTATATGTCTATGTATAATATCATATACATATACACACATACATATATATGTACCTACATATCCCACCACAAAACCCACAGAGGGAAAGGGAAGGGGGTGTCAGGAGGGACTGGGATGCGGGAGAGGGGTGACATGACCCCAGGGGCCCAGAACTCACCGCAGTTCCTGCTCTCTGCACTGCCAGGCACGTGGCACAGCTCAGGCACTTCTGTCTCTCTCTGTCTGTCTGCCCCTCTGTCCCTCCCTCCCTCTGCTGCAGCCCTGCTCACTCGACTGCCTTCCACCTCAGGGAACCCACGGGTGCCTCACAGCTCGCACCCCACGAGGCCGCCCCGAGGCACAGCTCAGGGAGGCCGGAGCGGGGCCCGGGCCCAGCTGGCTGCTGCCAGGACAGGCCCAGGGGCGGCCTGGGGCTGCGGGACAGGCCTCGGGGCAGGGGCTGGGGCCGGGGCAACATGGCCGCCCGGCAGCCCCTGCCCCAGGGCTCCAGCTCCCAGCATGCCCCGGGGCGCGCCTTCCCGCCGCCCGACCCTGCGCGGGCACCGCCCCCCCAGCCCGAGGCAGCCGCCCCCCCGCAGGCCCCATGGCCGCCTCCCCGGGGCTGCGGGACCCGCCGCCACAGAGACCGAGAGGGCACCGGGAGCGCGCAGGGACAGAGACGTGGCAGAGGGAGCGGGGCAGGGGGACAGCGGGGAGAGGGGCAGAGGGAAAAGGCAGCGGGGAGAGAGAAAGGGAGAGGCCGGGGCGCAGAGCGGGACACAGGGCGAGGGGAGGGCGGGAAACGACCCCGAGAGACTGAGACAGAGGGGGCTGTGGGTCGGGACAAGGAGGCGCAGAAGGGCACAACAGCCGCGGCCTCCAGGGTGGAGACGCAGGAGGAGCAGAAGGGGCCGGGGAGCAGGACGGAGGCCCCGAGAGCAGCAGGGCCGGCTGAGAGGGGACAGGCGGCAGCACAGAGGGGAACCAGGCGGCCAGGACACGGCGACAGAGGAAGGAGGCGGCCAGGGAGCGGGAGAGAGGTGTAGGGAAAGGAAAACATAGCATCAGGCTGTAGGACAGACAGGGAGGAGTTAGAAAATGGGCGAAGGAACCTGTCTTTTTTGGATAACAGTGGTAGTTAGGAAAGGATCACAGTTAGGAGTGGAAACTAACACCTGAGAATTTTAATAAGGTGGTACATAATGCTTAAGCCAGAGAAGAGGCTATTGTTACCTCACAGGTGTATATTCATGTTTATTATTCTTTAATGAAATAGAATAGTGCAGGAGTTATTTGTTGTTAGGAAAGAATCATAGTTGGGAGTAGAAAGTAACAACTGAGAATTTTAACAAGACAATAAATAATGCTTGGGCCAGAGAGGAGGCTATTAGCAATGAATGCCCCATTGACAAGAACACAAATCAGTAGAAATTTTGTATCCATCATATTGATGTCTGTGCATCACTGTCCCCAGGCTGGGTAGACCCCTGTGTCCCGGAGATATGCGGCCCAAGATAAGTTCTCCCATAGAAGCGTACAGCAACACTAATACACCTTGTTGATGTAAATGGATCGTGAAACGAGTGCTAGAAAATGCAGCCCAGCGGCTGCCCCCACTGATGGCACTTACCCCTTGGATGCAGGAAGCCGCTTGGGCTTCTGCCCGCGCCGCCCCTTCCCGCTCCCGGCGGAGCCCTTCCCCCCCCAGCCCCCCGCGCAGCCCCGGGGCCGGGCGCGGAGCGGGGCGGGCCGGGACGGGCGGCCGGGCCCGGCGGGGCCATCGGGGCCGCTCAGCTCCGCGCCGCGGCGGCTGCTGCTGCTGCTGCTGCTGCTGCTGCCGCGCGGCAAAACCTCGGGCAAAAGCAGGTTGGTTTTGAGTTTTTAGTTTTGTTGTTTTTTTTTCTTTAAATGTCTCTCTCCGATACGCCTCAGCTGGTACCTGAATCCCTGCTGATGTTTCAAAGCCCTTCAGCGGCAGGGAGCCCCCTCCAGCCCCCCCCTCCGGGACCGCACGTACCCGGCAGAAAGTCCCCGCTGCTCAGGCGAGGCTTTGAAGCCAGTTTGCACAAACGTGCCGGGGGAAGGAACGGGCTCGGTGGGGGCTGGGGGTGAGGGCCTTCCTTCCGTAGCCCTTTTGGTTACAGCTGTAAATCACAGCGGGGGTTGGTTTTGTTTTCAAGAAAGACCCAATAAAACACGAGATTCTTCGTGGAACTCATTTGGCTCATTTCAAACATAAATTTCAGCTGAGGTTCGGGCATGGCCTGCTGGCAGGTGTTCCTGGCTGGTCCTTGGAGCGTGTAGGGTCCAGTGCAGGAGCCTGGGCGTGAGCCCTGAGGCTTCAGAGTAGGCGGAGAAGTGGCTGTGTCCTCCTTGTAGTTTAGCTTCGGGCAATTTTTAGTAGACGTGGAAGAGAACGAGCAGGAATGTTTCAAGTTCATGTATTTCTCCTAAAACTACAGGTGAAATTTCCTCCCCATTGGCAACTGTTTCCCAGCTGGCTGGACCTGATACACAGGTGATCAGTTAAAGCGGCTTCATTTTGATTCTGTTTCCCTGTTTGAATTTTCTCTTTTTCCTAGTGTGCTGCATGTTTGTAACTTTTCTGATGTCCTGGGGGTTTGTCTGGCTCTGCACACCTCTTTCTTCTTTTTTCTGACCCTTCAAAAAAAAAAAAACAAAACCAGCAGCTTGAATTGCCTGCGGGCTCAGCACCCTCCAAGCCATTTGATAGCGTGGTTTGCTGGAGCTGTTTCAGGGTTTGTCAGTTCAACTCTTTTAATCCGGGTTAGTTAATAAAATGTATTATTTTCCACATGCCAGGCTGGATGGCAGAGAGGACGGTGGCTTGGTACAAATTCACCATAGCTCCCATTTTTGCAGCAAATGGGACTGCGGTTCAGCAAAGCCACTCGTGGTATGTGAAAGAAGGCAGTTGGGGCTGCTGGGAGGACTAAATCTGACAGCACCCCTATGCAAACATGGGGCTAAAACCATGTCTGAAAGCACCTATTATATCGGAAGTGCCATAAAATACCTTGTTATGCTTTGAGTTCTTTTCCTTACCCTCTTACAGAGCTTATCAGTTTATTGCTTGCCCCTCTTTTGGCTGTTTACCTGGTGAGCTTGTTAAAAAAAGAAAAAAGTACTTCTTTTTCTCTGCAGTCGAGCTGAGTGTCCAGGTGCCCCTTTCCAACATGCTCACAGCTCAGGCTGCCAAGTGCTGTGGGTATGGTTTAGATCCCTGAATGTGTGAAGAAGGGTGTTTATTCCTGTGGTGAATGTGGTATTCGTGGTGTGCTTACCCCGAAAGTATCTGCTCCTTGGCTTGAATGACCGGGAAGTTTCTGTAATACCAAAAGCAAAGAAACCCTGTCAGATTTGAGCTGAGTAAAACCTTTGGTAAACTTAGTAGTTAAAATGGGACTCCTTCTGCAAGACAATACCTCCCATGAAATACGACGTTTTCAGGCCCCCAGGATTCTTTATTGCTACCCTGCAAGGGTATTGACGGAAACATTTTTGTATTTTTAATGTTTACGTTTCCACAAGAATAACAATTTGCATGACAAGAAGAGAAAAGCAGTCCATTTTTTCTGTCCTAACCTGCTCCAACTCTTGCTTAATGGCCGAAGAGCAGCTTGAAGCCAATGCCACATGCTGAGGAATCCAGAGCTGTTGTAACTGCATTGGTTTCATAGTCAAATTGTAACCTATGGCTCTGCTTCAGCTGCAAAGTGAGGGTCACCTCTCCGTATCTAATTCCTGTCAGGGATCAGCTCGGGCCTCCTAGGTTTGGACCACAGGATTAGGTTCAGACAGATTAGTTTTAAATTACTTTTTGCTTGCTAATTATATAGTCATGTCACCCAAGTGTCTTTGTCAAGGAATGGGATCCTCCGTGATCCATCTTGCACCAACCAAGAAGATGGTTCTGCCTTAGGGGCATAAGCAGGCTTATGGCTGCTGATCCAGCTGGTTCGAGGGCAGGTGTCGAGGGCTAATTCTTCTCTATTAAACTGGGGTAAAGGATGAATAAACCATTCAGTATCAGGAGTGAGTTTGTGTCACTCAAATGAGCCTGAAGACCATCAGGCCCAAGAATGACACCTCCAACACGCCCCATATTCCTCCCTGGGGAGACTTGTGAGCTTGGACCTTTCTTTGCGTCATTAGCCTATGGTGAAACAAAATTCTCCAGCCCGTGGCAGGGATCGCTGTCATCACTCATGGAACAAACTGCCACAGCTGGCAGATAGAGCGAAGAAAGAGGGATTTAATCTTTCATGCTCAGTCTTTGGGGCTGCCCTTCTTTGTTGGACAGAGTGTGGCTCCAGCAGGGAGCTAGTGGTGGGTTCATTTATTTTAGCTATTCCAACCTGCGCCTTGGATCTGGCCTTCCCCCTTGTTTCCTTCAGCCCACGGAGGTTGTCTTTGGGCCACCCAGAGTCACTTGAGCCATGGGGTTTATCCCCAATTCTGCTCCTTGTATCCCCTCCGTGCTGGGTCCCACAGGGGTTGTGGACGGACTCACAGAAATAAAGAAATGGAGATCCAGAGGCTGAACTGTGCACTTTTTAGCAGACACTCATTGCTGCCAGATCAGCCCCCCGTGCAACACGGGGTGTTGCAGTGACCCCACACAGAGTGTCTCTGTTATGCTAGTGGCATTTTAGAAGAAAACTTAGCTTTTGGATTGAAATTAGGAGGTTTGCCTAAAAGATCAGCAGGAGGTTTTCTGCCTACAAGTGGAAGAGAAATGACCCGGTGGTATTCACAAAATCACCCACTAACTCACTCACTAAATCCTCTTTCTGGAGGATTTAGTAAAACATGCAGGAGTAAAATAGGGCAAAGCACAAGTTTGCTGACTGTGACTACTAAGGTGCTGAAAGTGTCTCTTACATCCAGTGCTTGTGAGCTGCTTCCTTATTTTGTGGGGAAAAAGTCACCGAGCCAGTGAATTAATACTAGTTCAGAAAGTTCTATAGTTGTCATCCTTACCTGCTATTCAGCAGTCGATGCTGTTTTTCTCAAAAGAACTTGTTGTACTTGCAAGCACAGCATGCTAATAACCAGATCAGTTATATATTGTTCATAACTTGCTTTAGGTTTTATCTCCCTGGTTCCATATTGCCAAGGCAGATGCCTAGAAAAAAAACCGTTTGAAATGCCTGGTGGCTCACTAGGGAAAACTGGGCACACCTGATGCGCTGGCAGTTTCACATGCTTTTGTACGCAGTTAATAACTGCAGCATGATTAAAGTCACCTGAAGGGTCCAGATGTCAGAGGGTTACTTATCTGAATGTTCTTAGCAGTGGTATTGGTCTGATCAGCACATCTGATGTGCGCTGTAGACAGGAGTACTCTGTGTCCAGGTGTAAGCTTTCCACCGGAGAAGAAGAATCTCTGATTTGGGGGGCAGTTTGGGGCGGTGAGTGGTTTGCTTTTAAACTCCGGTCTCCCCAGTTAGTTTAAATCCTTAAAGCGTGACTTCCAGTTTGGCCACACAAAGTTCTGTGCTCTTGGCCTGTCGCGGGAGGCAGCGGCAAAGGCAGGGTGACTCGGGGCGGCTCATGGCGAGCGGCAGGTGAGGAGGTTTCCTGACTGCTCTTAGCTGCCCTGCTGCAAGAGACTTGCTCACTCTTTTTTTTAAAACCACCTTGCTACTAGTAGAACATATTCTATGAGTGATGATGAATCACTTCCATCAAAACGTTGCCCTGTGCCTAGTGCGGGACCCTGACGGCCGCGTCCCGTGTGTCACACGCTCGTGCTTTTCATGCTGGCAGAAGGTACTGGAACATGCTCTCAAAGAGTTCCCGTGCCTGGGACTGGAAGTGCAGCCGGTTCCACTGCCCGGCCTTCAGAGCATAACCTCTCTCCACAGCAGGCCCATCTGTATAACTTGTATTTCCTTGTCAGCGCTGCCCTTGAATGCCCTTGTGTTGCTCCCCAAGCCCGGGCTTCAGAGCGAGCTGTGACCTCCTGTGCTGGGAGGGACACAGGTTCCCAGTGCGCGCTGGCAGGAGCGATCGTAGCCCTTTGTTTGCAGGAGAACACGTACGGCACAGACACCGCAACACGCCGTGTGAGCCCGTGTAAGCGCTGGCTGTACTGCTCCGTAGCACTGGGTAAGGGCTCGCGCTGACGCCTGCCTTGGCCAGCAGGTGGGACACCCAGGCACAGCGAGCTGCGTTTCATGTCTCCCTTTTGAGACGCCGTGAAGAAAGCAGTGCCATTTGAACGGGGTGATTAAATCTGCCTTGCCTTCCCGAGGCGTTTTCAGGGACCATTTCAGAACCTGCAAAACAGAGTTACTTGAAGGAGTTTGTATTTCCACGTGTATGGGATATCTCTTATTTAGGCTCCTAGTTAATCTTGTAAATCACTTCAGCTTTTAATTTTTTTGACAAAAATATATCTCGTGATGTGCTGAAACATGAACTCTTTGTGGAGCGCCTCACAAAATGTCTGTGAAATCCTGCAGAGGAGTGCTAAGGACAGGCAATAGGAAGGAAAGGACTGGAATAAGGAATATGAGGCTTTAAGTATAGCTAAAAATCAGTGTTTCAAAGTGCGGTGTTACGTTTCCATCATAAGTGTATGGAAAACTGCTGTGTAACTATTGAGCTATGGAAGTCTGTATTGCTTGTAACGTGAAAGTATCAAGAGTACGTTTTGTGGAAGAGTTAGAGAACGAAGGTAGTTAAGAACGTTGTATTCCTTCATGTTCAGAGTAAATGTGCCTAAAGCGAACAAGGCATAAATGATGCATGAAGCCTACTAGAAGTCAATGGACAATAAGGAATAAAGTATAAAATCAAGGGAAAGGACAAATGGAAACATCTACCTGTTACTGAGAAGCTTTGTAAAAGATGATTCTTCTCAGATCGCATCTTGCTAACCTCTGTGAATAGACTTGAACTCAGTGTATTGGGGATTTTTTCTGTCAATACCTCTGCAACAGTTTTTGTTAGTGATCTTGTAGGCATCGCAAAAGCAAAGGATTCTCCTGAGTGCCGTTTTGTTAAGGAAAAGAGCTACAGGAGGTGGATAGGAGATTATTCACTGCAAACTGTGAAACTTGTGTCAGTCTCAGAAATGTCTATGGCTAACAGACTGTCTATGTCTCTCTTTGCGATATTTTCATTATTTAGAGTGAAGAATGCGGGACCTCAGGGCTCGGGTAACGAGCAGCCTGCTGCAGTTTCCCGAGGTGACCATTCAGGCTCTTGGGGAAGATGAGCTCACCCGAGGGTCTGTGCTGCGCGGGCATTTCTGCAGAGGTGAGCCTTTTCCTTGAAACTGGGTCTTGCTGTGAAGTTGTTACTGCCTGGAGGTGACCTGAGGCATGGGGTCACAGCATCAGCTGTGTCAGGTTGGTGCTGCTCAGGTGCCTCAGGTTTTGAGAGAACAGAAAGGATGAACTGTGAGAAAACTATGAAAAATGCTAATATTAAAACATTAGTATAGTTAAACTTTGAAATGACAACAGCCTGCGCCAATCTTGAGCTGCTGAGAGGGGCTAAGGAGATGAGGTAGCTGACTTTCTAGGTGATCCGAATGTAGCGCTGGGTGCCTCTCTGGGTGTCCGGGCTTCTTTGAAGACCACGTAGAATCCCTCTACGTGACTGTAAGTGCAGTAACTGAGTTAATACTCCCTTTGTGTTGGAAGTAGTTCAGTGAAACTAAATGTGCTAAATTCTCTCTGTGATCAGCATGTGTAAAAGATTAAATTCACTCCCGCAGTGCCCATTTTAAGGTAACTCCTTGCTGAAGTCCAAATCCCTGCCCAAAGTAGGCATGTGTCAAGCAAAATTAATAAACGAGAAAAGAATTGGCTGAGATTTGCTCTATTTGAAGTATGCTTTAGGACTTGTATTCCCATATGTTTTTAGATGATTTCTAGCAAAACGAAGCTGAATACGGTATAAAGACGAGAGATCAACATATTGAAATCTTTATCCCAAACAAGCAGAACTCTTCAGTGCAGGAATGACAAGCACAAATGCAAAATCATAAGGTGGTTCATTTGAAGATGTATTGCTTGAGGGTTCAGTGGGTGATTTTCAATGACTGACCGGAATTCGGTAAGCCTCTCTTGCTCTGTGAGGCACCTCTATTGAAGCAAAGGGGCAGTGACTGTGATTTTCCAGTTGTTTTCAATCCTCTCTTGGGAGTTGGCTTTAGCCAGCTTTCCCTGCTCTTCCAGGGAGAGGTGGCCTGGCCTGGCTGGCGTGTGGCCCTCAGCTGGAGGTCGTGAGCGCTGTGACGGGGGAGCGGCTCTCTGCACACCGTTTCAGTGGAGCCCGTGAGCAGCCTCCCACCATCCGCGTGGTGAAGGAGGTCTCCTGGCAGACGGGAACGGGGCTGCTGGTTGGCTTGAGAGAAGCAGAGGGAAGTGTTCTCTGCCTGTACGACCCTGGAACATTGAGCGTGGTTACAGCAGTTGTTCTGCCTGGAAGGGTAGGTCCTTTTGAATGGGAAAAATGAAGCTTTTTCTGTTGTCAGGTGCTGCATGATGCTGTTTCAGGAAAATATTTGGGGCGTCTCTTTGTCAGGAGGTATTTTTCCTGTATTGTGTCACCATATTTTCACTTCAGAGTATCCAGTCGAGAGTGGCTTGCTGTAAAATTGTGGGCTTAATGATACCATTATCTTCTGAGTGTACTGATAGTAAAACAAATTTTCAGGTAGAGTGCCTAGTTACCTAATTCTCCACTTGCACAAAAAGGCCTTGAAAACTATAGGAAATGGAAAATGGTAAGCCAAAATAATAGAATGCACCATTGCAGTTGAAGTGAACTCAGTTAAATAACTGCAGGAAATCTAGTGAATGGAAGGCAGTAACAGATGTTTGTAGAGGGCTTTTTTTTTTTTTCCTTCTTGATATAATTGGAAACAATACTTTAAGCCTTACATTCATAATTCTGGCTTCAATTTTCAGTGATTTGTGTTTATCTTGTCAAACAGCTTTAATATGAACTTGTAGTTTTCCTGTAGGTAACTGCTATAGAACCCGTTACTGGTCCCAGAGGAGCCAGTGTGAGCCCTCAGCACCTACACCGGGCTCTGCAAGGGCTCTTTGGAGTGGCAGCGGTGGCGACAGATGTTGGTCATCTACTTGTGGTGGACCTTGGTTTGGATGATCTCCCTTGTAGTCAGAGGGAGAATGAACCATCAGGTGAGCTTGCAGGTTTTAAACTTGAAAAGTAAGAAAAATTATGTCTTTTAAACAAACCATATGCATCCCACTTTGAAGATACTAGTGTGCAGACATTTATGACTAGTGATTACAGATGGCGGTTTGACATCGTCTAGTCCTGAATGGATTAAAAATGGGAGTGGCTTCATACTCCTTTTAATGTTACAAATACCCCCTCCCACCAGGATCCCTCTGTCACTGTGATTCTTGCCGGGGAGGTGTAGGAATCTGACCATCCGAGTTGGTGCAGCTGCCGGATAGGAAGGTGTATTGGACGTGCCCTATTTCTTGGGAATGTTCTCCTGCTTCCATTAATTGACTTGGGGCAAAGTTTAGGCTTGCCTTTTAAACTAAATCTGACTTATCAAGACCCATGCATTTGGACGAATGAAACCTCTAATTGGTGTATTTGGATTGCATACACTGTTTTGGCTCTTACACCAGTGGCTTCAGGAGTTGGTGTCACTTCAAGTAGCTTCGTCATGAGGACCATGTTCTCTGAATCCATACAAAATGGAAATAGCAATCAAAGTGTTGCATAAATGGGTATTTTGCCTGGGACGGTAGAATTAGATTATACACGTTGTCACGTCAGTGTTTCAAATGCCACCTAAATGGCATAACGCATTCCTTTATTGTGTGGTTTTGTGTGTGTAGGTCTAGAGGTTGTCACTAGAATTGCTGCTGAAGGCCCACAAAGAAAAGAAGCTGTGACCAGGGAAGGGAGACATCTCTGCTTTCAACTGCAAAGCCCTTCAGTAACAGCACTTGCGCTACATCAGCAGAAGCAACCAGCTCGCCGTGGGTTTTTCCGACGGCTCCCTGTCACTGTGGGATCTGAAAACTCTGCAGCGGGAGTAAGTCGCCCTTTGCACTTGGTCACGCCTGGAGGTGCAGGGCTCTCAAGGCTTTGCTTGAGGAGGAAGTACGTTAAATTAAAGAACACTTTTTCCGGGACAGAAATGTTGAGTGTAATCTGGGAATGTTTAGCAATCCCCTTCTGAAGTAACCATTAAGTCATACGTGAATTAAGTGGACTGCCTTCTCCCCGCAGGCTAGGATTGTTCTCCTGATTGTGCCTGTGGACTGGGGAACTGCAGAAAGCGTGTTTCTTTGGGGTCTGTCAAGCAGTTACGATGTGATAGAGGCGCTTTCTAGAAGACAGTTTGTCCTATCAGTAGTAGTCAGTGAAAGCAGTCTGTATTTCAATGAAAGAGATTAAAAAACTTATTTCTCAGAACCAGTTCCTGTAATTAGGGCATGCATTGAAAGTCTTATGTTAATGATGGGATTTTGGTGATAAGACTCTTTAAAGCCTCTGGGTTGAACCTAGTGTGACATGAAAGATCAATAGCTGGTGTGTGCCTGAAAAGACATTCTTTCCCACATTTCAGCCTTGACCAAAAGAGGGGATTGACCCATGCCAAGCGACGATGCCTGTGAATGGAAGCCTGACTGGAACACTTGGACTGAGAATATGGGTCACGTAAATTCATATGCAATAGAAAAATTAGAGAGATGATTTTAAATCTGCCAAAGAGCAATCTCACTTGGCATATTTGACGAAATTCAGGTAGGGATTCACTCAAGCAAACCTGCAGTGACTCACCGGAAACTACTGGATGCATAAATAGACAGTAGAGGGATAGTGAGGTGGCAAGAATAGATTGTGAAAGTACAAAGGTGGTTCAGAAGTCTGGAAGAAAAATGCTTTACATAGCCCAAGTAAAGAAATGAGAAACTACTTGTGTTTGGTGCTGTTTTCATCTTGCTCAGAAGAGATGCTGCATTTTAAGTGTAATATTGAAGCAGGTGACAACACTAGGAACAACCTTTTGCCTGGCAGCTGAAGGGATCTTTCATGTTCCTCCTCCTCCTCCTCTGCAGGCAGAGGAGGAGATAAACCCAGGTTATTGCACGTGATGGACAGTAATTTCCTCACCTCTTGGCTGTTGCATAAAAAGTAGTTGCTTCCTTGACTCACGTGTTTGAGATGGGACGATGACCTTCTGTGCCTTGAGGCGAAGCATGTCAGGTGCTCTTCCTCAGAAGATGCTTCCACCCTTCTACAAACAGTCAGGGCCAGTAGGCTTACCTGGTTTCTTTTTCTTTGTTGTTGGTTTTTCTTTTTTTAACCCTGCAGGCACCACTCTCAGCTTGAAGGAGGAAGGATTCCTGTCTATGCTGTCACTTTTCAAGAGCCTGAGAATCGTCCTCGCAAATGTTGCTACTTGTGGGCTGTTCAGCCTACACAAGAGAGGGAAATAAAAACTTACTCTAAGCCATTGAATTAATTTTTTTTAATATGTATTCACATACAGTGGACACACGTATATTTGTTTTGTTTATTTAGCTGTGCAGGAGATTGTCTCAGGTACGGAAGGTGTTGAGCTTATGGTGCACATTTTACAGGATGTAAGGGAGATGAAGAGGGACCTACTAGCTCCTACCTGCTGAATGAAGGCAAAGCAACAGGGGTTATATTTTGCGCTTGCGTTCTTAAATGATTTCCTTTGTTTCTTGATGACTGCTTTGTGATATGCTTGGTAGTCACACCACGTGCCAGCTTGAGCCTGGCAGGGAAGGTGTTCAGCAGCCAAGTCGGTGGTTTCCTGCTGGGCTAATGACTGAAATGAGGGTGTGGAAGGTGCCGTGTGTGCAGGAGAGGGACTGGAGCTTTGGTGGGAAGGGAAAGGGAGGAAGATCTCACCCTCTCAGCATCAGCAAGCTATTTACTCAGCTCAGCTGCCCATAGAGCAGCAATCTTTTTTAGTTGGACTGTAAAGCAGTTTTGATTGAGAACTCTTTACTGGGAAGAGCTGTTCCCAACCATTTTTAGTCCATACAATATCTGAAAGCTTTCAGATTCTATGGTTAGCCTTTGCCCCAGAAGCTGTTAATGTCCAGATTTCCTCCTTTGTGTTTTAGCAGCTAAATGTGACCAGTTCTCAGGTTTTGGGAAGGGCTGTTTTTCTTTTCAGCAAGACAATGCTACTAAGGAGACCTCAGCCTAGATCTAAGGAAAGGGTAACGAGGAGTATAAAGCAGCTTTGTAACCAAATGTCATAATTTATGCCTTTTCCAGCGAAGGCGATGCTGTGAGTTTACATCTGTTGCAGTTAGCGTTCGCTGCCAGAAGACACTTGGCATCAGGACAAGTCACGTATGAGGTAAGATGTGCACGTCCGTGAGAGGGTGAAAAGTCAAATTTTTTTCTCTCAGTGAGTATCTGTGAAGTTGGCAGGGGTAATATTTACCATGAAAATTTGGAGATGACTGTGAAGAAGGGAATCTTTTGCTGAATCTTCTTGGGCATAGCCTTTGCCCATACTTTTTGAAAACAAGTCGTACAGTTTTATACTGCCGTGTTGTGTGTTCCAACTAGACTCATCTACAAAAAGCCCGTATAAATTCAGTTCCTGAAGAGGAAGCAGCTTTTACAAATAAAATTAATCTTCATTTAAACACCAACTGAATGGCAAGTAGGAAGAGAGGACAGTGCTTTGAAGAGCTCTGTTTAATCAAACTGCAGACTTGAATAAGGTTCTGTCTGTCTCCCTTTCTTAAAAGATGGTCATATAGCTTTATTCTTTTCTGATCTTCAGGTTTATATTGTTTTTCTTTTGAGCTTTCAAATGAAATGTACCTACAGGGTTTCTTCAGTGCTGATCCTTAAACTTCGTGGCCCTGAAGATAACTCTTTCTACTTTTTGGTTGAGTTACCTGTGACATCTACCCTCAAAGCCAGCAAAACATGTAAACAGAGTAACCGGTTCTATGATTTGTTAAAAAAAAACCAACATATTTTTTAGAAGTGGCTCCAAAGATGTTGTGATTAAAATATAGATGGACTACCCAGTAGGATGCTTGAAACCCTTCCAGCATTTTTTGAGGGGGAAAGTAATCTTAATTTAGAGCATTTCTTCCTTGTTGAGGTGCATTAGGAGAGGCTCTGTGCTCTACAGCCTTGATATTTATGACTACTGTTTCCTAGAAGGGTTAAGAGAAAGCTTGTCTCTTCTCAGATTAGGTGAGTTAAATGTAACATATCAGGTCATATATTGTCTCATGTCAGTTCATTTGAGAGCTCTGAAACTTTAGGAAACTTGGGGCGAAAGAGGTACGATCAATTTTTGCATTGTAGGGGAGACCATTTGACCGGCTGCTATAATTGGAAAGACAGCATTTCAGTAAAAGTTTACTTAGAAAATGGTGGTCTCAGAGGTTCAACACAATCCTGCTGGGGTTTCTGTAGATCTCAAAGTAGCTGGCTGACTCTGTAGGAATTTGTGATCCTAAACGCATTGCCCGTGTACATCCCACATCTACCATGTTGTTTTGCTGTTGGCTGCACTTGGTGAAGGAGCGGAGGGATATTTCACCCATTAGCCTCTGACAAGAAGAGAGCAGGAGCTGGCAGGAGCTGACATGGTTTGAGAGAAGGCTGTGAATCAGTAAGAAGTTCTCATGGCTGCTCCCGAGGGATGCGCTTTCACTCTAGCGGTGTGTGCCTATAGATAATGCCTCTCAAGAGAGCTTTAGCTGTGTAATGCCAAGACTTCTCTAACTTCATCAGCTCTGTAATCAAGTCATGGAGCAAAGAGCTTTGCATGCCTATGTATTGCATTATTTCAGATCTCTCTTTGTAGATGAATATTTAGGTTTTTACAGAAACCTTGATGGTGCAAGGAATTCTGCAAAACATGTTTAGAACTGAATAACGTGAGGGAAGGAAATGCTAGATTTTGAAAGTGTGCAAAGCTTTTACAGCCAAACTTACCGTTATGATTTGACACTTAATTCTCTTGTATGTCAGGTGCAGTTTCTCTTTGCCATCAGAAATAAGCGCATGGGAAACATACAGTTCAATATGCATGTTACATTAGATATAGTCATTCTTTCATACTTTGGAATAAAGTCTGCTTTTATCTCAAAATGACCTTTTCTCTCTGCTGTTATTTTTCCCCCAGGGTTTGGACTGCTGTGGTGAAAGGTACAGTTTAGATCTCAGGGTTGGAGTCTTTCCCTTGAGAGGGCAGAGCAGCAAGACCAAATTACTCAGCTGTCACACTGTAGGAAACTTTCACAACCGTGTTGACAGAGAAGACAGCGTTGATGCAGGTTTGTTCCTGGTGTCCGTCTTTGGTTGTTGTAAACGAAATGGTTTTGCAATCTAAGCAATGAGTGGTGTTCTGTACCCACAGTCTGAAAGTCTTAAATATCTGCATAGACTAGCTTGCTGGGCTTATTTAACAAGAAAAACTGGGTGCTTAGGTTCTGTGGGACTTGTTAAAATAAACCCTATTGTTTCCTTCAGTGCTTGCTGACATGCTGTAGCGATGTATGGTGGGGTCACCTCTATAATGCTTGTCAGTCATTTTACTCCTCCAGCTCTCGTCTTTGAACAGTAAGATCATCCCCTCCATTGCTTAGGAATGTTCCCTGAACTTTGTTTTTTCCCCTCTTCAAACCTACGCCTGCATCTGCATCCAGCTCGCGTCCGGTCACAAGTGGTGTTCCCCAGGGCTTGGTCCTGGGGCCAGATCTGTTTGATACCTTCCCCAACCATCTGGATGAGCCGGCAGTGTGCCCGGGTGGCCAGGAAGGCCACCAGCATCCTGGCTTGTATGAGAAATAGCATGGCCAGCAGGACCAGGGCAGTGATGGTAGCCCTGTGCTCAGCACCGGTGAGGCTGCACCTCAGATCTTGTATTCAGTTTTGGGCCCCTCACTACAAGAAAGACATTGAGGTGCTGGAACGTGTGCAAAGAAGGGCAATGAAGCTGGTGAAGGGTCTAGAGCACAACGTTTAGATTGGATGTTAGGAAAAATTTCTTCACCGAAAGGGTTATGAAGCATTGGAACAGGCTGCCCAGGGCAGTGGCCAAGTCACCATCCCTGGAGGTATTTAAAAGATATGCAGACGTGGCGCTTTGGGACATGGTTTAGTGGTGGACTTGGCAGTATCAGGTTTACAGTTGGGCTCGATGATCTTCAGGGTCTTTTCCAACCAAAATGATTCTATGAGTCTATGATCTGCCTGTCCATTTTTTCCTCTCTACATCTAATAGGTTCCTACACCTGCAAGGCCTTAAGACAATAACTTTATCTTTCCTTGTCCGTATACACAGTTAAAACTGGTCCAATATCTTTCATTATCTTGCAATAATTAGATTGCATCTCTGGCTTTACAGATTTGGTTATGCTCTGAACACATCTTTGAGCCTGCTGCAGTGATAACTGTCATAGTCTTTTGTTTGGATGCGTGATTCACCTTCCCTCGCTCCTTACTGGCCTTAACTTAGGTCTGGTGTTACAAAGACGACACTGGCATGACTTTCTAGGCTATTTGTGTTTATTAGCTTTGACTTAGTCCTAAAGAGGCAGCTTCCACCTCTTTTGTGGTGCCACCCTCTAACACAGTGTGTCAAAATCTAATAAGAGCACCTTTGGATTTTCTCCACTTGTGTCATGTTTCTGAAGAGTGTGCCTTCTAAAAACTTGTTAAAAAGAAACAAACAATACTCTCCCCCCCAAAAAAAGACCCCAGAACCAAATGCCAAAAACAACAGCAAAAAAGCCCCTTTCTGTCTCCTTTTTATGAAGTGCGAGGCATGGAGGAGCACCTGTAATTCTCCTGATGGTTTCTAATTAGCTTTTATTCAGAAACTATTCAAGTTCTAGGCACACGTGAGCTTCTGTTGGATGTGGATTGAGGTTAGCGATGAAGTCAGCTTCTGAATTATGAAAATAATTGATACCCTCAAAGGCAGTTTCAGTGGCTGACACCACCGAAAGGGCCCAGGAGTTCACGATGAAACACAGTAAAGCGTGGGAAGCTCCCTAAGAAGTAATGAAGAATTCAACAGAGAACAGAGACACATTTTGCCAAACAACCTGTCTCCTGGTTCCCTGCTCTGTCAGGGTAAAGGATGCACCACCTACTTAGCTTGCATCTGGAGAATGCCTTCTCCCCAGAGAAGACAGACCTTCCCCACTTCCTGAGAGAACTCGAGTATAACATTGCCAATGTTTTATGTTAAAATATTTATTCCAATTCCCTGTGTTTTGCGTTTGGGGATTTTGTATTTGTTTTGTGTGATCGTTGTGTTCTTTCATCCTGACTATGCTGGAAAGGAGCTATTCCTAAAACTTGTAATTGAGTCAAATCTGGCAGTGAAGAAGGCCAGCCGAGTGATACAAGTATATTCGACAATTATTTGTATGCTTTCTAAAAGTAGCAATGTATGTGTTGCTAGCATATTTTTTTGGTAAACTATTCATCTAGCTAAAGGTCTTGATCCATTCTTACTGTGTGGAAAACTTGATTAGCTGATAATTGTGTATTTGATTTGGCTTAGGGCAGGTACAATTTGAACTCGAAAAGGGGGGCAGTATGACTGAAACCTATCACAGAGGTGTTTGCTATGGTGTAATTTTTTTAAATTATTCTTAGTGAGCGTTGTGTTTCATGAGTGATGTAACGAAGCCAAAATAGGAAGTGGTGTTTTAAAAAATCAGATACATGGTATTTTCTAGCAACAAGAAACAATGTCTTGTCCTTTACAGTAATATCTCCTGACACCAGTGTATCAATCTTCTGTTGGCAAGTGAATACACATGGTCAAGAAAACCATCTACTTATGACAAGGTCTGTACTATTGTGACACATGTCTGACAGTCTGCTGAGTCTGGGGGTTGGGTGCTTCTGTAACGCAGCCCGTGAAGTGGTGATGGTTATCAAATGAAATGACTCTGAACTGAAGCTCAAAGCACAGCACCTTGATGTCAAGAGATGTACCTTTCCTAAGTTTTCTATTGCACTGCTTTCAGTGTCAGGGATCATTTTATGCTCCTCCTGCCCATCCACAGGCATCGTTGCAGTTGTACCCTGCCAGTTTTATGCAAATGGTAATGTTTTAGGTCCCCTCTTAGGAGTGTAAAAACAACATTGTCTCCTGTTGAAGCACGATCAGGGCCTGAATGTCTAGAAAGGAAGACAGCGCTGCTCTAGGAGCAAGAGCAAAAATGTTGTGGAGGGCAGGGAAAGCATTTACTTCTTTATTTTACCCATCAGTCCAACTGCCTGCGTAGTCCTGAGTTTGGGTTTTGATCCCTGATTACCTTGGAAAAAGAGGGCAGAATGGAGAAAAGGAAGCATCGTTCCCTCAGAACAACCTTCCCCCCGTCAGCCTCTGAAAGCATGAGGTTCCGTGCAGGAGCTGACGATGGGGGTGTCTCACTCGGATGCGAGCTGTTGCCGACAGCCGCTTGCTGCACTCTCCGTGATCATTTGCTTCCAAGGACGTGGGCTGCAGCAAACAATTACCCTTGGCAGCTCTACCTGATGACGTCCTCACCACTTCCCTGCATTTTCCCTTCATCGGTCGTCTTTGCTGCAGCCTCTCAAAGCAGACCTTCACCTCTGTAGCCTTTGCCTTGTGCTGCAGTCGCCCAATTGACTCCTCTTGGACTGCCCTCTTGTTGCTGCAACACCTCAGTCACCTTTAGCTCGTGACACCCACCACCTTCTCTCTGCTTTCTCCCACCGCAGTGACTTCACCCCCCTCCTTCAGAGGTTTCCCATTTGCAGGGCACCAACCTTTCTCCTCTGAAGGACTTTCATGTGAGATGCAGCCTTTGCGACGAAGAACCGATCTTCACCCGGGCAGGCTCTAAGCTAAATGATCAGCTGGCGAGTCATCAGGCAGTGGAGCCATCAGTGGGAAGTGGAGAGCAGTCTCTCCGCGCCCTCGTCTTCCCGTCTGCTGGATTCTTCACCAGATTTGTGGATGTGCTTTAGGGCAGAGAGCACTTGTGCACAGTGTCATAGCTAAACTGAATTTCTTGGCAAGTTGACCTAGCCCACAGCTTGTTTATTTTGCAAGCCTGATGTAGACTCTGACATTCAAATTGGATGATCTGATGTCAGCTTCAGTTTTCTGACAGCTGTTACAGTTCAGTAGCTGAATTTTGACTATATCGTTCAGAGACTTGTTAGGCGTTTGAGCAGGGTTTTCTTTTGAATGTTAGTAAGACAAATTTGAGAATTAGGGATAAGAGGCTTTGTTTGGAGTTTTGTTTGCCGCCGTAGGTCGTGCTCAGTGAGTTTCCTTTTCTGAAACCAGTTTTCAGAAGAAGAGGGAAATCTCACGTGTGTATCCTAATGTGTAAAAATCACTTTGAATGTGATGATTTCACCTAGAAGGGAAAGATACTTTTTGAATGTGCTTAAAAAAAACAAAGAAACAAACAAAAAACAAAACCCCAAAACAAGTAAAAATTGACGAGGGATCATTTCACGTGAAAGAAGTACCAGAACCAGCTGCCATAAGCTACTCCTTAACAGCGCATGTCTGTGCCTGCCTGTGCATTGCCCTTCTGAAGGATTACCACGGCATTAAACTGCAGTGTTTGAAGTGCCTAAAATCGAAACCTATTAGAATTTAAATGTCTCACTTCTTTTCTGTCATTTTAGAAAATTACAGCTTCATGTTTTGGGTGTCAGAACTTCTTCATATCTTCATTGTCTAGAAAGCTGCTTGACCTTGGCTTCACTGTTTCCACGCAAATGTTGCAGAGTTCTGCTTGTTCTGTCCCTTTCATGCATCCCTGATGGCAAACTTGTGTGCACAACATGCGTAACAGATATTAGCAGAGGGTGTTACTGAGAATAGCTAATTGAAACTCAGTAAATTGAGACTATAATGCAGAGGCATGCAAGTAAAGATTAGAATTAGCCTTCGGTAAGTTGCTCCTCAGTGCAACAAGCAGTCCAGGCTGTAGCTGGAATTAAGAAAAAGAATGGAATAAGTTGCACGTGTACGAATGGACTTTGTGGTGCCTGGGAGAGTGTACAGTTAGAAACAAGCATTTACTGTTATATGGTTCAGATGTTGAAAGCAGGTGGGATTCTCCTTTTCTTTTGTCTGTTACGTTTAGGAGGAGCAGTTAGTCGTGGTCTCGTCAGCTGCTGTCCAGTCAGGTTCTTTAGGACTTCTGACTGGCTGCATTAAACTTTGGGCATCTAAAGGTAATCCGTCTTAGGTTGATTTTGTGTTGCATATTTTTTAGTTTGGAATTGTTGATTCATTTCTTTTTTGTTCTCTTTTTTTAAAGAACAGCCAAGTTCTGCTGATAATTTACGGTTTCTTCTTGACTGGACGTTGGGCAAAGTCACCTCTGCAACAGATGAATTTCAGCAAATCTGTGAGTACTAGTGCAGTCATTCGCAAACATAGAATCGTTCTTTCTAGTTGAGCTTATTCAGTAATCTGCTTGTATACAGTATTGCACCCATTTTTTTAAGTGTACTTGGAAACTCTGAAATGGCTCTGTAGACTAACGATTTAAAACTTATTCTTGAAACGGTGTTCCACTGCTTGACAGCTCTTGCACCTCCACTGACCCGCAGAGGTTACAGGCTCTGCAGCACCGCCAGTTGCTTTTGAGCAACCTTAGCACAGGCTTAAACTGTTTTCTAACAGCAGCACACGAGCTGGCTGGAAAAGGTTTGTCACAGTATTTCTAACTCTCTGGTACATTTTATTAAGATTTGGAATGATGCTGGGGCTGTAATTGTGGAAACAGGAGCTTTTGTTGGTTTTGCTGATTGGCAGAAAGTCGGATGTAGCGGGGAGAAGGGGCTTAAATGGGAGGGGTTGGGGCTGCCACTTAACGCGCGTTGAGTTCAGGGCAAGAGTTAGTTGCGGGGCTGGTGCGAGTGGGTGGGGAGGCTGCGGTCAGCAAGGAGCTGTGCGAGCACCCGGCTTGAAATTACCGCAACGGGATGTGGCAATGCTGAAAATTGCTCTCTTTAATTGTTAGCTAGCAGTGTGTAATTGCATGCAAATATTGTATTGGAAGTTACTAAAAATAGAAAGGAAGCATAAATGAGTAACATGTAAGTTACATGAGTTTCTATAGCTTTTCATATTACAAATTGTTCTTCGCTCATTGAGGGTAAAAGAGAATATCCCTTTGCTAGAATAAACGTCTCTGCTACGTGAAAACCAGGTGTCTATTCATGAGTGGATTTAACAGTTCAGGCTTTACCTCTTTTTTTATTTAACCTTCAGTGAATCTGCTTCTTTGTCGGGGTTGCTTTTTGTCTTGGTGATGACTGTGGGCTTTTTCATCCAATAAGGAAGTGATACAGAGTGAAAAATGCAAAGGCAAAGAGTTCTACCGTGTTATTTCTCTACTTTCCATTTAGTGCCATGAAGGGAGTTCCGTAAAAACGAAACAAATTGCATAAGAAAATCCTGTGATGCTTTTCTTCAGGTTTTGTGGACTTGGCAAATAAGCAGGCAGTAACCAGCCTCATTTCTGTGTATGCACGAGTGGGCTTAGGTAAGCATAAATGGTAATGCCTTTGTAACAAGGAGACGGTCCAGGAAGTGGTTCCTATGAACACATGCTGAGCCATGTTTTTGTAAACGTTTCATCAATACCAAGTCGTGCTGGTTCAGTGACAGTGTATGCTGAAGTTCTGCTGCTGAAACTGAGATTTTACTGTTTTTTTCAATGACAAAATGTAGAATAACACAAGCAGTTTCTTTCCTGGATGTTTCTCAGAAATAGCAATAAGCCTCTGATTCAAAGAGTCGCTCATGTCCACAGCTTGAAATAGTTGGGATTTTAAACAAATAACTATTAAAGCACCAACACGGGAATGCTTGTTTTCACAGTAAAAGCATGACCTGCACGCTTCAAACTTTTTACTGATTGCTTGAGAAAAAACACACCTTGGAAATAGTTCACCATTTGGATGGGTTATAAATCCTATTGTCAGCCTTAATTGTCTAATACATGCTCACGTGACATGTTTAAAAAGCCATTCCCTTTGAGAACTGGAGGTTTTTTTCTAGCGAACTTTGGCTGACACTACACGTTCTGGATGCTACCTCAGCTGTAAACTTGAAATGGCACTTGGGACAAGAAGGAATTGAGTCTTGTGTCTTAGGTCTCTTTTAGCAAAGGCAGAAGGAGGATTGCCTTCTTTCAATGTCGGAGGCTGGCCTGTGCTTCTTGATGCTTAGCTTGTATGTTCTTCTGTCTTTTTAGTCAAAAACTGTAGGTTAAAAGTGTGATGTTTCTTCTTTATCATACTTTTACTTTATTGCCTGTAGATGATTATGTGCACTTGTCTAGACCTTTCTACAATTATCCTCTGATTCAGAGCTACTACACTGGTCACCAACAGAAACTTGAGCGTTTATCAAGGTAAGACTTAGAGGAAAGCTCTAGAAATATTCCACTGCAAATTCAGAAGTGGCAGCGAATGGATTTTCTGTAAACAGTACCTCTGCTTAGTCCCATTTGTTGGTATCATCATTTGTTTGAAGCGCACTTAATTGGCCAGTCTGTGTGATTTGTTACTACTGGAAAAGGTCGTGTGATGAGGACAGGATCGGTCACGGCCAGGTCAGCAAGGTACGGCGTTTGCAGAACAAGTGTTCTGGACACAGAAGAAAGCAGGTTTTAAAAAACAAAAATAATCTCTCTCCTTGACTAGGAGATGGTCAGAGGTCCACGCAGCTGGCACACCAGGTGCTCTACCGGCTACTGGGTAAAAGTCCCTTCCTCATGGGAACTCCCTTTCCTGGGCTGGCTCCCTGGCATATAGGTGGTATGCTTTGGGTTAGATGAGAATAGATTTTTCTTTGGCAGCTGTACTGAAAACTAAAGAAAGAGCTAAAGAAGCTCAGGCTGTGGCACCGTGAACCCTTAAGGTGCTGCAAGAGGGTCCAGGTGGAAGCTGTTCTATGTCAGGCGTTGGCTTTCAAGTTCCTCTTCCTGAGCTTCCTTCTCAGGTAACTCTCGTACAGGCTCACGGCCTCCTTAGAAGCACCACCTCGAGTGTGCGGCTTCTGCTTTTTCTCACTGGGAAATTAAAGGCTGGCGTCACAGTCATCAGGAGACTGTGATGGGCTTCTGAAGAATGTGATTTTTAAAAGGACAGCCATCCGTAATTGTAATGGTATGTGTGTAGGCACATAAATGCTGCTTAAGATGATACTAGAATTTAGCTGTGGGCTCAGCTTTCTGAACGTGACTTTTTTTCAGTACCAAAAGTGAGATGCTGAGAACAAAACCTGACATTTCCCTGCTGTGGTCTCACTGCTGTGTATTGGAACACTCCCATTGGAGGCGTTAGACTTGTGTTAAAGAATGCTCCTGGTATTTTGGTACTGTCGTGTTTCCTCTGTTGGGCAGTAGAAGAGTGGCTGGTTTTGGCACTTAAAAATCTTTGCTTACCCTTCCTTTGTGTTACAAGTAATGCAATGATGTGGTTTAGCTGGCAACTCAGCCCCACACAGCCGCTCACTCACTCCCGCACTGGCAGGATGGGGGAGGGCATCAGAAGGGTTGAGATAAGAACAGTTTAATAATTATAATAAAACAAAAATAACAACAACAACAATAATAATGCAATGAAAAGGAAAATAATGAGAGAGGCGAAACCCGGGGCGGGCGGGAGGAAGGGGGAACGAACCACCAAAACAAAGAGCATGTGACGCAGCCACTCACTGCACAGACCCAACGCCACCAGTCCCTGAGCCGCAACTGCCCCCCCGTGCACCCGCTGCCCCGGTTAATAGACTGGTCATGGTGCCACGTGGTATGGAATGAGCACCCCATTGGCCAGTCGGGGTCAGCTGTCTTGGCCGTGGCCCCACCCCTCCCGGCCTCTTGCCCACGGGGCAGAGCGTGGGAAGCTGGAAAGGTCCCTGGCTGCTACAGGTGCTACGGTGAAGAGAATTAACTCTTTCCCAGCCAAAACCAGAATATGCGACAAAAAAGAAAACCTGAACACTAAAAGGTCATTGCAACTTTCCCCTTAATAAGGGAGCTTCTAGGATTCCTACTTGGAACTCCTTTAATAATTCACTATGCTCTAATGAACACCTTCCATCTGACTCAGAAATTTCTTTCAAGTCTATTTCAAGTCCTGATCATGCCTTTGTCTGTTTGGTCCTTTCTTGGACTGGTGGGAGCTTTGTTTTGTTTTGTTTTTTTCTGGCTGGAGGAAATCTGTGACACCGAGAGGCTGGAATTACTGTTTTCCTCTGTCAAATCCTCGCTACATTTTGTTCCAGAGGAAAATGGGACTCTGACTGCCCGATGATCGATGGGATGGTTTCCCAGTTAGGAGACCAGGCTGAGAAGTTGTGGCGGAGAGAGGAAGGAGGAACTGGGAAATACCCACCTCCTAGTTTACATGTGAGTGTTTGTTCGCTGAAGGCAACAACAACAACAACAACAAACCCCAGCCCCAGCCCAGCCCTCCCCCAGAGACAATGATTTATCAAAGACAGGAGTTTTTAAACAAGTTCTGATTTTTCATTTCAGGCACTGCTGGAGCTCTATTTGCTAGAAGGCATTGAAGAAAACTACAAACATGCAATTGTACCCTTCTGAGTTATTTCTATTACACCTTCACTATACGCACATCAGTGTTCTGGAATGTTTATCACGTACGTGTTTCACACATCTTCTAATTTATGCTTCAAACACAATACAAGTGAAAATATTTCATTTAGAATGCAGTTGTAGACAGCAGCATTGTTTTATTTCCTTGTAGTGTGGATTTTTAAGGTTTTTTTTAACGTTTTGTTGCAAAGTCTTTTTGCTATGAGAAAACAGTTTAACTAAGCAATATTAGAGGTAGAAAGCTCCCTTAGTATTTCTCAAAAAAGGGCTTGCTTTTGTTCTCTTAAAAGTGCAGGCACACAGAATAATAAACAGAGAGAAGAGAAAAGTCATTGGGCAGAAACTTAATTTTTAAGCTGCTGAAATACACAGATTTGCTTTGGTCGGTTGTTGCCTGGCCCGAGAGGGGAGCCTGAAGACCAAGGGGTTCAAAACACTGTTGCACCCCGGAGCTCTCTGATTAGAATGCATCCCTAAAACCAGCTGTCAGAAAGAGAAAGTGACACTGCCAATGAGTGATCCACGTGCTGGTTTAATCCAGTTTTAATTGTTCAGAGCTAAGCTGTGCTGTAAGGACACCAGAGTTTACATTGTTTTATATACGCTGGAAAGGAGGGGAAAAAAAACCTGCCAAATTTGTTTGCTGTAATAATCAAGCATTGGCTGTTCACGTTTTGAATGTCCAACCGGTAGCTCCACTGACTGAAGAGAGAACCTGGGTTTAAAAGGGAAGTATTTAAATATCGAAAAGTAAACTTTTTTAATGCCTTTCAGAAATCAGAGTCTTTCACTCTGTTCATTTATTCAGAATGCAATTTTGTTGCTAGGACCTGACTATCTTCACATTACAACAGCATAAAATGGCAAGACTAATACATTATTATTATTATTTTCTGCTTCCTACCGCTATCACATTCTTATTTCATTATACCTTTCTGAATGTAATGTGATAATTGTTGGTCTTGCAAATTTAATAGCCTTAATTAGATACTTGTTATCAGACAATTTACTTGCTGCTAGACATCATACATTCCTTTCCGAACAAAACAGAAACTTCCGTCGACTCCTTCGCAGCTGCCTTTGCCATCTCTTGGAGCCTCACTAAACTTATTCAAGGCTTTTGCCTTCTAGATCACAATGATTATGAAGTAAGCATGTGACAGTTTAGTTAGGCATATGTTGCAGTACAAAGCTATGATCTATCAAGTGATTTAAAAAAAACCTGGTGCTTAGCTAATACCAGATGATAACATATTAGAAGCTTTTTTTCTAATATTGCTTCAGCAGCACCTTCAGCAATAAATGATGATTTGAAATTTTATTCTGATTACTTGGCAGGAAATGGATTAAGACAATGAAGAAGTCAACGTTAATAATGCTTGGCGTGAATTGTCAAAGCCATCTGTTCATGTTGTTTTGCGCAGAGTAGCTGAGCACTTTCTCAAAAGCAGTGGTTTAGGTACTTTAAATATTCGAACTGCCATCCTAGCAGCAAGCTTTGAGACAGAAGACCGCAAAAGTGACTTTTCAATCTAATTCATGTTCCTTCGGGTGCTGAAGGTTGTTCATTGCCTGTCACAATGTTAATATAACCTGTTTCTCTGAGAGAATAACTTGTATTTATAAGAAGTGTTTGCATACAGAGATTTGATTATCCTAGCCATGTGTGAATCACTCCTTTTAAAAGACTCCCTTTGTTCTATATGGCTAACTTGGTTTTTTTTTCTGCAAATACTAAAGGATTTATATTTCCCTGTCCTGTATCAAGGATTTCAGTAGTTAGTCATCATCTAAGTTTATTTAACAGGCATTCACCCTTACTGAAGACACTTTTGAATAGTTCTGTTGTGTGCGTGTGTGTGTATGTCTCTTAATAAACCTGATCTCTAACTCCTACAGAATTCCCTGGCCCTGCTCTTTCACCCAGCTACAATCAAACCTGTGTCATGGCAACACATGAGAATTATTCAGTCCCTCATGTGACAAGGAGAGCATGGGCGAGCCCTCAGATACACACAGACGATGGATGAAGCCATCGTTCTCAAGCAGTCGTGAAGTACAGCTTTTCCTCACTGTGCTGTTGTCCAATAGGTAAAGAAATATATCCCACCATTTTGGCATTCCAATACTGTGAGAGGTGGAGAACAAATACTAGGAATGACGATCCCCTACATTTCCTTTAACCTTTGAACACAATAATTGTGGGGCATCTTTTTGGCGATACTATTAACATTCCTTACCATCTCAAAAAATTAACTACAGGTGCATGGCGGAGGCTTGGGGTCTGCTGCAGCAACACACCACTAAGTTAAAGGAGGAAGAGCTATTAAAAGACACGTATGACATCTGTCGGGAGATGGGACTAGTGGAAGACTTCCTGAAGCTGCCTTTCACAGACTCTGAACAAGTAAGTGTGGGCAAGAAAAAAATCTTAATCCCCTCTTTGCAAAGAGAAGAGGCCGTATCGTCATATATGTTTTAAAATATGCTATTTCTCGTAGAAGTGTTTGGAGAAATTTTTACAGAATCGTGAAATTCTTTTAGTCCACCACCTGCAGCTTGCCAACTGTATGCCAGCACTACAGCTGAACCAGGCGATGAACATTCATCCTATGGTAAGTGTGAAAGTTCTGTCAAGTGTGCAAGGTTCTCTTAGGTGCTACTAACCGGTTTTGAGACTACAGATAAAAATCCTGCTTTGTTTTTCACACCGTTCGTTCAAATTCTAGGAATAAGCCTCTACACCTTACGTTACAGCTGAACCCAATAGTTGAACAAAAAATTCCCCTACTCCAGCGCTACTCTGTGAAGCTGTAAATTCAATGTTACAGACCGTTGTTGCCTCCACTTCAAAGAGTTTGTTTGCATCTGAGGAATAAATAGGTACCTTTTCTGTCAGCCAGTCTTACCATTCAGTTATTCGAGATGTATGTTATGTAGGGTTCAGATTACTGAAAGTTGTTTGGGTCACTGTGGAATGAACAGTGTGTTGTACATCATCTCTTGTATCTCGCATGCAACTATATTTCTCTAGCTGAGAGCAGTCTGGATGCCAATCCACAGATAAAAAGTTTGTGTCATGGGTTGTTCTTATTTTTATTATTTCCTCAAGCTATAGCATGAACTCTGCCATTCTACAACATTCATTTTACCACTTTTAGGACCGCAATTCCTATCTAACTTCTGTATCTCAAAATGGCCAGATCAAATTTTCTGTTATGTGAACTTCTGTTGTGGTTCTGTGATCCATGTGCTGTTTTGGGGAACCGTAGTTCTCCAGGGAAGCAAACTTACCCAGGTGGCTTTGGAAGGTTTAGGTCCTGCATTTGAAAGCTTCCATCCAGGGGGAAGGGGTGTGTAGGTAGCTTTCTCTTCCTCGTTTTAATCCTCACTTCCTTTTGTCCAACGTAACCCGCCGTTGCCCTGGAGATTCAGTCACCTGGGGCAGTGGCGTTTCAGGAAAAACAAGGGAAAGGCTGCTGTTTTGTCAGCCATGTGAAACTTGTGGGTGCTGACAAGTGTGTCAGAATCAGGTTCTGCAGAGTGCGGGTAATGGTTTTAACTTAAAGTTGTAGGTTCTGTTATTATTCTAGTCTTCCTTCCGCTTGGCTAAAAATACGGGGTGAAGCTGGTGTGCGCTGATGGGCAGAACTTGCTGCTGTTCTGTGCCGTGGTGTATGTTACTGCACCTGTAGAGGAAGCGTATTCACTAATTCGAAATAGCACCAAAAGATCTGTGCAATTAATTTCTTGCAATTAGTTAACTTCTTGCTTTACCCATTTCATTCATCAGAATGATGGTCATCCTCGCTGGAGACAGAGAGCAGTTGCCAGAAATTCTCTATCAGGCTAACGTGGCAAGACCCTTCCTGGAGGTCAGAGGCAGCTGGCTGTAGGAAGAGCCAAGCCTTACCATCTGCCTTCATCCGGACCAAGAGCAGGTAATTTTTCAGGGGAGAATATAACGCACAACTCACCATCGCTTTCATTACACAAGGCTGATCGTTTTTCCCTCTTGCTTCACAGCCACAAGACCAAAGCCATTCTGGACAGTAACAAAACCAGCTAGTGCAGGAAATGTGCATCCAAGAGCAACTTTCAGCAATCGTGTGTTGTCCAAACTTAGAAAGGTATGGGTAGGAAAGGAGCAGAAACCCAGTTGCTCACAGTATGAGAGGTAAGCAGCCTTTCAACAAGGTTTAATCTTGAGCTACATGCTTGGAGAGGGAGAGAATCATCGATTTGAATTCTGTTAGTGTTCTGGAGGGAAGGTGCACCTGACTAAAGCTTTGTTTGGCTCTTTCGCACATACAGTGTATAACATTTAAGAATCAACACATCATAAGTAATATTTGGAGAGAGATTTTTCTGCTATGATAATACTTTTTATGCAAATGCATATATTTACATGATGGTAAATGTGTTTTTGGAATTCAAGATGGCTGAAACTAAAACTCTGATTACCATCAAGCTATTGGTGTACAGAACTTGATAGACTTGACTGGGGAATCCAATAGTAATCTTTTCCCACTTGCTGCCCAGTTTCTGCTTCATTTCTGCTTCTTTTAGTTAAAAACAGGGAGAATTATAAAGAGCAGAAAAGAGGCCAGTAGTTGTCAGATGATTTTCCTACAGGTGGTATGGCCAAATAAACCTGAATTCTGTTACGTTTGCACTTGAGGGGAATGAAGGTCAGTTACCTTTGCCTTTGAACTCTGCTCCTAGAGTTACAGAACCACCAGCCATGACCCATCCTGTCCCTGACGCAGAGTTGTGCGATGCATTTGTTGGGACACCCCTTACCAAATCTGGACAAAAATGTTCCAGTTATAGAACGACAGAATGAATGTTTCAAAAAGCAGTTGCTTCTCGTGTATATGTAAGAGAGAGTGTGTGTGTGCGCACACCCGTGTGTGTGTGTTTGCGAAGTGTTCAATTTGCATTGAGGTTTGTATCTGTTAAAGAAAAGGCCAGCTTAGGGACACAACTAAGTGGAGAACCTGAAGTGGTCCCAGCACTGGAACGTACATGAATTTTCTGCTCAACTTTGCCAACTTCCTCCTTGTCCCAAGTCACTCCTGCCATCTCCTCTCTTTCAAATTCCTCTCCTTTTGGCTCTGTGTCGTCCTCCTCCTGACACACAGCTGCAGTACTGGCGGTTGACTCAGACATCTCTTCTTCCCTCGACTGCCCCAAAGAGGCAGACTCCAAGTTACCCAGTAGCCTGTGGGCGTGCGAGCTGCCTGGCTGAGGGCAGCTGGGGAGAGCTGGGGACTGCATGGGAAAGCGGTGGATAAACCCCAGCTGCCTCAGAAATGTAAGGGGGGGTGACTCTCTTTTTGCCGTCGGATCCCCTGGAGACTTGTTATGCTTCCCTTCCAGTCCCCTGAGGCCTGGAGGCCTCCTCATAGCTGCTAGTCCCCTCCGAACCCCTCTGTTGCCCCTGGGGTTGCCTCAGCCTGACGCGGTTGCCCCCTCAGAACCTCTCAGCGCCCCAGTGCCCCTTTTGATGTGCTCCAGAGGCCTCAGCTTGCCCCCTGGTCCCCGCAGCACCCCTCCGTTCGCCTCCTTGTTCCCTCCCTTTGAGCCTCAGGAGCCCTCCCTTGGCCCTGCTTGGGCACAAAAGCCCACCGTGGGCCTTCTCTGGGGCCGGTGGAGGGCTCTCGGGCACAGTCCAACCTCAGGACTCCTCCCTTTGCTCTGTAGCTGTGTGAGGATTGCTCCAGCCCACGCAGGACCCCTTGGGGGGCCTTCCTTGCAACCCCAGGCCCCTCTTCTGCAGGACCTCTAGCAGCCATGAAACCCCACGGGACTGGGGCCTGGCCCCCTCCACTCTACAGTACCCCCTCAGCACTCCTCCAGAGGGGTTTGTCATGGCCCAGGGCCTCCCATGGCTCATCTGGGCCCCTGAGGACCCCTTTCTTTCTGAGGCAGTCGTGGCGACCAAGGCACTCTGTTTGTCCTCTAGCCCCTCTAGGACCCCTGCGGTTGCCCTCCAGCCCCCTTAGAACCTTCGTACTGTGCTTGCAAACCCTCCGGACTCCATCACGGTGTGGGGAAGTGGCGAAGCAGCAACAGCAGGTGCTTGCTGGGGCCTCGCTGTGATGCCCAGAGACCCATGGGGAGGCTGGAGCTGACAACCCTTCCCATGCCCTACCCTCGCTGCCTGTCAGATACACATGAGGGAGACCAGGAGTTTGGGTTTTGTTGCTCCAGCTTTATTGAAAGAGGCATTTTCCTGAGACAGGTTGCACCTCTTCTGCCTGGCTTTTAGCAGCACCAGCAGCACAGCACTCGCAGGATGCGTCTTGCTCTTGGCTGCACCCTGGGAGAGCTCAGGATGAAGACGGTCTGAGCTGCCAGGGAACGGATGGAGAGTTCGCTGTCTTCCTGCAGGGACTGAAGGGCTGTGACAGAAAGAGAGGTGAGACGAAGGGCTGTCTCTGCAGAGGCTTCCAGGCATCCCCTGCACACCATGGCAGCCCCACCTGCCGCTTTCCCTGGCCAGGAGAAAGCGGCTGCTGCTGCTGCACAGGAATGCCCCAAATGCCCCGACACATTCCCCTGGCCCTGAAGCGCTTCCCTGGAGCAGGGCCAGCCATGGCAGCACCCTGCCCAGGCTCTGCCCCCTGCCCCTCCAGCCCCAGCCAACACAGCACTGCCCCTACTCACCGCTGCACATCTCGGCCAGCTTCTCCTTGCTTTGGTCCCTCAGGGGCTGCGCGGCAAGCCCTAGGCACAGAGCTCTGTCAGTCCCCCCTGCTCCCCAGCACGCTCCCAGCAGCGCAGCCCCCCGCCCTGCCGGCTGGGCCGCATGCCCTCCTCCCCCTCATCAGGGCTGAGCCCGGGGAAGAGCAGCAGCTCAGTGGGGTTGGACTGAGCGAGGCGGCCACCAAGGCCACCTGCGTGGGCAGGGGTGGGAGAGGGAGGCCAAGGCCCTGCACGGGGCAGCTGGGGCTCGGGCAGCCGCAGGGCTGCTCCTTGGTGCCAGTGCAGCGGCGGGGACTGGGGCCAGGCTGCCCAAAGAGGGACTGCGGGGGCTGTGGCTCACCGATGAACCTCACGGCTGCCTCGCGCAAGGGGGCCTGAGCATCCTTCAGGTATGGCAGGCTCTGATGACAGTATCCTTCGGCCCTGCTCCTGTCCTGCTCCAGCTGGAGAGAGCAGAGGGTATGGGCATGCCACAGTCCCTCCCCAGTGGGCTGGAGCACTCCCTCCTGCCAGCACCTCCCCGTTCCCCTTCCCCCCCCAGCCAATTCCCGTCTCCCAGCCAGGGGCCCTGTGGGGCTGAGGAGCAGAGAGAGCCACAGGCAGAGGTGCCCCAGGGGTGCTGAGACCCTTCCCTCCTGCAGGGTGTGGGGAGGGGAGAGGGGCGTGGAGAAGAGCCCTAGGGCGCTCTCCTCTTGCGCACAGGGAAGGGAAGGCGGCTGCGGCTCACGGCTGTGGGCTCTGGGCTGCAGCAGGGCAGGTGAGGCACATGTGCAGAGCCCACAGCCCAGACACGGCGGGCAGCCCTCGTCCAGCCTGGGCCCTGGGGCCTGCAGCTTGTCCTCACCAAACACTCTCCAATCCTCCACGTCTGCTCTGTCTGCACCAGGTGTCTGAGCTGTTTCCACTTGAGGAGCTCTGCTCCAGCAAGGAGGGCTTCCCTGGAGGCCTGCAGAACAGCAGAAGCTGGGAGATGGCACCACGGCCTGGGGAAGGAGAGCTGGCGTCCCCCTCCTCGTGGCTTTGTTCCTGGGGTGATCCTGGCCTTGGGAAGGCAGGACATACCCTGTCCCAAACATGTGGGGGTCTCTTGGGCACAGCCATTGAGGCTCAAAGCCCTGGCCTTCCACACCTGCAGGGGCAGCAGGGAAGCCCGTAGGGATGCACGTGTTCACGCCTTGGGCCACAGGCTGCTGCTGAGCCCTGCTGGAGCAGGCAAGGCAGGTGTTGGAAATGTCCATGGCAGCTTCTCTGCCCATGCTTGCGCTGGGTCTGCAGGGACCCTCCCTATGGGCTGTGCTGGAGGAAGGCTGAGCAGTGGGAGCGTGGGTGGGAGGGGATCCCACCTGCCCTTCCAGCTCTGCAGTAAGAGGCACTGGGGGATGAGGAAGGCAGTGGTGGGCCCAGTGCAGGGACGGATGGGAGCTCTGCCCTGTCCGCAGTGCCTCGGGCAGCTGGACCCCAAGGTGACACACACTGCCAGAGTCTGACTGCCAGCAGCTCTTGCCCCTGAACCCAAGGGGTCAGCACACCCTTCCCTGTGTCACTGGCCAGCTTTGAAATCTCTACCTTGGCCACGGTGTCCGCCTCATCATGCAAGCGGAAGAAGAGCGGGAGCAGGCATCTTTGCACTTCCTCCTTCATCCTCCGCTTGCCATTCCCCACCACAGTCTCCACGGCGACTCTGAAGAGGCTGATGGAGAGCTCTCTCGTCTCGCTGGACTCCTGTTAGGGAGAAGGAGAGGGGGACTTGAGAAAGAGCCACTCCCGGCTCCCTGTGAGCATTAGCCCAAGGGCACGAGCATGGCAGGTGTGATGGGAGATGCTCTGGGGTCAGGCTCTGCACACAAGAGCTATGGGAATCTCTGGTCCTGCCTGGCGGCGCAGCTGGGGAGCCCTCGGGGCTCTGAGAGCAGCCCTTGGCCTGCAGGTGCTTTGCACAGGGGCCGGGCTGGGCCCTAGCACAGAGCGCTCGGGCCGCCCGGCGGCACCAAGCTGTCAGGGGAAGCTGTGCTGGGCTGCAACGCCCAGAAGCCATCCCACGAGAGCCCAGGGGAGCGAGGAGGGCAGAAGGCCCTGCCCGCGGGGCTGCCCGCAGGTCTGGGCTGAAGGGCAGCTGTCATTGCCCAGTGCCCCTCTGCGGGGCTCAGCCTCCCACATCAGCCTTACATCGTCAAAGAGGGGTGGGAGCTTCTCCGCCAGCTCCAGAGCGAAGGTGCTGGCCTGCCTCCTCTTCAGGTGAGGCACCACGTTTCTGAAGACCAGCAGGGCCGCCTTCTTGATTTCCGTGCTGTCATCATCGAGCACCTTCATGATGTGTGGCAGGAGGACCTGCATTTTTCTCGCCTGTATGAAAGACAGAGTTTCCTTTTTGTGAAACGGTCAAAGAGCACCCTGGCAAAAACGCTCTGGTCACTGAGCAGCAGCCTCCTGCCCAGCTTCCTGGCAGGTGGTGGCACAGGCACCTCTGCGGCAGCCTCCTGGGAGGTGGTGGGCATGGGCATGCTGATGGTGATGCCGGAGAGCAGGAGAGGGCAGGGAGGGCATAAAAGCAAAGACGCCCTTTCCTCTGCTGAGCCACCCACTTTTTGCACTGGCCCGCAGGGGCAGGTGACTCAGTAGCCCTGTGTGCCTGGAGAGCTCCCCAGGCAGCCACCAGGCCCCACCACGGCAGGGTGGGCATCTGGAGCGCTCACCCACCCCCTGACTCCCAGCCAAGGCCGAGCCACGGCCCTACCCAGCGCCCCAGCCCCCAGCTGCCAGCATGGCTCCCCTTGACAACACCCTGCTCACCATGTCAGGTCTCTGTGACAGCACAATGAGGCCTCTGAGAAACAGGGAGATTGTCACCAGGCTTGGGTGCCTCCGATAGGTCTCGCTGTGGGTCGGGTCACCAAAATCCTCTGAGGGAAACTCGCCGGAGGCCATCAGCTGAAGGAAACACAGCAGTGAGACACTGGCAGAGCCTGTGAAGCTCGCTGGAGGGGATCAAGGTCTTTCCAGGTAACTCACAAGCAAGGGGGAGATGCAGGCATCCTCTGTGGCCGAGGTGGACAGGCTGTGTAATGTCATGCCCTGCAGTTTGCTGAGGAGCTCCTTTAGGATGTTCTCCAAAGCCTGGGGGATGGAAAGCATCGCCTCCCACAGGGCCATGCCTGTGCTGCAAGCGAGAGCGCTGGGTGAGCAGGGCTGCCGCAGCCTCAGCAGCGTGACCTGGGAGGGTCCCGCAGGAGGCAGAGCCTGCCCCTTGCTTGGGATGCCCCGGGCAGCAGGAGAGGGCTGAGGGGGTGCTCCCCGCGGGGCTGGGAGGAGCGTGGTGGCAGGGCTCGGGGCTGCCTGGGCCAGCTTTGGCTGCTGCAGGCCTGGCGGAGCCAGCAGGGCTGGAAAGTGTGCTGGGATGGAGGGCCCTGCTCCTCGGGGGTGTCCTGCAGCATTCCTTGGGTCTGGCAGCCAGAGGGGCTCCGCGTCCCTCTCCCCTCAGGGAACAAGCCCTCATGGCTGTTGGGGCCAGTACCTGTGTCCTGGTGGAGAGAACTTCACCAGGCTGATGGCCACTCGCGCGGGGTACCGGTCGATCAACAGGAGAAGCAGTGACAGCACGCTCCGCTGCTCTGACTCCCGGTTGATGCCTTCCAGGTTTTCGTGGAGGCACCTCATGATCTTTGGCACCTGGAGGGGACACAGGGGAGGATGGTGCTGCCAGTGGAGCGCAGCCATTTCCTCAGCTGCCCTTCCCATCCCTCCCTGCTGGCTTAAGGTGGCTTCGGGTGCTTGAGACACCTACACCTGGGCTTGGGAGGGAGGGAGGAGCAAGGCCTGACAGGGCTGAAGGGTAGGGCAATGCAGCCACAGGCCACTTACATCTGCCAGCCAGAAGTCAGGGTTTCTCATGAAAACATTCAGCATGTTTCTTGCTTCCCCCTTGTCAAAGATGCTGGAGCTTCTCATCTCCTCGATGGCCACAAGGACGATGTCTGTCCTCTCTGAAGGTTGGAGATATTTTGCAAAGGCCTGTGGGAGGAAGGAAGGGAGGGAAGCCATGTCACACCGAGTGCCGTGGGGGTGCTGCTTCGCGGGGCAGTGCGAGCAGCCCTGGCCAGAGATGCCCGGCAGTGCTGGCGGCAGCGCCTGCAGCAGAGCTGGCAGCAGGGGTTGCAGTCACTGCGCGGGGGAGGATGAGAGGAGGGGTCCCCAGGGTGAGGGAGGAAGGCTGGACTCATGGGCACAGTGTGCTGTCCCTACAGAGAAGCGGGGCTTGCTGGCGGCAAGGAGGGCTGGAGCTGCTGCTGGGACACTGGAGAGCAGCCCTCGCATCGTCCCTGCATGGGGACAGCAGGAACCTGCTCACCAGGGAGGGTGAGGCCACACCAGCCCCACTGATTCTGGATGCCTTTGCTCACACAAGTCCCCTGCTGATGCCACGGGCAAGAGTCCCAGCAAGGGGGGAGGTCATTACCATGGTGAAGTCTCCAGCGGTGGCTAAAGAAAGCAGAGAGGTTGTCTCAGGTTCCCAATGGAGGTGTTGTGCTTCATCCTTGAGCATTGCCCTGCCTAAAGAGCGGGGAAAACAGGAAAGGGTCAATAAGACACAATAGCTTTGCCAGCCAGCTTAACCAAAGGGCCGCGAGATCTGCTTGCGAGATGGCAGGACACAAGCAGTCAGGGAGGTTTGTGGAGGGCATCAGGAATAGCTTCTTGCTGCAAGCACTGGAGGGACCACCCGGGGTGATGCACAGATGGATCTGCTCTTCATTAACTGGGAAGACATGGCAGCAGTAGCTTTGGCTGTGGGCTCCACAAAAGAGCACGGTTCAAGGTTCTGAAAGGAGGGTGGAAGGAGAGCAGCAGAGAGCAGACCCTGCACTTCAGGAGAGCATTCAGCTTCTGCAGCAAAATGACAGCTGGGGTGCTATGGGAAGCAGCTGTGAGGGGCAAAGGAGGTCATGGCGAGAAGTAGACCCATCAGGAGCCGTGTGTGTGTGTGAACGGATTAAGCCCGCCCATAACCTTCTTGCTTCTTGATGAACGTAAGGAGTTGAGAAAGTGCATCAACAACTGGAAATCTTGATTCCTCATTGGAAGATCGGAAAAGGAGGAGACGTCCGATCAGCTGTCCCAGGATTGGGATCTGGATGTCTCCATAGCCATCAGGGGCGTACATGTCTCTTCCAAAGTGGCTCCAGTCCTGGGCGAGGGAGGCAGAACAGCAGAAGGGTAGAGGGCAGGCAGCAGGCGCCAAACCCCTGAACCCAAGAGTGTGTCCAGGGCTGGATCCCTGGTGCGTCAGGGCTTTGCAGGGCCATGCCGGCCGTGGCTCCCAGAGCAGCTGTGTGGGCAGCAGCCCCGTGCAGGGAGAGCTGCAGGCTGCTCTGGTGCACGGGGAGGGGGACACGGCCTGGCTGGAGGGTGCCTGGCTCCCTACCTCCAGTGCGTCATGGTCAGCCAGCAAACGGCTCAGCACCCTAATCCTCCCCAGGGCTCTCTCCCGCACAACTTCTCTCTCAGACTTGGTGTAGTTGAGCAGCACCTGGGAAGAGAGAAGCTGCTGGTGTGCCCTGGGAGCAGACACCTGCTCCGGCAGAAGCAGCAGTGCTGAGCTCCAGGGCAGGACTCTGCCCTTGCGCAGTCCATTTGAGGCTTCCCTGTGATGTTGAGCAAAGCCTGCAGTGGGGTTCCTGCCCTAGGAGTCTCGCAGGCTTGCAGGCTTGGGACAAACGCCGCTGGCCAAACTGAGGCCAGGCAGGAGGGCAAATGTCACCCTCTGCCGCCACTGTGCTCCGGAAGAGCCTGGTGGGCAGCCCCAGGTCACCCCAGGGAGGTGGGCAGCCTCCTTGCAGCGTGCTGTCTCTGCATGGCACTGGGGTGGGGGCCATGCACGCAAGAGTGGACAGTCCCTTCCCCCCAGGCTGAGGAACAGCCCCTGTGAAGCCCCGTCTTTGCACATGCCAGACCTGAAAGATGTTCTGCAGCTCCTCGCTGACTCTGTCGGCAGCAAAGCTGAGCACCACCCTCTCTAGCATCTTGTCCATGGCTCTCAGGGTCTGCAAGGAGGACAAAGAGCTGTGGCAGTGTTTCCTGCTGTCCCTCTCACCCCCAGGAATTTGTTCTGAACTCCCGGAGCCAAGGGAGGCCTCCCGTGCTGCGTTGTGTTTCTCCGGGAGAGACCCGGGGCAGAGAGTCTGCAGCAGGCCCACGGGTAGGGGATGAAGGGATGAGGGTGGGAAAGCAAAGCTGAGACCCTTCATTGCCTTGGATCTCTGGTCATATCGCAGCACAGGGTGGCCCGGGGGCAGCGCAGAGGGCCCGGGGGCTCCTGTAGCTCACCCAGCGCTTACCTTGATGTAGAGAAAAGCATCCAACGGGCTGCTCATATCATCTTTTTGAGGAAGCAAGAAGACACTCAAAAAGCAGGCTTCTAGGAGGCTTTGCTCTTTGCCCTCCAGCACCGTCTGCACTGAGCTGCAGGGAGAGAGCGGGGCCTGTCAGAGACTGGTGCTGGGAGTGGTGCCTCGAGGACTCGTGCAGGTAGAGACGGACCTCTGGGGCAGGGGTCCCCAGGAGGCATGGGCAGGTACCTCAACTCAGCGATGGCATTCATGGCTTTCCTCCACACTCCTGTTTGCGGTGGGTCCCTGGGCTCCTCTTGTAGCAGGACCTGCAGAGCAGAAGCAGGATGGCACCCGGCAGCTGCCAGCACCCAGCACCACCAGACCCTCTCCCTGCCCAAGTGCTCTTCTCACAGGGAGCCATTGCCAGGAAGACTTGCCCCCTTCCCAAGAGCCGCTGGGTGTCCCCTCACCTTGATATTCTCTGCCAGCTCATAGACCTTGCAGAAGGCATCCAGGCCCCTTGACAAGCCATGGCACCTGGCTGTTGTGCACAGGGTGCAGATGCTGTCAAGAAACTCTATCTTCTGTCCCTCGTCCTTGCAGCCAAGGAAAGAGAGGGACAGACAGGGAAGGTGAGAGGGGGGCACAGGGCCAGCGGGACTGGAGTACTGGTGGTGCAGTGCCGCGTGGGCGACCTGGGAGAAGCCGCTCTGCCCAGCCAGCACACCTCCGGCAGCCCGGCAGCAGAGCCCCTGTCAGCAGACGCTGGCACAGCCACGTTCAAACTGGTGACGGTTACCTTTTCTGTGCTGCTGACAAAGGCGTGGATGAAGTCCACGGTTTCCTTTTCATCTTGGTACACAGGTAACAATGAGGCATCTAATAGAGGAGGAGAGCAGGGAGGCTTGTAGGGAGGCTTGTAGGGAGGGTCTGGTGGCAGGGTAGAGCAGGGGAGGGAGGTCTGCCCTCCGTCCAGCCCCGTGCCTGCTCCCCTGGCGCGTTCTTCCCATGCAAAGCAGGGCTGGAGCGTGCCCGGCAGGCGGGCTGCCATGCTGGAGCACAGCACAGCTGGGCAAAGCCCCCAGTGCAACGGGCTGCGGAACCTGCTTGCAGATGGGCGGGAAAGGTCCCCGTCCCACAGCGTTGCTGCCTCCTGCCAGCCCAGCTGCCCGTCGCTGCCCGTGCCCCGGAGCAGGAGCTGGGTCCCCTCTGCTCTCTCCCTCCTTGGGGGAGGCTGTGCCGGGGCCAGCTCCCAGCCCTGAGCATGCCCTGCATTCAGGCCACCGCCCATGGGACCCCCGCTGCCAGCGTGCCGGGGAAACGTGAGCCTGGCGTCGAGCAGGGTGCGCTGGCTGGCCCCAGCCCTGCCCAGACCAACAGGACCCCTCACTCACCAATCTGCAGTGGCTGCACCGTGCACACCTCGTAGGGTTCCGGTGGAGAGCTGCTCTCCTGGGGAGCCCTGTCCTCCTGCCAGGCCACCCTGGGGCGGCTGGGGGGTCTCTCCGCCATGCTGCGGGATGGAGGAAAGGGGTAGGAGTGGGGAAGGGGGAGGCTTTGGCAAAACGCCTTGGTGCCGCGGGGCTGCCAGCGGCAGCAGGGGAAGATGTGGGCTGCGTTCGGGGGCTCCTCGCCGTCTCCGTGCTCCTGCCCTGTCCCGTTGCTGTCCTGCTGGACACTGCGGGCTGGGGGCTGCAGCTGCACTTACCACATGTGGCACAGTGGGGTGTCACAAAGGGAGGTGTCAAAGGGCCCCACTGTGACCCGCTGCCCGGGCAGGGAGGGGCAGGCAGTCCCCTGGGGAGGCACTTGGGGATACCAGTCCCTGGTATCCCCATGAGTCCCTTGGAGCCCCCGGGGATGCCAGGGAGTGTCCCCCAGCATCCCTTGAGTCCCCAGGGATGCCAGGGAGTGTCCTCCATTGTCCTTGGTGTCCCTGGTGATGCCAGGAAGTGACCCCCAGAGTCCCTTGGAAGCCCTGGGGATGCCAGGGAGTGTCCCCCAGTGTCCCTTGGAAACCCCAGGGGTGCCAGGGAGAGACCCCCAGTGTGCCTTGGAGTCCCCAGGGGTGCCAGGCAGTGTTGCCCAGTGTCCCTTGGAGTCCCCAGGGGTGCCAGGCAGTGGTTGCTGTTCCGTGGTGGTGCCTGATGCTCCCCAGTGTCCCCAGAGATGGCGAGCAGTGCCTGGTGCCAGCAGACGTGCCCTGCAGGTGGCCCTGTGGGTCCCCTGGGTGCACTGTGGGGCAAGCCAGTGTCCCAGGAGCTGTCTCAAGGTCCCCAGGGTGCTGTGTAGCAGTGGGTGCCCCGGGAGGTGTCCCCAAGGTCCCCAGGGTGCTGTGTAGCAGTGGGTGCCCCGGGAGGTGTCCCCAAGGTCCCCAGGGTGCTGTATAGCAGTGGGTGCCCCGGGAGGTGTCCCCAAGGCCCCCAGGGTGCTGTGTAGCAGTGGGTGCCCCGGGAGGTGTCCCCAAGGCCCCTAGATTCCTGTATAGCGCCGGGTACCCCGGGAGGTTTCGCCAGGGTAGCCTGGGCACTGTAGAGCACGGGGTGCCATGGCGGTGTCCCATGGCCCCCCTGACCCCCTGGCTGCTGCAGGAGCAGCGCTCGCCCTGCGCGACCCCTCCTCGCCCCGCAGGTGCCCTGGGGCCCACATGGGGGGGTGCTGCTGCTGGATGCGGCCGTGACCGGGGAGCTAGACATGGTGCAGCAGGCGGTGGCCGAGGTGGGATGGGGACGGGCTCAGGGACAAGGGCTGGGGTGGCGAGGGCTGGGGGACCAGACAGGGTGTCAGGGACGAGGAGTGGGTGATGAGGGCTGTGGGACAGTGGGGACAAGGAGGTGGGGGTCAGGGGGACAGGGAGAGCAATGTGCCTGGCGCTCAGGGGTGGCAGCGGGGTTGGCAGAGGGTGGCGGTGTTGGGACAGGTGTGCATGTCCCCAGCTGAACGACCCCAGCCAGCCCAATGACCAGGAGATCACAGCGCTGCACAACGCCATCTGCGGCGCCAACTACGGCATCGTTGACTTCCTCATCGGCAGTGGGGCCAATGTCAACTCCCCCGACAGCCACGGCTGGTGGGATGGGGATGGGGACCCACTGACACGGGGATGGGGGAACGGGGAACCCCACAGCTATGGCTGGTGGGATGGGGACCCACGGACATGGGGTGGGGGTATGGGGGACCCCCAGCCACAGCTGGTGGGGCCTGGTGACCCCATAGACGTGGAGATTTGGGGACACCTGGGACCGCCAGACCCCCACAGCCAGAGGGAATGGGGACAGGCACCCCAAGGACCGCCACAGCCATGGGGAACAGGGACAGGGACCCCAATAACCCCCCAGAGCGATGGGGGATGGGGACAGAGTGGGACAGGGACAGAGGGGGACAGTCATGCCAGTAACCCCCCAGTAACCCTGCATGGGCAGGGACAGGGATGGAGCCCCCCATTATCCCCAAGAGCCCGGTGTGGCTGGGGACAAGGACCCCAATAATCCTTGTGGGGTTATTGAGGGGATTATCCCTGATTGGGGACCCCAAAAGTCCCCTGACAGCTCTCGGGGATTGGGGAGGGACAGGGGATCCCGATCCCCTGATAACGGAGAGAGAGGGGTGGGCATGGGGGGGGGTCCCTCATCCCCAGGACATTGGAGGGGGTCCCAGGGGAGCTCATCCTCTGCCCCCCCCACCTGCCCCCCAAATTTCCCCCATCCTGCTGATGCCAGGACGCCGCTGCACTGCGCGGCCTCGTGCAACGACACGGGAGTGTGCGTGGCCCTGGTGCGCCACGGCGCTGCCATCTTCGCCACCACCACCAGCGATGGCAGCCTGGCTGTGGAGAAGTGCGACCCGTACCGGGAGGGCTACGCCGACTGCTACAACTACCTCACTGGTACCGGGGCACTGGGGGCACTGGGGGTATACGGATACAGGGCGGGGATATGGGTACTTGGAGGGGGGACTGGGCAGGTAGGGTTACTGAGGGGATATGGGTACTGGGAGGGGGTAGTGGGGTGGTATGGGTACTGGGAGGAGGGATATAGGCTGTGGTAGGGGTACTGGGCAGGCTACAGGTACTAGGAGAAGGGATATAGGTACTGGGAGGTGCACTGGGTGGAGGGGATATAGGTACTGGGAGGGGGTACTGGGCAAGTATGGGTACTGGGAGGGGGTGCTGGAATGGGGAGTTGGAGATATACAAGTACTGGGAGGGGTTACTGGGCAAGTATGGGTACTGGGAGGGGGTGCTGGAATGGGGAGTTGGAGATATACAAGTACTGGGAGGGGGTACTGGGGTGGTATGGGTACAGGGAGGATGTAATGGTTTTAGCTGGGATAGAGTTAATTCTCTTCACTCTAGCTGGTATAGTGCTGTGCTTTGAAATTAGCATGGAAAAAAAACCTGTTGAGATAACACACCGATGTTTGGGCTGTTGCTGGGTAGTGCTTGTACTAGTCAAGGACATTTCCAGCTTCCCAGGCTCTGCTGGGAGCACAAGAAGCTGGGAGGGGAGGGGGCACAGCTAAGGGAGCGGATTCAAACTGACCAAAGGGATATTCCATATCATGTAACGTCATGCCCAGTATTCTAGCTGGGAGGGGCTGGCCGGGGGAGGGGAGGGGCAATTGCGGCTTGGGGACAGGCAGCGTCGGTCAGCGGGTGGTGAGCGGTTGTATCGTTCATGTTTCTGTGTTTTTTTCCTTTTTGTTTTCCCTTTCCCTTCCTTTTCAATTTTATTATATTAACATTATTGTCATTATTATAATAATCATTGTTACTATTATTATCATTTTATTGTAATCATTAAACTGTGCTTATCCCAACCCACAAGTTCTTTTGCTCATCCGATTCTCTTCACCATCCCACAGGGGTGGGGGGGGAGTGAGCGAGTGGCTGCCGGGGGTTCAGTTGCCAGCTGAGGCTGAACCACAACAAGCAGGCAAAGCTGGCCAAGCCAGGGCCCAGCGCTCCTCCCAGCCCCACGAGGAACACCACCTCAGCCCTCTCCTGCTTGCCCCCAAGGGAGGGGGGCGGGTAGCACCAGGGCTGCGAGACAGCCCAGGACTGGCTGCACTAGCCTGGGCACAGTGCCATGGCTGTGGCAGCCCTGCTGACAAAATGCTCTGTGCTTGGCAGCGCTGCCCTGTCCATGTGGGGGCTGATGCTCTTCCAGAACAAGACACCGGCTGCCACATTGCTCCCACAATGGGCTGCCTGGTCCCGGTGCCCTTTCCCTGAGCTGCCAGTGGGAAGCAGGAGCCCCACGGGCTCTGCCCGTCTCTCACTGCCATCTTTGTTTCAGGTGCAAGACTGCACCAACGCTGAACGGCCGCGTTTCTCCTCCATGCAACTCCTCCAGGAGCACCTGAGGGGTCCAAACCTGGGGCTTCACTGGCTAGTGCTCAAGGGTCTCATCACCCTCTCAGAAAGACCCGATACAGTGAGCAAGGCGTCAGATTGAGCCACGTTGGACAACATGGTGGCTTGGCCTTGGCTGGCAGTCAGGTGACGACTGCTCTCCCACATACCACGACCGTCTCCAGCCAGGACTGCTGCTGCCGTGATTGCTGCACCAGAAGCTGGAGGGGCGGCTGGTGCTCAGCAGCCAGAACATGTTTGCCAGGGTGGTCTCTGAACGCTTCACAAAGAGGAAATTCTGTGCTTCATCCAGGCAGGAAAAATCCAGGTCCTGCTGCCAGATGTTGTGGAGACCCTGCAGGATGCCAACAAAGACATCAAGAGGATGGCCCTGCTGGTCTTCCAAAACATGGTGCATTATATGAAGAGGAAGAAGGCCAGCCGCACCGCTCTCCAGTTCTCAGAGAAGCTCCTGCTGCTCTTTGATGATGTAAGGCTGCTGCGGGAGCCTGAGCTCTGCAGATGGATGCTGGCCCATGATAGCTGCCCTTCAGCCCAGCCCTATGTTGGCATGACCTTCTCTCCTCCTTGAGCGATCCCTCAGGGCTGTGTCCTGGGCTCTGCAGCCCATCATGGCTTCCCCCTGGCAGGCTGATGCCTCTGGGCAACTTGCGACCCCTGTTCTGGAGCCCAGCCCGGCCCCTGTGCAAAGCATCTGCAGGCCCAGAGCTGCTCTCCAAGCCCTGAGAGCTCCCCCAGCTGCGTGGCCATGCAGCAGTGGGCAGGATCCGACCGCAGAGCAGTTCGCCTCCAATCGGCCTCGCCAACGCCTTTGCTCATCGTGTCCTGCCCTCCTGTCCTCCTCCCTACCAGGAGCGCAGCCAGCTGCGAGAGACCTCCATCTGCCTCTTCAAAGACCTGATGGAGGCTGTGGTGTGGTGTGACAGAAGGAGGCTGAAGACCAAAGTGCGGAGGGGGCTGCTCCCGCTCCTCTTCCACATGAGCGACCAGAGCCCGAGCGTGGCCAAGGTGCAGATTTCAAAGCTGGCTAGTGATATGGGGAAAGGTGTGACGACACCACCAGGGTGCTCTGGGTGTGCTGGGTCAGGGCTGCTGGCAGCTGGCACGGGCGTTTCCCAGAGTTGCCCTACCTGGTCAGCAGGTCTCAGCAGCAGCAGCCCGTGGCCACCGAGGCCTGAACGCACCCTAAGGGCTGCCCAGATTTCCCTGCAGCTGTTGGAAACCAGGGCTTTGAGCCCCTGCCCCCCAGGGCTGTGCCCAATGGTACCTGAGATGTTTAGGCCAGCACACGTCCCAGCTCCCTAAGGGCAGGATCACTCCAGGGCTCAGAGCTCTGCCCACCTGGAACCGGGGCAGCTCCAGCTGAGGAGCCAAGTGTCCCTCTGGGGGATGCCCATGGGAGGTGCTGCTGCCTCTGCCCTGCCCCAGGGCCTCTGGGACTGGGGCCCTCATCGCCTACAGCGTGAGCCCACAGCTCTTGCGAGTCTGTTCTGCCGGCTGGCAGGATGAGATACCTGAGGTGGTGGCTGGGAACGGCTGGCAGCCCGGCCAAGAGCAAGGGGATGCCAGGTCTCCTTCCCCAGGCTGTGGTTCCACCTCCCATCCTCTGCTGCTCGGCAGGTTTCTAGGAAAGCCCTCACTGCTGTGGCAAAGATCCTGGAATGGGAAGAGCTCAGGCACGTGATCTGCCCACATCAGACTCAGAGGATCACAAAGTGCTTGGTAAGGACAACCCCCAAGCTCCAGGGCCCTCCCTTACCCTCGAGCACAGAGGCCGCAAGGGCTCTTCTCTGGGCCACTCTCCCCTCTCCACCTGCCAGGGTGCTGAAGGAGTCCCCAGCCCATGTGGGCTCTGGCAGAGGGCCAAAGGGGTCTATGGACCCCCGGACCACCCTCTGCCTGTGGCTCTCTCTGCTCCCCAGCCCCACAGGGCCCCTGGCTGGGAGATGGGAACAACCTGTGGGGGAAGGTGGGGGTAAGGGGATCACTGGCTGGAGGGAGTGCTCCAGCCAACTGGGGAAGGTCCTTGCCAGCCCCATGCCCTTCTGCTCTCTCCAGCTGGAGCAGGACAGGAGCAGGGCCGAAGGATACTGTCATCAGAGCCTGCCATACCTGAAGGATGCTCAGGCCCCCTTGCGCGAGGCAGCCGTGAGGTTCATCGGTGAGCCACAGCCCCCGCAGTCCCTCTTTGGGCAGCCTGGCCCCAGTCCCCGCCGCTGCACTGGCACCAAGGAGCAGCCCTGCGGCTGCCCGAGCCCCAGCTGCCCCGCGCAGGGCCTTGGCCTCCCTCTCCCACCCCTGCCCACGCAGGTGGCCTTGGTGGCCGCCTCGCTCAGTCCAACCCCACTGAGCTGCTGCTCTTCCCCGGGCTCAGCCCTGATGAGGGGGAGGAGGGCGTGCGGCCCAGCCGGCAGGGCGGGGGGCTGCGCTGCTGGGAGCGTGCTGGGGAGCAGGGGGGACTGACAGAGCTCTGTGCCTAGGGCTTGCCGCGCAGCCCCTGAGGGACCAAAGCAAGGAGAAGCTGGCCGAGATGTGCAGCGGTGAGTAGGGGCAGCGCTGTGTTGGCCGGGGCTGGAGGGGCAGGGGACAGAGCCTGGGCAGGGTGCTGCCATGGCTGGCCCTGCTCCAGGGAAGCACTTCAGGGCCAGGGGAATGTGTCGGGGCATTTGGGGCATTCCTGTGCAGCACCAGCAGCAGCAGCCGCTTTCTCCTGGCCAGGGAAAGCGGCAGGTGGGGCTGCCACGGTGTGCAGGGGATGCCTGGAAGCCTCTGCAGAGACAGCCCTTCATCTCACCTCTCTTTCTGTCACAGCCCTTCAGTCCCTGCAGGAAGACAGCGAACTCTCCATCCGTTCCCTGGCAGCTCAGACCGTCCTCAGCCTGAGCTCTCCCAGGGTGCAGGAAAGAGCACGACGCATCCTGCGAGCGCTGTGCTGCTGGTGCTGCTAAAAGCCAGGCAGAAGAGGTGCAACCTGCCTCAGGAAAATGCCTCTCTCTCAATAAAGCCGGAGCAACGAACGCCAAACCCCTGGTCTCCTTCACACGTGTAGCACCAGGAGCGTGCTGAGCAAACAGCATCCTTGCTGGCTGCTCCTGCTGCCTGCCGGTCACTCCCCCTCAGCACACCCTGGCTCCAGGCTTGTGTTACAAGTGTACCTCTCAGGGGGGCTTTCCCCCGGAGAAGCCACGTTTGTTCCCCCTGGGCAAGTCTTTTCTTTAGCGAGCCAGAAGGCAAAGGGGAAACGGCGGCCGTGAAGGCACCACGATTGCCTGGAGAGCTTCCTGACGCTCCCGCTTTCCAGCAGCTCGTGGCAGCGCAGCACCCGCTTGCTGACGCGGAAGTTGCGGACACTGCACACGACCAATATGATCAAGCAAATGCCAGTTTATTAGACACAGCACGGTTACTATAGCTCTGTAACCACCTTATTACACACAAGCCTATTGTTTATTACACACAAGCCTATTGTTAATTGGTCAGTATAGCCTTGGGCTTTATCACAAGGATAGCCGCTAGCAGCATCAGCAATTCCTGAATGTGGATTGCCCTGGTTTTGCGACACTGTAACGAGACACTCCTGCCGGCGACATGGGACGCGGCCCCTGTTGACAGGGTAGCGCCTGTGGCCAACCTTGGAATTTGCAGCTTATTAGGAAGGCGTAATGCCATCCTACAGGTCCCCACAGTAAGTTTGTACAATGCCACTTTGTAAGTCTTGGGAAATACAAAATCACAGTTGTTAGTAATGGCTACATACATTGTTTTTCACTTGCAACATCCTTGAGGCCTTCTTGTTCACAGGCAGATTAAGTCCACACAGTCTGAGCCTGGATTGTTCACCACGTGTCCTGGGCTTTCCAGATATCCCACACCCGCTGACCCAGGGTGTCCTTGTACCAAACTCCCAGCTGCTCAGCAGGGACGGAGGGGAGCAGGACCGACAGCTCTCGTCCCCTGGGAAACAGGAAACTCAAGGGGCTGCCCAGCCTGAGGACTCTGGCAAACCTGACCATCACCACGTCTGCAGCTCTGCTCGTGGCTCCCGAAGCGCCTGCAAGGGCAGCCCAGCCTTTGCACCCAAAACCCAGCAGACATCAGCAAGGCGCTAACGCGATTTCTGCACTCGGGGGACTGACATGCGAGCCAGGGTAGCAGCTTTCCTAGCTTTCTTCTTCTGAGGTGTTGGTGATGCTGGGCCCGGCCTTGAGCCTGGCAGAGCGGATGGACCTGTGGCCAAAAAGCTCTGTATAACTACAAACTCTGGTTGGAAGTCCTCAGCAAAGACCTGGCTGTCCACCCTGAAGCTTCGCTGTCACGTTTGTTAGGCTGTGGAGCTCCAGAGCAGCTGCCAGTGGAGCACAGCGGAGGACTCTTGAGCTAGGGGCCAGTCGCTGGCACTCGGCAGCTTGGTGCCGGCACAGAAAGGCTGCTGAGCTCTCAGGGTGGCAGCAACCACGGGGAGCCCAAAGGGAGGGGGCTCCTCCACTCACTGCAGGTGAGCAGTTTTCATGGATGGGAGTGAAATAAATGTTTCCCATTGGCATTACAACAGCTGGTGGATTAATAGTCCTGGTCTGCAGCGATGTTTTGGGCGGGGCTGGTGGGGGGAGGTTGGTTTTGTAAATCCTTTCCCAAAGACCTTCTCAGGTGGCTGTTAGAGTGCGAAGGAATGCTTCCAGTCACCATCACTAGGAGTAGTGTTGTACCGCTGTCACCACCATCACAGTTACCAGTCGAAACCTCCATCAGCTCACTTGTAGAAGGTCCCAAAGAACGTGCCAGAAAGAGCATTTCCAGCTGATGAGTGGTAATTCTGCTCCTGAGAAATGCCATAGTCCTGTCCCTTGAAGAGATGGTGCAGTACTTGACGTTAGGTGCTCCAGCGTTTGAATAAAAAAAGGAATGTTACAACGCTCCAGGCATTCTCTTGGGGACGGAAGGGGTGGGCGATTTCACTTTGCTATTAATACCTTGAAGCAAGTGGATTTGACCCAGCCACACCTTCTCAGCCACCCGCGGACAAGAACCACACCATGAGCGTGCACGTGGCCTGCTCAGCCCCACTCGGGCGCAACGTGGCGATTGTTAGCAATTCTGCCGCCTGGGGTTTGTTTTGGCGCCTCGGCAGTTTCTCAGCCTTCCAGGCTCTTTTGCTGGCGGGCTAGCAGGAAAAGCGGCGGCGTGCGGGGTGTGCCGCAGCCTTGTTGTCAGCCTGCCCTTGTCACCTTCGGCCAACGGCTCATCTGTTATTAGCAGAGGGCAGGACAACGAATCTTGGTGGAAGCAGCACATCCCTCAATTCACAGTGAGGGTTTCGCTGTTCAAAATGAGGCTTTGAGCTTTAAAACCGGGGTTTGGACCCTGGAAGTGAGGTTTGTGTCCTGACTGTAGGGCTTTGAGCATTGAAAGAGGGGTTTGGACAATCAAAGGGAGGCTTTGGAACTGAATAATGAGGGTTTATCCCTAAAAAGGAGGGTTTTGGATCCTAAAAGTGAGGGTTTGGGACCTTTAAATGTGGCTTTTTGTCTTTAAAACCCAGGTTTGGACCCTGAAAGTGAGGGTTTGAGTGTTAAAAATGAGGCTTTGAATGTTAGAAGAGGACTTTGAATCCGAAAATTGAGGGTTTTGCTGTTCAAAATGAGGCTTTGAGCTTTAAAACACTAGGTTGGACCCTAACAGTGAGGCTTGCAGTCCAAACTGTAAGGCTTTGATGTTGAAAGTGGGGTTTTAGGTGCTTTAAAATGAGTCCTTGGGACCCAAAAGTGAGGGTTTGATCAAAAAAAAGAGGTTTGGACCTTAACAGTGAAGGTTTGGGACTTAAAAATGAGGATTTCTGTCTTTAAAAGTGGGGTTTGGACCCTGGAAGTGAAGGTCTGGATCTCTACAACTGAGGCTTTGAGCCTAAAAAAGACAGGTTTAGAGCCTAAAAATGGGGGTTTGGGATATAAAAATGAGGCTTTGATTGTAGAACACAGGTTTGAAGCCTACGAGTGTCACTTAGGGACAGAAAACTGATGCTTTGAGTGTTAAAAGAGGGCCTTGGGCCATAAATGTGAGGGTTTGGGCCCCCAAAACTGAGGCTTTGAGCCTAAAAAAGACAGGTTTAGAGCCTGAAAGTCAGGGTTTGGGACCTAAAAATGAGGCTTTAATCCCTAATAGAGGGGCTTGGAACTTATAACTGAGGCTTTGAGAGTTAAAAGAGGGGTTTGGACCCTGAAAGTGAGGCTTTGGCTGTTCAAAATGAGGCTTTGAGCTTTAAAACAGGGATTTGGACCCTGGAAGTGAGGTTTGCGCCCTAACTGTAAGGCTTTGAGCATTAAAAGAGGGGTTTTGAAGAATAAAAGGGAGTCTTTGGAACTTAAAAATGAGGGTTTATCCCTGAAAAGGAGGGACTTGGACCCTAGAAGTGAGGGTTTGGGGCGAAAAATGAGGCTTTGATGGTAAAAGCCAGGTTTGGACCCTAAAAGTGAGGGTTTGGGACCTAAAAATGAGACACTGAGCATTAAGAGAGGATTTTGTACCCTGAAAGTGAAGGTTTGGTACATAAAACTGAGGCATTGAGAGATAAAAGAGGGGTTTGGGCACTGAAAGTGAGGGTTCAGGACCTCAAAATGAGGCACTGAGCATTAAAAGAGGGGTTTCGACCCTGAATGTGATGGTTTGTGATATAAAAATAGAGGCTTTGAACCTTAAAAGAGAGGTCATCAGATCCACAGAGTCCACTAAGCCCGGTTGTCCCTTTCCTCCACCTGGCTGGAGGCAGGGCCCCTCTAGTCTTGATCATGGCAGTCACAACTCACTTCCTGTAAATGTGAAGCAGGAGTCCCTCTGTTCGCTCAGAAATAAAATCAGCACTTCTCCTCCTCTGTCTGGGGACTTGCTCACCAGAAACTGGAGCAGCAGCTCTCCTGGAAGAGCCTCCCTGAGAGACTCTTCGTCCTTGCAGCTCACACGCTCGTGCCTCTAGGGCCGAGGTAGGCTTGCCTTCCCACCTCATCGTGTCCTCTCCGTGGTCACGCAGGTAGAACCATAGGGTGGCCCGTGGTGTGTATCCCCTCCTTTGAGCCAGAGGACGCTTGTTCCTAACAGCTGCAACACCACTCTTTTGCGGTGGGGAGCAGGGCATATCTTCCTTGAGTTGCTGGACCTCTTGGGATAGTTTCTCCACAGCAGAGACGAGCGAGGACGAGAGATTTGTCTCGTAACCCCGGAGTCCATCAATCACCTCCGCCACTGTTGGTGCCTCGTCCCCTCTCCAGGCCGTCACTGCCAATGAGGCTGCATACGAGGATGGTGCGCTCCGTACAAACTTCTGCCCCATGGCTCGTGTGCACTGGGCTTCATCTGGATCTTTGGATGACCGTTGATCATCCAGGTCACCGTAAATCACCTCAAGCAGAGGTGATTGAGATACTGGATGCCTTTCTCCATGCTTGTCCATTTTCCTGGGCGATATGTAACATCTTCTTTAAAGGGATACATTTCCTTCACTCCAGACAGGAGTCGCCTCCAGAGGCTGAGGGCTTGTGGTTTTTTTCCAATTGCTTTGTCAACGCCCCCTTCCCCAGAAAGGGATCCCAGTTGTTTGGCTTCTTTTCGCTCTAATTCCAGGCTACTGGCCCCATTATCCCAGCATCGGAGCAGCCAGGTGACAATGTGCTCACCTGAACGACGGCTGAAATCTTTTCGCATATCTCGCCGCTCGCTCAAGGACAGGGATCGTGTGGTCTCTATTTCATTTATAACTTCCTCCTCCTCTCCTCATGGCGGCCCTGCTTCTTCATCATCCTGTTCTAAAGGAGTCGACGTCTGCTTCCAATATTTCGTCTTGTGTATGGGGGCAACTGATGCTGGTACGGGTTTATTTTCTGAGCTAGCTCCGGTACTTGTTGTGGGGGTTTGAGTGGCTGCAGTGCCTGTTGTCAGGGCTGGATTGTCTACAGTGCCAGTCACTTTGCATTTCAATCCAGAGACCTTCTCTTCCCCCTGGGGGCACTGAATACTGTTGAGCAGGGCTGGGTATGCATGGGCCAGACCCCAGCATGTTGCAGTTATCTGTGTCTCTCTGGAGTTCCCAGCGTAACAACATACTTTCTCCAAATATTCTACTAGTTTTTCAGGATTCTGCACTTGTTTGGGGGTGAAACTCCAAAACACTGGGGGTGCCCACTGCCCTAGGGATTTGCCCATGCTATCCCACATGCCCTGCCACTCGTAACTATCAAGCCTCGGGGCAGATTTCTGGGTGATATTCTGAAGTTGCTTAGTCAAAACCAAAACAACATGCCCAAAAACTAACAATAAGTGCACCTTAACCACCCAAGGATGTTCAAGGTACAACAACGTTGTTGTAACAAAGGCACAGACATCATAGAACAAAGGTGCAAAGGTACAATTCTGTATTTCCTCCATATAAAATCTCTCAGAGGAGGAGGTATAATTGCTAATTGCCTCAACAAGGTGGTATCCGAAGTACAGTAACGGTTTCAGCAAAACCCCCAAATACCAGATAAAGCTGAAAACGAGTGTTTGTATAACAAATCTTGTAGGCAAAACATTACTAATCACAGCAGAACACAGCAGACTCAACAAACCAGCACCGATCTTTAACACCAACTGCAAAAAGGACAACATGGTGCTGTGACCAGCAGCTGTTGTTATCTCCAACCCTTGAGCCCCACGTTGGGCACCAAAAAGACTGTCGTGGTGTAGCCGGCAGCTCAGCCCCACACAGTCGCTCGCCCCCTCCCCCACCGGTAGATGGGGGAGGGAATCAGAAGGGTAATGCTTGTGGGTTGGGATAAGAACAGTTTAATAATGAAAATTAAAAGAAACAACAGTAGAAATGCAATGGAAAGGAGAACAACGAGAGGCGCAAAACCCTGGTGGGGGGAAGGGAATGAACCGCCGAAACAAACTGCACGCGCTGCAGCCACTCACCACCCGCCGACCCAGCACCGCCCCTTCCCATGCCGCAGCTGCCCCCATTAATATATTGGTTGTGGTGTCACGTGGGATGGAATGAACATCCCATTGGCCAGTCGGGGTCAGCAGCCCCGCCCCTCCCAGCCTCCCACTGACATGGCAGAGCGCAGGAAGGTGGAAAGGTCCCCGACCACCACAGGCACTACAGTGAAGAGGATTAACCCCTTCTCAGCCAAAACCAGCACAACCCATTAACAACATACGTGGTTTCATAATTGATTAGAACCTCCTGAATAGCCTTATTTTGGCTAAAAACTGCTTTGATGATTCTAATGACACACAGGTATTGGAACAGCATTGCTGGAATCTGAGGAAGATGCACGCCCAACGTGTCATCAGACAGACATTTCTCCTGACGATTTAATTGCCAACAGGTCCCTACGCCAGGTACCACGATGGCTTTTACGTGAACTGTTTGTGAGAAAGGTCTATTTGTAAAAAGCTAAAAGGGAAGAAAATATTCATTGACATCTCCTTATGCAAGGCTAAATTGAATAAGGCTATGTTTACTTTTCAAATACGTTATCTGTTGTAATGGAAGCTTACAAGTCTTTAGTGACCATCTGACAAGTTCGGGTCACACTTTTGTTGAACACGATTGCCCCCCTTTTGATTTTGGTGATAACGCTGAAGTACATTAAATACAGGTACTCTGAGTTACCAGTCATTAATATCAGTGTTTAATGGGATGTGTGCATGTGTCTGTATGTTGATTTCTGTTAGGGCTGGTGGCATTTACAGGAATATGCAGGTAATTTTACTCTGTGGGGGCTTTTGTTCCTATATCTACTGAAGCTTCCTGTTACCTTTGTGTCAATGCTTTTCCGCCTCTAGGCTGTGAACAACCTCAGAAATGGGACTGGCTACACAAAAAGGCTCTGTAAGGAGGTTCGGCAGCAACAGCAGCCGCCGCCGCCACCACCGCTCCTGACTGTTACGCCTCCTGCTGCTCCAGCGATGGCCGCTGAACTTCCCAAATCTCCTCTCTGTCCATCGGCAGTTTGTTGGAAGAGAAGGTAAGATTTATTTCAACATAGGCCGTGATTCTTTTCTTTCAGTAGAGCTTATTTTCCAGCCGTTTGCATTGATTCACAAGGGCTGTTGGGTTCCTCTGCTAAGACAAGCAGCGTTACCAAGTCTTCTGGGCCCCCAGGGACAATCAGTACCCACAACTAGTACGTAACTAGAACTTTAGAATTGCTTTTCAAAAATTATCTTCAGATAAACTGAATAGGATTTTTTGGCTTTTCCCCTCCCCACTCCAAAAGGTCATCCATGAGAGCCAGTACAATTCGCTCAGCAGGTGACAGACCAGGCTGGGAACTGTAAGTGTTCCACAGAAATTCAATGTATTACTACTGGTAGCCTGTTAAAGGAATCTGTAACGCATAACTTCTACAACAGCTGATTTCTAATGAAAAAGCTACGCCCAGATAGTTGCGGAGAATACAAGTGGTAAGTGATTTTGGAATGGCTTAATTTGAATTGGCTTTAACAACAGGGATCTGTGCTTGCAGTAAGAGTATTTAAAATAAAACTCCAGTCTGTGATTGAAAAGGGAACTCTGAAAAACAAACGCTTTTTGAGGAAACCATGATTACCTATAAAAACCGAATATAATTAAAGGATCAGATGGAAAGCCACCCTTTTGATTACTGGCCGAAGAAAGTGATTTCCCAGTAGAAATCAGTCTCCAACTTTCTTTTTTTCACAACTTAGTTGATACTAATTGAAGAAATTGTTGCAAAAGTCAACACTGTTATTTTCTGACAGTTTTGAATCTCTTCAGTTTAGTCATCCCGGATAGCCAAGCTGCTTTCCCTCGGCTGGAGAGAGAGGAGGCTGTTTTATCTATTATTGCAGTGTCAAGTTAGTCCTTCCTTTTGGTGTATGTGTGTTAGAGGCAGATTGTAAGGGTGCAGTGTGCTTATCAAATCTTAAAGATGAATCAAAACAAAACCCAGGATCCATCCCACAGATTGCCTAAAATCTCAAAATCGGTAAGCAAGAAAATAACAGTTCAGGGACCAGAGCAGGACAAAGACATCATCATGAGGCACCAACATAGGAAGCGTATGTGGCCGAAGCTAAAACGAGTTTGAGAGAAGATCGGTTCATATCTGTGCAGTACTTGGAAGATCGGGAGTGTGAAGTATTAAGTGTATCAAGGCGTGGCGGCGGAGCGGTGGTCACTTGGCACGAGGGAGATAGATGGGAGTCTCTTTTAAGCACGGGCAGCCTCCATCCACGGCGGCAGAGCTGAGGGTGAGGAGAGGAGACTGAGGGAACTCTTGGAGGGGAGGCTGTGGAAGGCAAGGATGAGGATGAAGAATCTAGTGTAGTCTCAAATGGACAGAAAGCAGGGAGACAGATGCTTAAGCCGATAACAAGAAGTGCTCGCCACCACGCTCCCACTTCATCTGCTTTCCTCTTTAAGATCAGGGCAGAGTGTAACAGAGAGTGACACATTTTTGCAGTTTCTTTAGAGGATCAAGTCAAGGCCGCCCGCACAGCGAACGTGCCCAAAGGACTCGGGCCCCAACTCTACGAGCACCAGCCTCTGTGCCTGTGCCTCCACCTCCCTTGTATCCCCCCACCACCCCACACACTCCCTCTTCACCTGGTCAGCCTCCCCCTGCTGGGTGCGCTCTCCCCCCTCCCTGATATCCCCCAGCTCCTACAAACATGTGCCCAGCTTGGGTACCAACAGCAGCACCAACGGCTCATTCAAATGCCATCCCAGCAATGCAAGCACCTCCTTTATAGAATCATAGAATTATTCAGGCTGGAAAAGAGCTTTAAGATCCTCGAGGCCAACCGTAAACCCACCACTGCCAAGTCCACCACTAACCCAGGTCCCTAAGTGCCACATCTACACACCTTTTAAATACCTCCAGGGATGGTGACCCAGCCACTGCCCTGGGCAGCCTGTCCCAGGGCTTGGCAACCTTTTTGGTGAAGGAATTTTTCCTGATATCCAGTCTAAACCTCCTCTGGTACAACTTGAGGCCATCCCCTCTTGTCCTACCCCTCGGCCTCCTTTTCTGGAGACTAAACAACCCCAGTTCCCTCAGCTGCTCCTTACAGGACTCAGGCTCTACACCCTGTCGCGTCCCAACCTGAGAGGAGGAGGACAAGCGATCAAGGTTCTAAATTAAGATGAAACACCACCAAACGATCAATTAAACACTTGATTTCAACACAGAAGTAACTTGACCTTGAAAAGGCAACTCCCACTTGAAAAGATGGAAAAGCATTGACGGTGGGGGTTCTTGTTAAGAATAGTTGTAAAAGAAGTGGGGGGGAGAGAGGAGGGGAGAAGAGAGAGACGGGGAAAGCTAGGGAGACATCACCACCCTTGGATCCAGCGCCGATGACGACAGACGCGATGATTTTCCGGTGGTGGGCACGTGCCAGTCTCTTTGTTGTAGTGTCTTTTATAGTCTAAGCCCCGCCTTCAGTTGTGCCTCCTGTGAGCTTATATGGTTCTTGTTCCAGAGGTTTCATGACCTTCTGTTGGCCGCCATCTTGAGGGGAGGTCGCAAGGGGTCTTTTGGGTGGTCATAAACGCCTTCCTCAAATGAACTTTGCATGACCTCAGCAAGTTGCGCTGTGAGGCCCAGCAGAACCTGGGACTGCGCATCCTCCAGCGCACCCCCCCATGCCCTGTGTCCATGAATTTCCCGCCTGCCATTTGCTACATCCCACTTTACAGCAATGTTTGAGACATTGACCCTTCCAGTCCCTTACACCTGGGATCAGAGGGGGAAGGATGCAGGGGGACAGGCTGGGGGCAGCAGGAGAGCGGGAGAGTTTTCCTGGAGGAATGTAGTCAGCATCTGCTGTCCCTACGCTGTCGCTTGGCAGGGCGAGGCACAACTGTGTTGTCTTTCCACGGTGGACGTTGCCAGCAGCCCTGCTGCAGCCGGCAGGCGAGGTCATCAAAGAGGGAGAAGACATAAGGCAGATGAGGCAGCCTGGAAGCTACTATGTGACTTCAGGCGCTGCTGCTCCACCACCTCCCGTGAGCACATCGGGATCAAGGGCAGCACCTGGAAGCAGGCCAGAGAGGTGGAAAGCAGGAGTCTTGAAAGAGGGCTGAAGAGCAGACCCCCCCGCTGCCCTGTTGTGGATCACTCCTCTGTGCCCAGTCCCCACGGCACTGGAGGTGGTCCTGAGGCGCTGGAGAGAAGCGTTGGGATGCTGCAAAGCAGCAGGCAGTGACAGCCAAGAGGCAGGTCCTCTCCTCGGCTGCACGGTCACGCCTGTGTTTAGCAAAGACCTTCTCGCTCCCTACAACTACCTGAAAGGAGGTTGTAGCGAGGTGGGTGTTGGTCTCTTCTCCCAAGTTAGTAGTGATAGGGCAAGAGGAAATGGCCTCAAGCTGCGTCAGGGGATGTTTAGATTGGGTATTAGGAATAATTTCTTTACTGAAAGAGTGGTCAGGCATTGGAAGAGGCTGCCCAGAGGGGTGCTGGAGTCACCATTCCTGGACGCATTTCAAAGACATGTAGACGTGGCACTTCAGGGCATGGTTTATGAGACGTGGTAGTGTTGGGTTGATGGTTGGACTTGATGATCCTTGACACCTTTTGCAACCTTAATGATTCTATGATTCTGTGAAAGGTTGGGTTCCGGTGGTGCCAGTGAACAATTTGTGGTGCCTGGCAGGAGCATCACGGACTAGTTGGCTCTCCTTCTGTGCTCTGAGCTTGCAGAGAGCTACAGAGGTGGAAAAACTTCTTGGCCAAGAAGATCCTCCTCAGGTGGCCCAACACGTGCCTGAAATCTACCCCCACAGTATTTAGTCTTGAAGAAGACAGACAGTCCCAAAGCATGAAGCTTTGGATGGCTGCAACAGCTTCTGGAGTCAAAAAAAGACAGCAAAGTTGGAGCACTCCTGTTTTTGTTTCTCTCAGTCAAGGCATTGTTATTTACCTCAGTGATGGGCAATGTATCAGATCTGGAGAGAGCTTTGCAAGTTGGCATTTCCAGCGTCAGGGATGTCTAATGAGGGCAAACACCATCTGCACAGGTCTGACTGAGCTTTCTAGCGCCTGGAAGCCCTGGTAGCTGCTTCTGGTCAGGCTCCTTGGGCCTTTACTAATAACAGCAATGAAATACGTATATATATTTGACATATATATATTTTAAAACTTTTGTTTCTTTGTTTGCTTTTCAGCAGGTATCTTGGGAAGAAGAGTAGTAAAAAGTCAAATAAGAAAAAAAACTCTGGCCAGTTCCTCTTACGGGCAAGATGCCTTCTGTAAACGGAGCCTCTTGGGGCACAAGCATTCTTCAGCCACGGTCAGCCAAGCCAGCCCGCCTGCCATGGCGCTTTGTGAAGGGTAACAAATGCCACGCTGCCCCAGCACAAGAGCCATTGCTAAAGCGTTTGGGTGGTGAGCGGGCACACCCCGCTCAACATGCAGCTGCCAGGACCCTTCGCTTCCCTGGGTGGCGTCGGGCGCTGGCAGCTCCTGAGCGCCGAGCCGGTGATGAGTCCGGCAGTGAGGTAACTTTGCCCCTCTGAATGCCAGGTGGCAGCTGGAGGAGCGGTGCTAGAGGGGGCTTGGAAGCGAAGGTGACTTTGTCCTGGAAGGCAAGGCTGTGGTGTGAGCCTTAAATACAGCCCCCGGCCGGTGGCTGCTGCCAGGGAAAGGGTTCTGGAGCCCTGGTAGTCCTGCTGTGGCAGGGGCCAAAGTGGCTGCTGGGAGCGGGGTGGGGGCAGGGGCAAAAGGAGCAGGACAGGGACAAACCTAAATGCTGCAAGCAGGGCAGGAGCAAAGCTAGGCACCCCACCTTGGCCGGGGCATAAAGGGCCACCCGAGCAGGGCAGGAGTAAATGCAGGGAGCCTGTGTGGAGAAGGGGCAAAACGAGCCTCCCCCCAAGCAAAAGAGGGAAAATACCAGCCATCGTGAGAGGTGCGTGATGAAAATAAGCCAGCCGAGCAAGGCTGTGGCTAAACTGGATGTTCCAAGTGGAGGATGAAAAGGGAAAGTCCAGATAAGTGTCCTGAGCTTGGCAGGAGTCAAACTAACTGCCTCGAGCAGGCCTGGGATAAAGCAGACGATGCAGGCGGGGCAAGGGCCAAAGCGGCCAGTTCAAGTGAGGCAGGAATAACAACCAGCTGCTCGTCAGTCAGAAGCAACAGTGGCTGCCCTCGGAGCAGGCCAAGGCATTAAACCAGATGCTAAAAAGCTGCCCACATATCTTTTGGGGGAGCTCCAGGGTGAGGGAGCAGCTGGCTGGGGGGCTGGTGGCCAGGCAAGGTCAACCCAGCGCAGTTGCTGAGGACACTTCCTTGGTAGCGCTAGTTCCGAGTCAGCCTGTGGCTGTATCGGGGGGAGCAGATAAAGTGCCTTGGCAACGAACATGTAAGAGAGCGAGTGGTTTGCTACACAGGGCTCATGGACACAGTCCTGTACCTGGGAGGAGTGGAAAAGAAAGCCTTAGGAACCTGAGTGTGCCAGCCAGAGCTGTGAGCAGGAACGCTTACAGGCCTGGCCAGGCTTGTCTTCACCTGGCCGTGGGGCTCAGAGAAGAGGCGGGAGCTCTGCCGGCAGATGAAGGGCCCTTCACCAGCAGCGTGAGGGGAAGCCCAGGGGCTGCCAGCGGCTGCCTACGTGAGCTGCCGGGTCTGTGGCGGCTGCTGGCCGCAGCGCGTCCCCCTGCGTCCCCGTGTCACAAAGGGGGGGTGATGCGGCACCCGCCCGGCGCTTGTGAGCTCACCTGGCCAGGGCTTGTGATCCTGAGGAGCGGGCCAGGGAAGGCCAGTTGGGCTGAGCTGGCCTTGGGGACAACTCGGCTCCTGCCTTCGCTCCTCGCGTGGCTCCTCTTTTCCAAGCATTCCGCGTTTACTGCCCACTTCTCCCCAGCTTCCATCGTCTCCCAAAGGTAATTCTGATCTGACTTGCAGGACAGATCATAGAGTAGGTAGATCCAGGATAGAAGTAGGGGCTGTTCTAGACTTTCCGAGCCCTAGGCCGAGCTATTGCACCTTTCCAGGCTGGCCGGATATTTGCTAATACTTCTTTCTTTGCCAGAACCCAGTGTAGGTAAGTAGGGGGGTGGCAGCGTAGTCGGAGGCATTGGGGCAGCCTAGAATCACCAGAAGCCCACCCTGACTGATGCAGTAGGAAGGGTGACAGAAAAGGAGCGCGGCAACTGCAGCCGTTGAAGCAGCAGGAGCAGCAGCCTAAAGCCAGTCGCTCCTGCAGACAGGGGGGAAGTGTGGGCTAGAGAGCCAGAGCGGGCTCTGCTGCTAACGGTGGCAACAGGCCGGCAGCAGGTCCTCTTCAGAGGCGGTGCCATGCACTGGAGTCTTTCAAATGGGCCTTTGAAATTGCTGTGAGCTGTGGCCCTGTGGCAGCGATGGTGAGGGCGTCAGCCTGCAGCTCCGCGGCTGTTACAGGTACCACTGAAACAGGTGTGATGGCAGATGCTGTTCTGGGGATTTTTTTAAACTCATTTTGTTGACCTACAATTCTTCCTTTGCAATCAGGTGACGGGACTCCTGACATCCTCTGTCATCCAGCGCTATCCCCTCTGTTCCTGAGAGGAGCGATGGCCACAACGGGGAACGACTCCTGTGAGTAACGGCTTCACCGGCAGGCTTGGGCTTTGCGAATCCCCAAAGGCAGCGGGCGCGGCTGGTGCCCCTTCCCTGAACGCTGACGTGCTGACCACCTGGAGTAGTGAATCCTGGGGCATTCCCTGGTAGCAGCCAGACTCAGCCAGGTGTTTTCGGTTCGACAGCAGAAAACACGTTTTGTCACTCCTCTGCCACTCTGCACAAGCCTTTGAAAGATGTCATTGCTCGTAGAAAGGTCTGGCATCAGTAGGGGTACCTTCTGTGCTAGGTCCTTGCTTGGTTTTGTCAAGGTACACTCAGGAAAAGGGAAGGCTTGGCCTGCTAATCCAATTGAGGACTCTAGAGGGAAAGGAAGGTAGCCCGAGGCACAGAAATCAGGCTGTGGGTTTGCTGGACTTTGGCCAAAGCAACACGGGGAACAGCCTATTTTCAAAACTGTTTCTTGACCAGCAAATTTCAAGGGCAGTGTTAGGATTCCCCCGATGTTTCTGTGTTGGAGGTTAGGGCTGGTTGTCCTGGGTGCTCCTGTACAGAACTCAACTGCTAAAATAGGCTTTCGAGCAGCAGTTTCTTCTCATCTCTTTTCAAATGTCATTTCCCTGCAGTCATTGCCAAGGGAGTGGCTCCTCCACAAAGGATCCTGTTTACCCCAGGGAAGATTCGCATGGCCTGGCAGCAACAACAGAGAGTTGGAGCGGGGCTCTACAACCTGGGCAACACGTGCTTCCTCAACTCCGTCCTGCAGTGCCTGACGTACACACCCCCTCTGGCCAACTACCTGCTCTCTCGGGAGCACAGCCAGTCGTGTGAGTCCTTTGAGGAACATCTCCTTGTCAATCTGTTGGGCTCTTCCCAAGGATTCCCAGAACCTGGAATTTGATTAAGGAGTACAGCAGCCCTTCTCTCTCAGCCCGCCAAGTTGGTGTTCTTTGAGCACTCAAGCCTAGAAGCCGCTTATCGTACCTTGGTGTTCATCTTCAGAAAGGCAGCTCTTTCTAGCCCTGGGTCTCGGTCCTTATTCCTGCAAGTTCAACCCTCCTTGCTTACTGCACAGAAATCTTGGGTCAGTTAAGCTGCCCTCTGAAGGAAGTTTTCTACGCACTAAAGTGTCCTGGGCTTGTTGGGACCTTGGCACCTTGGGAGAGGAGGAGTGGAGACTGTCCTTGTAACTTCAAGATCTCCATTAGGTTTCCCACTGCTACTGGTATTTTGCTAACCTGCGAAGCTTGCTTCCTTCCCTCCCTCTCTCCCTCCCTCTTCAGGTCGTCAGCAAGGCTTCTGCATGATGTGCACAATGGAAGAGCACGTTAACATCGTCCTGCGTTCCTCAGCCAGAGCCATCCGGCCTAGGGCTGTCGTCAGTGTTCTGACACGTAAGTCGCTTCAGGTGCTTTGGCATGTTCCCTTCTGTTCTGGTACGAGACAACTACGAGCTGCTTCTTTCGTAGGCATAGGAGAACATTTCCAGCTTGGCGTGCAGGAGGACGCCCACGAGTTCTTGCTACGCTGTCGATGCCATGCAGAGGGCTTGTCTGAGTTGGCCAACGTGGCTCAACCTGACGCCTTGCTCACTGTATCGGGTCTTTCTGAGAGGGTGATGAGACCCTTGAGCACCAGCAAGTGAAGCCCCGGGTTTGGACCCCTCAGGTGCTCCTGGAGGAGTTGCATGGAGGAGAAACGCGGCCGTTCAGCGTTGGTGCAGTCTTGCACCTGAAACAAAGATGGCAGTGAGAGACGGGCAGAGCCCGTGGGGCTCCTGCTTCCCACTGGCAGCTCAGGGAAAGGGCACCGGGACCAGGCAGCCCATTGTGGGAGCAATGTGGCAGCCGGTGTCTTGTTCTGGAAGAGCATCAGCCCCCACATGGACAGGGCAGCGCTGCCAAGCACAGAGCATTTTGTCAGCAGGGCTGCCACAGCCATGGCACTGTGCCCAGGCTAGTGCAGCCAGTCCTGGGCTGTCTCGCAGCCCTGGTGCTACCCGCCCCCCTCCCTTGGGGGCAAGCAGGAGAGGGCTGAGGTGGTGTTCCTCGTGGGGCTGGGAGGAGCGCTGGGCCCTGGCTTGGCCAGCTTTGCCTGCTTGTTGTGGTTCAGCCTCAGCTGGCAACTGAACCCCCGGCAGCCACTCGCTCACTCCCCCCCCACCCCTGTGGGATGGTGAAGAGAATCGGATGAGCAAAAGAACTTGTGGGTTGGGATAAGCACAGTTTAATGATTACAATAAAATGATAATAATAGTAACAATGATTATTATAATAATGACAATAATGTTAATATAATAAAATTGAAAAGGAAGGGAAAGGGAAAACAAAAAGGAAAAAAACACAGAAACATGAACGATACAACCGCTCACCACCCGCTGACCGACGCTGCCTGTCCCCAAGCCGCAATTGCCCCTCCCCTCCCCCGGCCAGCCCCTCCCAGCTAGAATACTGGGCATGACGTTACATGATATGGAATATCCCTTTGGTCAGTTTGAATCCGCTCCCTTAGCTGTGCCCCCTCCCCTCCCAGCTTCTTGTGCTCCCAGCAGAGCCTGGGAAGCTGGAAATGTCCTTGACTAGTACAAGCACTACCCAGCAACAGCCCAAACATCGGTGTGTTATCTCAACAGGTTTTTTTTCCATGCTAATTTCAAAGCACAGCACTATACCAGCTAGAGTGAAGAGAATTAACTCTATCCCAGCTAAAACCATTACATCCTCCCTGTACCCATACCACCCCAGTACCCCCTCCCAGTACTTGTATATCTCCAACTCCCCATTCCAGCACCCCCTCCCAGTACCCATACTTGCCCAGTACCCCCTCCCAGTACCTATATCCCCTCCACCCAGTGCACCTCCCAGTACCTATATCCCTTCTCCTAGTACCTGTAGCCTGCCCAGTACCCCTACCACAGCCTATATCCCTCCTCCCAGTACCCATACCACCCCACTACCCCCTCCCAGTACCCATATCCCCTCAGTAACCCTACCTGCCCAGTCCCCCCTCCAAGTACCCATATCCCCGCCCTGTATCCGTATACCCCCAGTGCCCCCAGTGCCCCGGTACCAGTGAGGTAGTTGTAGCAGTCGGCGTAGCCCTCCCGGTACGGGTCGCACTTCTCCACAGCCAGGCTGCCATCGCTGGTGGTGGTGGCGAAGATGGCAGCGCCGTGGCGCACCAGGGCCACGCACACTCCCGTGTCGTTGCACGAGGCCGCGCAGTGCAGCGGCGTCCTGGCATCAGCAGGATGGGGGAAATTTGGGGGGCAGGTGGGGGGGGCAGAGGATGAGCTCCCCTGGGACCCCCTCCAATGTCCTGGGGATGAGGGACCCCCCCCCATGCCCACCCCTCTCTCTCCGTTATCAGGGGATCGGGATCCCCTGTCCCTCCCCAATCCCCGAGAGCTGTCAGGGGACTTTTGGGGTCCCCAATCAGGGATAATCCCCTCAATAACCCCACAAGGATTATTGGGGTCCTTGTCCCCAGCCACACCGGGCTCTTGGGGATAATGGGGGGCTCCATCCCTGTCCCTGCCCATGCAGGGTTACTGGGGGGTTACTGGCATGACTGTCCCCCTCTGTCCCTGTCCCACTCTGTCCCCGTCCCCCATCGCTCTGGGGGGTTATTGGGGTCCCTGTCCCTGTTCCCCATGGCTGTGGCGGTCCTTGGGGTGCCTGTCCCCATTCCCTCTGGCTGTGGGGGTCTGGCGGTCCCAGGTGTCCCCAAATCTCCACGTCTATGGGGTCACCAGGCCCCACCAGCTGTGGCTGGGGGTCCCCCATACCCCCACCCCATGTCCGTGGGTCCCCATCCCACCAGCCATAGCTGTGGGGTTCCCCGTTCCCCCATCCCCGTGTCAGTGGGTCCCCGTCCCCATCCCACCAGCCGTGGCTGTCGGGGGAGTTGACATTGGCCCCACTGCCGATGAGGAAGTCAACGATGCCGTAGTTGGCGCCGCAGATGGCGTTGTGCAGCGCTGTGATCTCCTGGTCATTGGGCTGGCTGGGGTCGTTCAGCTGGGGACATGCACACCTGTCCCAACACCGCCACCCTCTGCCAACCCCGCTGCCACCCCCAGCCCCTGCCACCCCTGAGCGCCAGGCACATTGCTCTCCCTGTCCCCCTGACCCCCACCTCCTTGTCCCCACTGTCCCACAGCCCTCATCACCCACTCCTCGTCCCTGACACCCTGTCTGGTCCCCCAGCCCTCGCCACCCCAGCCCTTGTCCCTGAGCCCGTCCCCATCCCACCTCGGCCACCGCCTGCTGCACCATGTCCAGCTCCCCGGTCACGGCCGCATCCAGCAGCAGCACCCCCCCATGTGGGCCCCAGGGCACCTGCGGGGCGAGGAGGGGTCGCGCAGGGCGAGCGCTGCTCCTGCAGCAGCCAGGGGGTCAGGGGGGCCATGGGACACCGCCATGGCACCCCGTGCTCTACAGTGCCCAGGCTACCCTGGCGAAACCTCCCGGGGTACCCGGCGCTATACAGGAATCTAGGGGCCTTGGGGACACCTCCCGGGGCACCCACTGCTACACAGCACCCTGGGGGCCTTGGGGACACCTCCCGGGGCACCCACTGCTATACAGCACCCTGGGGACCTTGGGGACACCTCCCGGGGCACCCACTGCTACACAGCACCCTGGGGACCTTGGGGACACCTCCCGGGGCACCCACTGCTACACAGCACCCTGGGGACCTTGAGACAGCTCCTGGGACACTGGCTTGCCCCACAGTGCACCCAGGGGACCCACAGGGCCACCTGCAGGGCACGTCTGCTGGCACCAGGCACTGCTCGCCATCTCTGGGGACACTGGGGAGCATCAGGCACCACCACGGAACAGCAACCACTGCCTGGCACCCCTGGGGACTCCAAGGCACACTGGGGGTCTCTCCCTGGCACCCCTGGGGTTTCCAAGGGACACTGGGGGACACTCCCTGGCATCCCCAGGGCTTCCAAGGGACTCTGGGGGTCACTTCCTGGCATCACCAGGGACACCAAGGACAATGGAGGACACTCCCTGGCATCCCTGGGGACTCAAGGGATGCTGGGGGACACTCCCTGGCATCCCCGGGGGCTCCAAGGGACTCATGGGGATACCAGGGACTGGTATCCCCAAGTGCCTCCCCAGGGGACTGCCTGCCCCTCCCTGCCCGGGCAGCGGGTCACAGTGGGGCCCTTTGACACCTCCCTTTGTGACACCCCACTGTGCCACATGTGGTAAGTGCAGCTGCAGCCCCCAGCCCGCAGTGTCCAGCAGGACAGCAACGGGACAGGGCAGGAGCACGGAGACGGCGAGGAGCCCCCGAACGCAGCCCACATCTTCCCCTGCTGCCGCTGGCAGCCCCGCGGCACCAAGGCGTTTTGCCAAAGCCTCCCCCTTCCCCACTCCTACCCCTTTCCTCCATCCCGCAGCATGGCGGAGAGACCCCCCAGCCGCCCCAGGGTGGCCTGGCAGGAGGACAGGGCTCCCCAGGAGAGCAGCTCTCCACCGGAACCCTACGAGGTGTGCACGGTGCAGCCACTGCAGATTGGTGAGTGAGGGGTCCTGTTGGTCTGCGCAGGGCTGGGGCCAGCCAGCGCACCCTGCTCGACGCCAGGCTCACGTTTCCCCGGCACGCTGGCAGCGGGGGTCCCATGGGCGGTGGCCTGAATGCAGGGCATGCTCAGGGCTGGGAGCTGGCCCCGGCACAGCCTCCCCCAAGGAGGGAGAGAGCAGAGGGGACCCAGCTCCTGCTCCGGGGCACGGGCAGCGACGGGCAGCTGGGCTGGCAGGAGGCAGCAACGCTGTGGGACGGGGACCTTTCCCGCCCATCTGCAAGCAGGTTCCGCAGCCCGTTGCACTGGGGGCTTTGCCCAGCTGTGCTGTGCTCCAGCATGGCAGCCCGCCTGCCGGGCACGCTCCAGCCCTGCTTTGCATGGGAAGAACGCGCCAGGGGAGCAGGCACGGGGCTGGACGGAGGGCAGACCTCCCTCCCCTGCTCTACCCTGCCACCAGACCCTCCCTACAAGCCTCCCTACAAGCCTCCCTGCTCTCCTCCTCTATTAGATGCCTCATTGTTACCTGTGTACCAAGATGAAAAGGAAACTGTGGACTTCATCCACGCCTTTGTCAGCAGCACAGAAAAGGTAACCGTCACCAGTTTGAACGTGGCTGTGCCAGCGTCTGCTGACAGGGGCTCTGCTGCCGGGCTGCCGGAGGTGTGCTGGCTGGGCAGAGCGGCTTCTCCCAGGTCGCCCACGCGGCACTGCACCACCAGTACTCCAGTCCCGCTGGCCCCGTGCCCCCCTCTCACCTTCCCTGTCTGTCCCTCTCTTTCCTTGGCTGCAAGGACGAGGGACAGAAGATAGAGTTTCTTGACAGCATCTGCACCCTGTGCACAACAGCCAGGTGCCATGGCTTGTCAAGGGGCCTGGATGCCTTCTGCAAGGTCTATGAGCTGGCAGAGAATATCAAGGTGAGGGGACACCCAGCGGCTCTTGGGAAGGGGGCAAGTCTTCCTGGCAATGGCTCCCTGTGAGAAGAGCACTTGGGCAGGGAGAGGGTCTGGTGGTGCTGGGTGCTGGCAGCTGCCGGGTGCCATCCTGCTTCTGCTCTGCAGGTCCTGCTACAAGAGGAGCCCAGGGACCCACCGCAAACAGGAGTGTGGAGGAAAGCCATGAATGCCATCGCTGAGTTGAGGTACCTGCCCATGCCTCCTGGGGACCCCTGCCCCAGAGGTCCGTCTCTACCTGCACGAGTCCTCGAGGCACCGCTCCCAGCACCAGTCTCTGACAGGCCCCGCTCTCTCCCTGCAGCTCAGTGCAGACGGTGCTGGAGGGCAAAGAGCAAAGCCTCCTAGAAGCCTGCTTTTTGAGTGTCTTCTTGCTTCCTCAAAAAGAGGGTATGAGCAGCCCGTTGGATGCTTTTCTCTACATCAAGGTAAGCGCTGGGTGAGCTACAGGAGCCCCCGGGCCCTCTGCGCTGCCCCCGGGCCACCCTGTGCTGCGATATGACCAGAGATCCAAGGCAATGAAGGGTCTCAGCTTTGCTTTCCCACCCTCATCCCTTCATCCCCTACCCGTGGGCCTGCTGCAGACTCTCTGCCCCGGGTCTCTCCCGGAGAAACACAACGCAGCACGGGAGGCCTCCCTTGGCTCCGGGAGTTCAGATCAAATTCCTGGGGGTGAGAGGGACAGCAGGAAACACTGCCACAGCTCTTTGTCCTCCTTGCAGACCCTGGAAGCCATGGACAACATGCTAGAGAGGGTGGTGCTCAGCTTTGCTGCCGACAGAGTCAGCGAGGAGCTGCAGAACATCTTTCAGGTCTGGCATGTGCAAAGACGGGGCTTCACAGGGGCTGTTCCTCAGCCTGGGGGGAAGGGACTGTCCACTCTTGCGTGCATGGCCCCCACCCCAGTGCCATGCAGAGAGAGCACGCTGCAGGGAGGCTGCCCACCTCCCTGGGGTGACCTGGGGCTGCCCACCAGGCTCTTCCGGAGCACAGTGGCGGCAGAGGGTGACATTTGCCCTCCTGCCTGGCCTCAATTTGGCCAGCGGCGTTTGTCCCAAGCCTGCAAGCCTGCGAGACTCCTAGGGCAGGAACCCCACTGCAGGCTTTGCTCAACATCACAGGGAAGCCTCAAATGGACTGCGCAAGGGCAGAGTCCTGCCCTGGAGCTCAGCACTGCTGCTTCTGCCGGAGCAGGTGTCTGCTCCCAGGGCACACCAGCAGCTTCTCTCTTCCCAGGTGCTGCTCAACTACACCAAGTCTGAGAGAGAAGTTGTGCGGGAGAGAGCCCTGGGGAGGATTAGGGTGCTGAGCCGTTTGCTGGCTGACCATGACGCACTGGAGGTAGGGAGCCAGGCACCCTCCAGCCAGGCCGTGTCCCCCTCCCTGTGCACCAGAGCAGCCTGCAGCTCTCCCTGCACGGGGCTGCTGCCCACACAGCTGCTCTGGGAGCCACGGCCGGCATGGCCCTGCAAAGCCCTGACGCACCAGGGATCCAGCCCTGGACACACTCTTGGGTTCAGGGGTTTGGCGCCTGCTGCCTGCCCTCTACCCTTCTGCTGTTCTGCCTCCCTCGCCCAGGACTGGAGCCACTTTGGAAGAGACATGTACGCCCCTGATGGCTATGGAGACATCCAGATCCCAATCCTGGGACAGCTGATCGGACGTCTCCTCCTTTTCCGATCTTCCAATGAGGAATCAAGATTTCCAGTTGTTGATGCACTTTCTCAACTCCTTACGTTCATCAAGAAGCAAGAAGGTTATGGGCGGGCTTAATCCGTTCACACACACACACGGCTCCTGATGGGTCTACTTCTCGCCATGACCTCCTTTGCCCCTCACAGCTGCTTCCCATAGCACCCCAGCTGTCATTTTGCTGCAGAAGCTGAATGCTCTCCTGAAGTGCAGGGTCTGCTCTCTGCTGCTCTCCTTCCACCCTCCTTTCAGAACCTTGAACCGTGCTCTTTTGTGGAGCCCACAGCCAAAGCTACTGCTGCCATGTCTTCCCAGTTAATGAAGAGCAGATCCATCTGTGCATCACCCCGGGTGGTCCCTCCAGTGCTTGCAGCAAGAAGCTATTCCTGATGCCCTCCACAAACCTCCCTGACTGCTTGTGTCCTGCCATCTCGCAAGCAGATCTCGCGGCCCTTTGGTTAAGCTGGCTGGCAAAGCTATTGTGTCTTATTGACCCTTTCCTGTTTTCCCCGCTCTTTAGGCAGGGCAATGCTCAAGGATGAAGCACAACACCTCCATTGGGAACCTGAGACAACCTCTCTGCTTTCTTTAGCCACCGCTGGAGACTTCACCATGGTAATGACCTCCCCCCTTGCTGGGACTCTTGCCCGTGGCATCAGCAGGGGACTTGTGTGAGCAAAGGCATCCAGAATCAGTGGGGCTGGTGTGGCCTCACCCTCCCTGGTGAGCAGGTTCCTGCTGTCCCCATGCAGGGACGATGCGAGGGCTGCTCTCCAGTGTCCCAGCAGCAGCTCCAGCCCTCCTTGCCGCCAGCAAGCCCCGCTTCTCTGTAGGGACAGCACACTGTGCCCATGAGTCCAGCCTTCCTCCCTCACCCTGGGGACCCCTCCTCTCATCCTCCCCCGCGCAGTGACTGCAACCCCTGCTGCCAGCTCTGCTGCAGGCGCTGCCGCCAGCACTGCCGGGCATCTCTGGCCAGGGCTGCTCGCACTGCCCCGCGAAGCAGCACCCCCACGGCACTCGGTGTGACATGGCTTCCCTCCCTTCCTTCCTCCCACAGGCCTTTGCAAAATATCTCCAACCTTCAGAGAGGACAGACATCGTCCTTGTGGCCATCGAGGAGATGAGAAGCTCCAGCATCTTTGACAAGGGGGAAGCAAGAAACATGCTGAATGTTTTCATGAGAAACCCTGACTTCTGGCTGGCAGATGTAAGTGGCCTGTGGCTGCATTGCCCTACCCTTCAGCCCTGTCAGGCCTTGCTCCTCCCTCCCTCCCAAGCCCAGGTGTAGGTGTCTCAAGCACCCGAAGCCACCTTAAGCCAGCAGGGAGGGATGGGAAGGGCAGCTGAGGAAATGGCTGCGCTCCACTGGCAGCACCATCCTCCCCTGTGTCCCCTCCAGGTGCCAAAGATCATGAGGTGCCTCCACGAAAACCTGGAAGGCATCAACCGGGAGTCAGAGCAGCGGAGCGTGCTGTCACTGCTTCTCCTGTTGATCGACCGGTACCCCGCGCGAGTGGCCATCAGCCTGGTGAAGTTCTCTCCACCAGGACACAGGTACTGGCCCCAACAGCCATGAGGGCTTGTTCCCTGAGGGGAGAGGGACGCGGAGCCCCTCTGGCTGCCAGACCCAAGGAATGCTGCAGGACACCCCCGAGGAGCAGGGCCCTCCATCCCAGCACACTTTCCAGCCCTGCTGGCTCCGCCAGGCCTGCAGCAGCCAAAGCTGGCCCAGGCAGCCCCGAGCCCTGCCACCACGCTCCTCCCAGCCCCGCGGGGAGCACCCCCTCAGCCCTCTCCTGCTGCCCGGGGCATCCCAAGCAAGGGGCAGGCTCTGCCTCCTGCGGGACCCTCCCAGGTCACGCTGCTGAGGCTGCGGCAGCCCTGCTCACCCAGCGCTCTCGCTTGCAGCACAGGCATGGCCCTGTGGGAGGCGATGCTTTCCATCCCCCAGGCTTTGGAGAACATCCTAAAGGAGCTCCTCAGCAAACTGCAGGGCATGACATTACACAGCCTGTCCACCTCAGCCACAGAGGATGCCTGCATCTCCCCCTTGCTTGTGAGTTACCAGGAAAGACCTTGATCCCCTCCAGCGAGCTTCACAGGCTCTGCCAGTGTCTCACTGCTGTGTTTCCTTCAGCTGATGGCCTCCGGCGAGTTTCCCTCAGAGGATTTTGGTGACCTGTCCCACAACGAGACCCATCAGAGGCACCCAAGCCTGGTGACAATCTCCCTGTTTCTCAGAGGCCTCATTGTGCTGTCACAGAGACCTGACATGGTGAGCAGGGTGTCGTCAAGGGGAGCCATGCTGGCAGCCGGGGGCTGGGGCGCTGGGTAGGGCCGTGGCTCGGCCTTGGCTGGGAGTCAGGGGGTGGGTGAGCGCTCCAGATGCCCACCCTGCCGTGGTGGGGCCTGGTGGCTGCCTGGGGAGCTCTCCAGGCACACAGGGCTACTGAGTCACCTGCCCCTGCGGGCCAGTGCAAAAAGTGGGTGGCTCAGCAGAGGAAAGGGCGTCTTTGCTTTTATGCCCTCCCTGCCCTCTCCTGCTCTCCGGCATCACCATCAGCATGCCCATGCCCACCACCTCCCAGGAGGCTGCCGCAGAGGTGCCTGTGCCACCACCTGCCAGGAAGCTGGGCAGGAGGCTGCTGCTCAGTGACCAGAGCGTTTTTGCCAGGGTGCTCTTTGACCGTTTCACAAAAAGGAAACTCTGTCTTTCATACAGGCGAGAAAAATGCAGGTCCTCCTGCCACACATCATGAAGGTGCTCGATGATGACAGCACGGAAATCAAGAAGGCGGCCCTGCTGGTCTTCAGAAACGTGGTGCCTCACCTGAAGAGGAGGCAGGCCAGCACCTTCGCTCTGGAGCTGGCGGAGAAGCTCCCACCCCTCTTTGACGATGTAAGGCTGATGTGGGAGGCTGAGCCCCGCAGAGGGGCACTGGGCAATGACAGCTGCCCTTCAGCCCAGACCTGCGGGCAGCCCCGCGGGCAGGGCCTTCTGCCCTCCTCGCTCCCCTGGGCTCTCGTGGGATGGCTTCTGGGCGTTGCAGCCCAGCACAGCTTCCCCTGACAGCTTGGTGCCGCCAGGCGGCCCGAGCGCTCTGTGCTAGGGCCCAGCCCGGCCCCTGTGCAAAGCACCTGCAGGCCAAGGGCTGCTCTCAGAGCCCCGAGGGCTCCCCAGCTGCGCCGCCAGGCAGGACCAGAGATTCCCATAGCTCTTGTGTGCAGAGCCTGACCCCAGAGCATCTCCCATCACACCTGCCATGCTCGTGCCCTTGGGCTAATGCTCACAGGGAGCCGGGAGTGGCTCTTTCTCAAGTCCCCCTCTCCTTCTCCCTAACAGGAGTCCAGCGAGACGAGAGAGCTCTCCATCAGCCTCTTCAGAGTCGCCGTGGAGACTGTGGTGGGGAATGGCAAGCGGAGGATGAAGGAGGAAGTGCAAAGATGCCTGCTCCCGCTCTTCTTCCGCTTGCACGATGAGGCGGACACCGTGGCCAAGGTAGAGATTTCAAAGCTGGCCAGTGACACAGGGAAGGGTGTGCTGACCCCTTGGGTTCAGGGGCAAGAGCTGCTGGCAGTCAGACTCTGGCAGTGTGTGTCACCTTGGGGTCCAGCTGCCCGAGGCACTGCGGACAGGGCAGAGCTCCCATCCGTCCCTGCACTGGGCCCACCACTGCCTTCCTCATCCCCCAGTGCCTCTTACTGCAGAGCTGGAAGGGCAGGTGGGATCCCCTCCCACCCACGCTCCCACTGCTCAGCCTTCCTCCAGCACAGCCCATAGGGAGGGTCCCTGCAGACCCAGCGCAAGCACGGGCAGAGAAGCTGCCATGGACATTTCCAACACCTGCCTTGCCTGCTCCAGCAGGGCTCAGCAGCAGCCCGTGGCCCGAGGCGTGAACACGTGCGTCCCTACGGGCTTCCCTGCTGCCCCTGCAGGTGTGGAAGGCCAGGGCTTTGAGCCTCAATGCCTGCCCCTCAGGGCTGTGCCCAAGAGACCCCCACATGTTTGGGACAGGGCATGTCCCGCCTTCCCAAGGCCAGGACCACCCCAGGAACAAAGCCACGAGGAGGGGGACGCCAGCTCTCCTTCCCCAGGCCGTGGTGCCATCTCCCAGCTTCTGCTGTTCTGCAGGCCTCCAGGGAAGCCCTCCTTGCTGGAGCAGAGCTCCTCAAGTGGAAACAGCTCAGACACCTGGTGCAGACAGAGCAGACGTGGAGGATTGGAGAGTGTTTGGTGAGGACAAGCTGCAGGCCCCATGGCCCAGGCTGGACGAGGGCTGCCCGCTGTGTCTGGGCTGTGGGCTCTGCACATGTGCCTCACCTGCCCTGCTGCAGCCCAGAGCCCACAGCCGTGAGCCGCAGCCGCCTTCCCTTCCCTGTGCGCAAGAGGAGAGCGCCCAAGGGCTCTTCTCCACGCCCCTCTCCCCTCCCCACACCCCGCAGGAGGGAAGGGTCTCAGCACCCCTGGGGCACCTCTGCCTGTGGCTCTCTCTGCTCCTCAGCCCCACAGGGCCCCTGGCTGGGAGACGGGAATTGGCTGGGGGGGGAAGGGGAACGGGGAGGTGCTGGCAGGAGGGAGTGCTCCAGCCCACTGGGGAGGGACTGTGGCATGCCCATACCCTTCTGCTCTCTCCAGCTGGAGCAGGACAGGAGCAGGGCCGAAGGATACTGTCATCAGAGCCTGCCATACCTGAAGGATGCTCAGGCCCCCTTGCGCGAGGCAGCCGTGAGGTTCATCGGTGAGCCACAGCCCCCGCAGTCCCTCTTTGGGCAGCCTGGCCCCAGTCCCCGCCGCTGCACTGGCACCAAGGAGCAGCCCTGCGGCTGCCCGAGCCCCAGCTGCCCCGCGCAGGGCCTTGGCCTCCCTCTCCCACCCCTGCCCACGCAGGTGGCCTTGGTGGCCGCCTCGCTCAGTCCAACCCCACTGAGCTGCTGCTCTTCCCCGGGCTCAGCCGTGATGAGGGGGAGGAGGGCGTGCGGCCCAGCCGGCAGGGCGGGGGGCTGCGCTGCTGGGAGCGTGCTGGGGAGCAGGGGGGACTGACAGAGCTCTGTGCCTAGGGCTTGCCGCGCGGCCCCTGAGGGACCAAAGCAAGGAGAAGCTGGCCGAGATGTGCAGCGGTGAGTAGGGGCAGTGCTGTGTTGGCCGGGGCTGGAGGGGCAGGGGACAGAGCCTGGGCAGGGTGCTGCCATGGCTGGCCCTGCTCCAGGGAAGCACTTCAGGGCCAGGGGAATGTGTCGGGGCATTTGGGGCATTCCTGTGCAGCAGCAGCAGCAGCAGCCGCTTTCTCCTGGCCGGGGAAAGCGGCAGGTGGGGCTGCCACGGTGTGCAGGGGATGCCTGGAAGCCTCTGCAGAGACAGCCCTTCATCTCACCTCTCTTTCTGTCACAGCCCTTCAGTCCCTGCAGGAAGACAGCGACCTCTCCATCCGTTCCCTGGCAGCTCAGACCGTCTTCATCCTGAGCTCTCCCAGGGTGCAGCCAAGAGCAAGACGCATCCTGCGAGCGCTGTGCTGCTGGTGCTGCTAAAGGCCAGGCAGAAGAGGTGCAACCTGTCTCAGGAAAATGCCTCTTTCAATAAAGCTGGAGCAACAAAGCCCAAACTCCTGGTCTCCCTCATGTGTATCTGACAGGCAGCGAGGGTAGGGCATGGGAAGGGTTGTCAGCTCCAGCCTCCCCATGGGTCTCTGGGCATCACAGCGAGGCCCCAGCAAGCACCTGCTGTTGCTGCTTCGCCACTTCCCCACACCGTGATGGAGTCCGGAGGGTTTGCAAGCACAGTACGAAGGTGCTAAGGGGGCTGGAGGGCAACCGCAGGGGTCCTAGAGGGGCTAGAGGACAAACAGAGTGCCTTGGTCGCCACGACTGCCTCAGAAAGAAAGGGGTCCTCAGGGGCCCAGATGAGCCATGGGAGGCCCTGGGCCATGACAAACCCCTCTGGAGGAGTGCTGAGGGGGTACTGTAGAGTGGAGGGGGCCAGGCCCCAGTCCCGTGGGGTTTCATGGCTGCTAGAGGTCCTGCAGAAGAGGGGCCTGGGGTTGCAAGGAAGGCCCCCCAAGGGGTCCTGCGTGGGCTGGAGCAATCCTCACACAGCTACAGAGGCAAAGGGAGGAGTCCTGAGGTTGGACTGTGCCCGAGAGCCCTCCACCGGCCCCAGAGAAGGCCCACGGTGGGCTTTTGCGCCCAAGCAGGGCCAAGGGAGGGTTCCTGAGGCTCAAAGGGAGGGAGCAAGGAGGCGAACGGAGGGGTGCTGCGGGGACCAGGGGGCAAGCTGAGGCCTCTGGAGCACATCAAAAGGGGCACTGGGGCGCTGAGAGGTTCTGAGGGGGCAACCGCGTCAGGCTGAGGCAACCCCAGGGGCAACTGAGGCAACCGAGGGGTTCGGAGGGGACTAGCGGCTATGAGGAGGCCTCCAGGCCTCAGGGGACTGGAAGGGAAGCATAACAAGTCTCCAGGGGATCCGACGGCAAAAAGAGAGTCACCCCCCCTTACATTTCTGAGGCAGCTGGGGTTTATCCACCGCTTTCCCATGCAGTCCCCAGCTCTCCCCAGTTGCCCTCAGCCAGGCAGCTCGCACGCCCACAGGCTACTGGGTAACTTGGAGTCTCCCTCTTTGGGGCAGTCGAGGGAAGAAGAGATGTCTGAGTCAACCGCCAGTACTGCAGCTGTGTGTCAGGAGGAGGACGACACAGAGCCAAAAGGAGAGGAATTTGAAAGAGAGGAGATGGCAGGAGTGACTTGGGACAAGGAGGAAGTTGGCAAAGTTGAGCAGAAAATTCATGTACGTTCCAGTGCTGGGACCACTTCAGGTTCTCCACTTAGTTGTGTCCCTAAGCTGGCCTTTTCTTTAACAGATACAAACCTCAATTCAAATTGAACACTTCGCAAACACACACACACACGGGTGCGTGCACGCACACACTCTCTCTTACATATACACGAGAAGCAACTGCTTTTTGAAACATTCATTCTGTCGTTCTATAACTGGAACATTTTTGTGCACATTTGGTAAGGGGTGTCCCAACAAATGCATCGCACAACTCTGCGTCAGGGACAGGATGGGTCATGGCTGGTGGTTCTGTAACTCTAGGAGCAGAGTTCAAAGGCAAAGGTAACTGACCTTCATTCCCCTCAAGTGCAAACGTAACAGAATTCAGGTTTATTTGGCCATACCACCTGTAGGAAAATCATCTGACAACTACTGGCCTCTTTTCTGCTCTTTATAATTCTGCCTGTTTTTAACTGAAAGAAGCAGAAATGAAGCAGAAACTGGGCAGCAAGTGGGAAAAGATTACTATTGGATTCCCCAGTCAAGTCTATCAAGTTCTGTACACCAATAGCTTGATGGTAATCAGAGTTTTAGTTTCAGCCATCTTGAATTCCATAAACACATTTACCATAATGTAAATATATGTATTTGCATAAAAAGTATTATCTTAGCAGAAAAATCTCTCTCCAAATATTACTTATGATGTGTTGATTCTTAAATGTTATACACTGTATGTGCGAAAGAGCCAAACAAAGCTTTAGTCAGGTGCACCTTCCCTCCAGAACACTAACAGAATTCAAATCGATGATTCTCTCCCTCTCCAAGCATGTAGCTCAAGATTAAACCTTGTTGAAAGGCTGCTTACCTCTCATACTGTGAGCAACTGGGTTTCTGCTCCTTTCCTACCCATACCTTTCTAAGTTTGGACAACACACGATTGCTGAAAGTTGCTCTTGGATGCACATTTCCTGCACTAGCTGGTTTTGTTACTGTCCAGAATGGCTTTGGTCTTGTGGCTGTGAAGCAAGAGGGAAAAACGATCAGCCTTGTGTAATGAAAGCGATGGTGAGTTGTGCGTTATATTCTCCCCTGAAAAATTACCTGCTCTTGGTCCGGATGAAGGCAGATGGTAAGGCTTGGTTGGCTCTCCCTACAGCCAGCTGCCTCTGACCTCCAGGAAGGGTCTTGCCATGTTGGCCTGATAGAGAATTTCTGGCAACTGCTCTCTGTCTCCAGCGAGGATGACCATCATTCTGATGAATGAAATGGGTAAAGCAAGAAGTTAACTAATTGCAAGAAATTAATTGCACAGATCTTTTGGTGCTATTTCGAATTAGTGAATACGCTTCCTCTACAGGTGCAGTAACATACACCACGGCACAGAACAGCAGCAAGTTCTGCCCATCAGCGCACACCAGAGATGCCTGAGTCAACTGCCGGTACTGTAGCTGTGTGTCAGGAGGAGGACGACACAGAGCCAAAAGGAGAGGAATTTGAAAGAGAGAAGATGGCAGGAGTGACTTGGGACAAGGAGGAAGGTGGCAAAATTGAGCAGGCAGCAACTGCAGATCGTTTCCAAGGTCATTTTGGCAGCAGGTGAGGAAGTGCTGCCTGGTGCTGCGGGTGGTGTGTCCACTCAGATCTGCCGGGCCGCTGCCAGCCGAGCTGAGACCCCCGTGGAGGTGGCGAGCGTTGCTTCCTCCGATGAGATGCTTGTGGCGGAAGCTACAGCAGCCGGTGAGAACGTCGCTGCAAAGCGTGATGCTGCAGCACTGGCATCCCCGCAGGCAGAGGAACAGGAGCAGAGCACGACCGATTCCAGCTGTTTAGCACGCGCCATTTATCCGGCCGTGTTCGGGGAGGCACAAAAGACTGTCGGGTGAAGAACCGTGTGTGCCATGAGTCCCAGGGAGCTGATCGGACTCCTCTGGAAAACCACGCAGGGTCACTGGAAAAGCCGCCTCTGGTTGTGGGGGACTCTGCATGCAGCACATACACATCTGAAGGTGGGACAAGTGCGGAGGACTCACTGCAGCACACAGTGCTGCCTTGTGCACCAGGCCAGCGTCGAGACGCACTGAGGCTATGCGCAAGCTAAGACACGTCTGCTGAGTGAGCTCAGTACTAAGTGAAAAACCTCCTGGTCTGAAGCTACCTGAAGACAGCAAAGTGCCATACAGTAATGGGATACTGAAAGAGGATGGTCTAGACTTGTGCCGTGAGTGTAGCCGGCTGGCAGGGGTGGACGGAGATCACTCAGGAGGCAAGGGATTTGAAAATCCTACAAAAACTTGCCAGTAGGGTGTCCCAGCTGCCTGGTGGCAGTAGCTCTAGCCTACACATAAGTTGAAGTGCTGCGTATCTGATACGCAGCGAATGATGCCAGCCTTGCATCCTCCACGGCTCAGACCAGAACTGCTGCACACAAGTGGTTGCCCGTGTTTCCAGGTCACAAATTATGACGCTGCAACAGGTCTGCCACGGATACAGCTGTGGAACCTGAGAGGAGATGAGGTGCGTACGTTGACACACTTATTCTTTCAACACCGTTAGACTTTTTATTGTTCATCGGGAACTTGCCGATGTTTCTCGCTTGTGGTTTGTTCACCTTTCTGGCTTGTTTTCTTTTGTTCTTTATTTTTTGTTTGTTTGGGTTTTTTTTCTCCTCCCTTTAGGTGGTGCCAGTAAACAGAACTCTGGTGGAGAGAGGACTTGCTCAGTGACTTGACTATTAGCAACGTCCTACATGCCTCGACAACTCTTCCAACAGAGAAAAACAAGAGAAGAAATCTTGTTTTGCACTGATACAGTTTGGTTTGGCAAACTCTCCTAACAAGACTGACTTACACCAGAAACTCGTGTTGCTCAGCTGTTACCGTTTCACTAGAAACACATACCTCATCTCAGTGAAAGGCAGCGTGTCAAAAGCCATCACGACAGATACCGCAGCTTTAAAGCAAAAAATGCTGCCTGGCCTCTACTCCAAAGCGGAGAGGAAAAAACCTTACGAGCTTGGGGTTTGCTTGAAGCTAGCAAATACCCCCAAGATGGTAACTGTGTTCGCGTTGGTGTTCAAGATGTAGGATGCCCCATGAACCCAGTGTTACTTTTCGGAAAAGTTACATTGCTTGTCCTTTTTTAACAGGCTGTGCCTCTGAAATTCATGAAGGTTCTTAAGGAGTTTAATGTTGAGTTATGGACTTCTTGTCTACGTTGTGCCACCAACCTGCTGCGCAAAGAGCCTTCCTTTCCTGACCTCTTGTGATGTAGAGTTGGGAATGGGGCTCAATGGGATAAGCAGGTGAGAGAAGATCCTGATGGCTTTTTCAGCCGATGCAGACAGGTCAAGCTCCAAATCTCCTGGGGTTGCTTTTGCCTCCAGCTGAAAACCGGCTTTATTTTTGTGATGAATTCCTTATTAGAAAGCCTTAGTCTGAGCACTAGTACTCAAGGCTGTTGAAACTGTGATATACTTGTGGAATTAATTTACTCTGGACTCAGGACATCCCTTTTGTCACACCTGAGTGTTGAAAAGCGCAACTTGGGAGTCTGTTTCTGTTGCGCAGGCTATAAAATACCCTCTTTAAAATGCTGGCAGGGTTCGTGTTCAAGCCAAGCAGTGTGCTGATGTGAATTGGGGTCTGTCACAATCCACTGTTGGGTTGAACAGTTTGACAGAGGTTAAAGCCTCTTGCTTTCCATGTGACCTCAGATAATTTTGGGAGGTTGGGGGTGGCTGGGCTTAACTTCTGATGGACCCCAATGTGTTATCGTGACTAGTTCTTTTTACATTCTCAGAATCAGAATTAAGGCTCAAGATGGAGTCAAGTGCCAAGTCACTTTATTTGGCCAGAAATAGATGTGGGAGAGAAAAGCAAAGAAAGAGAGAAAAAAGAAAGGTGAAAAAAAAAGGGAACGAGAGGGAGACAGGGAGGGAGAGAGCGGGACTGTGGCTATAGCTACCACCACGGATTCGTCTGTCCATGTGGGCGGTCCGGGCGGTCCCTGCGGTCTGGGCAGTCCCAGCAGCCCCTGCAGTCCCCATGGTCTGGGCAGTCTGATGTATCATCGAGCCCGGTGGGGGGGTGGGAAGTTCCAGAACGCCCCCCATCCAGTTTCTCCCTTTATAGAGTTATCCTACTGGATAGTCAGTAGCTGTTGTGCATACCCCTGCCTCCCACTTGGCGGTGGGGCGCATGCCCTGTGCTGTCTCCAGAGGGTGCTTGAAAGTTCTAGAGGGTCCGAGACTTCCCTCCCCCGTATGTTGCCAGTTGGCCTTGGGCCCGGGCGTATGCGTGGAGGGCGAGTACTCCGAGCTAACGGGGCACCCATTCCTGTCGGGTCGACCCTGGTGATTAAACTGTTCCGTTCAGCTGCCGTAGCGGTCAGGCTTTAGTAGTGAAACTTGCCTGCCAACAATGTTGAGACAAGTCTCTAGTCCCTGACACCACCCTGTGGCTCAACATTGGTGGCGAATATAGAGACAGGGGTGAGAGAAAGAATAGAAACAAAGGCAGAAAGATTAGATCAATAACAAAGATCTTAGCTATGAAGGCCAAAACATTGTAACAGTATCAACTCTAAACAAGGCCAATGCCTAACATCAGTAACAATTCAGTTTTCAATAATTAAAAAAACAGATTTGGGAGACAAACAGTGTATGCAGTTTGGCCCGTGGATGACACAGGCTGATGTACAGCTCTGGTTTGTTTAATTCCATCCTGTGACACAGTGGGTACAAGCTGTATATTTGCGACAGCACGTTGGATTAACTGAATGAAACCCAGGATGAGACATGGCAGAGCCAGTAACATTGCTAGACCACACAGTAGGTAAAATCAGGTTCGTTTAACCCAAGGACCTCCTGGAAGCCAGGAGAGAATGTCAACATTCCAGCCTTCCCAGGTTTGGACAGGAACATGGGCTAATTTGCCTATTCACAGAATCCCACAGAATCCCAGGTTGGAAGGGACCTCAGGGATCATCTAGTCTAACCTTTCTAGGAAGAGCAGAGTCTAAACAAGATGGCCCAGCACCCTGCCCAGATGACTCTTGAAGGTGTCCAACGTGGCCGAGTCAACCCCTTCCCTGGGCAGATTATTCCAATGGTGACTGTCCTCGGTGTGAAAAATTTCCCTCTGGTGTCCAGTCGGAATCTCCCCAAGAGCAACTTGTGTCCATCCCCCTTGTCCTCTCCATGGGACTCCAAGTAAAAAGGGAGTCTCCATCTTCTATGTAGCTACCCCTTAAGTACTGGTACGTGGTGATGAGGTCCCCTCTGAGCCTCCTTTTCTCAAGGCTGAACAAACCCAGCTCTCCCAGCCTAGCCTCGTATGGCAGGCTTCCCAGTCCTCTGATCATCCTGGTGGCCCTTCTCTGGACCCCTTCCAGCCTCTCCACATCCTGTTTGTAGAGCGGGGACCAGAACTGGACACAGGACTCCAGGTGTGGCCTGACAAGCGCTGAGTAGAGCGGGATGATGACTTCTTTATCTCTGCAGGTGATGCCCTTTTGATGCAACCCAGCATCCTGTTGGCCTTCTTGGCCACAGCAGCCACTGTTCGCTCATGTTGAGCTTCCCGTCCACCAGGACCCCCAGGGCCCTTTCCACAGAGCTGCTCTCCAGCCAGGTGGATCCCAGTCTGTGCTGCACCCCCGGGTTATGTTTTCCCAGGTGCAAGACCTTACACTTCTCCTTGTTCAACTTCATAAGGTGCTTGCTGGCCCGCTCCTCCAGCCTATCCAGATCTCCCTGCAGAGCAGCTCTCCCTACTGGAGTGTCTACTTCCCCACTCAACTTGGTGTCATCAGCAAACTTCATGAGGCTACACTTGATGCCGGTACCCAGATCACTTATAAAGATGCTGAATAACATTGGGGCCGGTATCGATCCCTGGGGGACTCCACTTGTGACAGGTTGCCAGTCTGAGAAAGAGCTATTTACCACCAACCTTTAGGCGCGGCCCGTCTGCCAATTCCCCACCCGCTGCACAGACCACTTGTCTAGGCCATAACGCATCAATTTCTCCAGGAGGAGGCTGTGGGGGACCGTATCAAAGGCCTTGGAGAAGTCCAGGTAGGCAGTGCCCCCCGCCCGCCCCATGTCAACCAGGCAAGTCACTTTGTCATAGAAGGCCATCAGGTTAGTCAAGCACGATCTGCCTTTAGTGAAGCCATGTTGGCTTTTTCCAATCACGTGCTGCAATTGACTTGTGACGGCCCCCAGGAGGATTCGTTCCATAACTTTCCCAGGGACTGAAGTAAGGCTAATGGGCCTAGAGTTACCCGGATCCTCCCTCGAGCCCTTCTTGTAGATAGGGGTAACATTTGCCTTCCTCCAGTCCTCTGGGACATCCCCCGTTCTCCATGACTTCTCAAAGATTATGGAGAGCGGCCTTGCAATGACGTCAGCCAGCTCTCTCAACACCCTCGGGTGGATGTCGTCAGGGCCAATTGATTTGTGGGGGTCAAGCTCCTGTAGTAGTTCATATACTAACTCTTCCTTCACCGACGGTGGGTCGGTGTTTGGTTCAATTGGCAATTTTGTTCCCAGAGCCTGGGACCCTACAGTGCTGGTAAAGACCGAGGTGAAGAAGGTGTTGAGGACCTCTGCCTTTTCTGCATCATTGGTGATTGATTCTCCTTTTCCGTTTAACAGTGGGCCTATGTTTTCCTTCTTTTTCTGCTTGTGGGTGACACGTCTGAAGAACCCTTTCTTGTCATTTTTCATGTCTACAGCCAGTTTCAATTCAAATTGGGCTTTGGCTTTTCTGACTGCGTCTCTGCACTCTCTGGCTATGCCCTTGTAGTTCTCAGAGGACAATCCTCCACTTCTCCATCTCTGGTGTGCTTCGCTTTTGGATTTGAGTAGACCCAGGAGGTCATGGTTGAGCCATGGGGGCCTCTTGCTCCGCTTACTTCCTTTTCCTTTGTAGGGGATAAACTGGTTTTGTGCTTCCAATAGAGAGTTCTTGAAGAATTCCCAGCTCTCACTAGCTCCTTTGTATTCCACGGAAGCCTCCCATCGAACCCCTCCCAACTGAGCCCTGAGTTCACCGAAGTTTGCTCTTCTAAAATCCAGAACCCTTGTCTTAGAGGTGACCTTCAGCATGCTCAGCAGGATCCCGAACTCCACAGTATTGTGGTCGCTGCAGCCAAGGCTCTCACTAACCGAGATATTACAAAGCAGGCTTTCTCGGTTTGTGAATAGCAAGTCCAGCAGCGCCTCCTTCCTGCTTGGCACGTCTATCATTTATTTATAGTCGAGCAGTAATTTGTTTTACGACCGTGCTGTTGTCATCAATCTTTAAACAGCAGTTAGACTCATTCGATTTCATACAGACTCCGCCGCCTTCGACTCTGTGCTGGTTTTGGCTGAGAAGGGGTTAATTCTCCTCACCGTGAGGGGCGGCTGCCTTTCCGGCTTCCCGCGCTCTGGGAGGGGCGGTGCCACGGCGGGGACGGCAGACCCCGACTGGCCAATGGCATGTTCATTCCATACCACGTGACACCATGACCAGTATATTAAGGAGGGGGGGGCCGACGCAGTCGGCGGCTCAGGGAGCGGCGCGGCGCCGGGAGGTGAGCGCGGTGTGTTTCGGCGGTGATTCCCCCCCCCCTCCTTCCCCCCCGTCCCGCGCCTGCCCCCCATTCCCCCCCCCACCCCGCGCCTGCCCCCCATTCCCCCCCCACCCCGCGCCTGCCCCCCATTCCCCCCCCACCCCGCGCCTGCCCCCCATTCCCCCCCCACCCCGCGCCTGCCCCCTCCCCGCACCCGCGCCTGCCCCCTCCTCCCCCCTCCCCGCACCCCGCGCCTGCCCCCTCCTCCCCCCTCCCCGCACCCCCGCGCTTGCCCCCTCCTCCCACCCCCTCACCCCGCGCCTGCCCCCGCCTGCCCCCTCCTCCCCCCCCCGCACCCCGTGCCTGCCCCCTCCTCCCCCCCCCGCACCCCGCGCCTGCCCCCTCCTCCCCCCCCCGCACCCCGCGCCTGCCCCCTCCTCCCCCCCCGCACCCCGCGCCTGCCCCCTCCTCCCCCCCCCGCACCCCGCGCCTGCCCCCCTCCTCCCCCCCCCGCACCCGTGCCTGCCCCTCGTCCCCCCCCCCACGCACCCCGCGCCTGCCCTTTGCCCGGGGTCTTGCGCCTCTCGTTGTTCTCCTTTCCGTTGCGTTTCGGTCATTGTTTCTTTTAACTTTATTTATTAAACTGTTCTTATCCCAACTCAGGAGCGTTACCACCGCTGCACTGGCACCAAGGAGCAGCCCTGCGGCTGCCTGAGCCCCAGCTGCCCCGCGCAGGGCCTTGGCCTCCCTCTCCCACCCCTGCCCACGCAGGTGGCCTTGGTGGCCGCCTCGCTCAGTCCAACCCCGCTGAGCTGCTGCTCTTCCCCGGGCTCAGCCCTGATGAGGGGGAGGAGGGCGTGCGGCCCAGCCGGCAGGGCGGGGGGGCTGCGCTGCTGGGAGCGTGCTGGGGAGCAGGGGGGACTGACAGAGCTCTGTGCCTAGGGCTTGCCGCGCGGCCCCTGAGGGACCAAAGCAAGGAGAAGCTGCCGAGATGTGCAGCGGTGAGTAGGGGCAGTACTGTGTTGGCCGGGGCTGGAGGGGCAGGGGGCAGAGCCCGAACCCTAAAATTAGAGGGTTTAGAACCTCAAAATGAGGCTTTGATTGTGAAAGCCAGGTTTGGACCGTAAAAGTGAAGGTTGGGACCTAAAAATGAAGCACTGAGTGTTAAGAGTGGGGTTTGGACCCTGAAGGTGAAGATTTGGGTCCATTAAATGAGGCATTACTTCCTAATAGAGGGGTTTGGAACGTATAACTGAGGCTTTGAGAGTTAAAAGAGGGGTTTCAACCCTGAAAGTGAAGGTTTGCAATACAAAAATAGAGGCTTTGAACCTTAAAAAAGAGATTTTGATGTCAAAAAATGAGGGTTTGGGAGCTAAAAATAATGCTTTGAGCCTTAAAAGATGGATTTAGACCCTAAATGTGAGGCTTTGCGACATATAATGAGGGTTTGGCAGTAAAAAAGACTGGATTGGACCCTAAGAGTGAGGGTTTGGGACCTCTGAATGAGGCTTTGTGCCTTACAAGAGGGGTTTGGACACTGAAAGTGAGGGTTTGGGTTTTCAGAATGAGGCTTTGAGCCTTAAACGACAGGTTTGGACTCCAAAACTGAAGGTATAGAGCAAAAAAATGATGGTTTGAGCATTAAAAGACCTGAATTGATGCTAAAAGTGAGGGTTTGAGACGTAAAACTTAGGCTTTGAGACTTAAGCGAGGGGTATGGACGCTGAAAGTGCAGCTTTGGCTGTTCAAAATGAGGCTTTGAGCTTTAAAAGAGGGGTTTGGACCCTGGAAGTGAGGTTTGCGTCCTAACTGTAAGGCTTTGAGGGTTAAAAGAGGGGTTTGGACAATGGAAGGGAGGCTTTGGAACTGAAAAATGAGGCTTTGTGCGTAACAAGGAGGGTTTTGGACCCTGGAAGTGAGTGTTTGGGACCTCAAAATGAGGCACTGATCGTTAAAAGAGGGGTTTTGAACATGGAAGTGAGGTTTGCGTCCTAAGTATAAGGCTTTGAGCATTAAAAGAGGGGTTTTGGAGAATAAAAGGGAGTCTTTGGAACTTAAAAATGAGGGTTTATCCCTTAAAAGGAGGGGCTTGGACCCTAAAAGTGAGGGTTTGGTGCTAAAAATGAGGCTTTGATCATGAAAGCCAGGTTTGGACCCTAAGAATGAAGGTTTGGGACGTAAAAACGAGTGTTTCTCTTTAAAAAAGGGGTTTAAACCCTGAAACTGCAGGTTTGGGACCTCTAAATGAGGGTTTGTGTGTTTAAAAACCAGGTTTAAACCCTAAAAGTATAGTGTTTGGGACCAAAAACTGAGGCTTTAATTCCTGATAGACGGGTTTGGAACTTAAAACTGAGGCTTTGAGCGTTAAAAGAGGGCTTTGGACCCTGGAAGTGAGGTTTGTGTCCTAACGATAAAGCTTTGAGGGTTAAAAGAGGGGATTTGGAGAATAAAAGGGAGTCTTTGGAACTTAAAAATGAGGGTTTATCCCTGAAAAGGCGGGGCTTGGACCCTGAAAGTGAGGCTTTGGGACCTCAAAATGAGGCACTGATCGTTAAAAGAGGGGTTTGGACCCTGAAAGTGAGGGTTTGCGACATAGAAATGAGGCTTTGGCAGTAAAAAAGACTGGTTTGGACCCTAAGAGTGAGGGTTTGGGACCTCTGAATGAGGCTTTGTGCCTTACAAGAGGGGTTTGGACACTGAAAGTGAGGGTTTGGGTTTTCAAAATGAGGCTTTGAGCCTTAAACGACAGGTTTGGACTCCAAAACTGAAGGTGTAGAGCAAAAAACTGATGGTTTGAGCATTAAAAGACCTGAATTGATGCTAAAAGTGAGGGTTTGAGACGTAAAACTTAGGCTTTGAGACTTAAGCGAGGGGTATGGACGCTGAAAGTGCAGCTTTGGCTGTTCAAAATGAGGCTTTGAGCTTTAAAAGAGGGGTTTGGACCCTGGAAGTGAGGTTTGCGTCCTAACTATAAAGCTTTGAGGGTTAAAAGAGGGGTTTGGACAATGGAAGGGAGACTTTGGAACTGAAAAATGAGGCTTTGTGCCTAACAAGGAGGGTTTTGGACCCTGAAAGTGAGTGTTTGGGACCTCAAAATGAGGCACTGGTCGTTAAAAGAGGGGTTTTGAACATGGAAGTGAGGGTTTGAGTGTTAGAAGAGGGCTTTGGGTCCTAAAAGTGAGGGCTTGGCTGTTCAAAATGAGGCACTGAGCTTTAAAAGAGGGGTTTGGACCCTGGAAGTGAGGTTTGCGCCCTAACTGTAAGGCTTTGAGCATTAAAAGAGGGGTTTTGGAGAATAAAAGGGAGTCTTTGGAACTTAAAAATGAGGGTTTATCCCTGAAAAGGAGGGGCTTGGACCCTAAAAGTGAGGGTTTGGGGTGAAAAATGAGGCTTTGATCATGAAAGCCAGGTTTGGACCCTAAGAATGAAGGTTTGGGACGTAAAAACGAGTCTGTCTCTTTAAAAAAGGGGTTTCAACCCTGAAACTGCAGGTTTGGGACCTCTAAATGAGGGTTTGTGTGTTTAAAAACCAGGTTTAAACCCTAAAAGTATAGTGTTTGGGACCAAAAACTGAGGCTTTAATTCCTGATAGACGGGTTTGGAACTTAAAACTGAGGCTTTGAGCGTTAAAAGAGGGCTTTGGACCCTGGAAGTGAGGTTTGTGTCGTAACGATAAAGCTTTGAGGGTTAAAAGAGGGGATTTGGAGAATAAAAGGGAGTCTTTGGAACTTAAAAATGAGGGTTTATCCCTGAAAAGGCGGGGCTTGGACCCTAAAAGTGAGGGTTCGGGACCTCAAAATGAGGCACTGAGCATTAAAAGAGGGGTTTGGACCCTAAGAGTGAGGGTTTGGGACCTCTGAATGAGGCTTTGTGCCTTACAAGAGGGGTTTGGACGCTGAAAGTGCAGCTTTGGCTGTTCAAAATGAGGCTTTGAGCTTTAAAAGAGGGGTTTGGACCCTGGAAGTGAGGTTTGCGTCCTAACTATAAAGCTTTGAGGGTTAAAAGAGGGGTTTGGACAATGGAAGGGAGACTTTGGAACTGAAAAATGAGGCTTTGTGCCTAACAAGGAGGGTTTTGGACCGTGAAAGTGAGTGTTTGGGACCTCAAAATGAGGCACTGATCGTTAAAAGAGGGGTTTTGAACATGGAAGTGAGGGTTTGAGTGTTAGAAGAGGGCTTTGGGTCCTAAAAGTGAGGGCTTGGCTGTTCAAAATGAGGCACTGAGCTTTAAAAGTGGGGTTTGGACCCTGGAAGTGAGGTTTGCGCCCTAACTGTAAGGCTTTGAGCATTAAAAGAGGGGTTTTGGAGAATAAAAGGGAGTCTTTGGAACTTAAAAATGAGGGTTTATCCCTGAAAAGGAGGGGCTTGGACCCTAAAAGTGAGGGTTTGGGGTGAAAAATGAGGCTTTGATCATGAAAGCCAGGTTTGGACCCTAAGAATGAAGGTTTGGGACGTAAAAACGAGTCTGTCTCTTTAAAAAAGGGGTTTCAACCCTGAAACTGCAGGTTTGGGACCTCTAAATGAGGGTTTGTGTGTTTAAAAACCAGGTTTAAACCCTAAAAGTATAGTGTTTGGGACCAAAAACTGAGGCTTTAATTCCTGATAGACGGGTTTGGAACTTAAAACTGAGGCTTTGAGCGTTAAAAGAGGGCTTTGGGTCCTAAAAGTGAGGTTTGTGTCGTAACGATAAAGCTTTGAGGGTTAAAAGAGGGGATTTGGAGAATAAAAGGGAGTCTTTGGAACTTAAAAATGAGGGTTTATCCCTGAAAAGGCGGGGCTTGGACCCTAAAAGTGAGGGTTCGGGACCTCAAAATGAGGCACTGAGCATTAAAAGAGGGGTTTGGACCCTAAGAGTGAGGGTTTGGGACCTCTGAATGAGGCTTTGTGCCTTACAAGAGGGGTTTGGACGCTGAAAGTGCAGCTTTGGCTGTTCAAAATGAGGCTTTGAGCTTTAAAAGAGGGGTTTGGACCCTGGAAGTGAGGTTTGCGTCCTAACTATAAAGCTTTGAGGGTTAAAAGAGGGGTTTGGACAATGGAAGGGAGGCTTTGGAACTGAAAAATGAGGCTTTGTGCCTAACAAGGAGGGTTTTGGACCGTGAAAGTGAGTGTTTGGGACCTCAAAATGAGGCACTGATCGTTAAAAGAGGGGTTTTGAACATGGAAGTGAGGGTTTGAGTGTTAGAAGAGGGCTTTGGGTCCTAAAAGTGAGGGCTTGGCTGTTCAAAATGAGGCACTGAGCTTTAAAAGAGGGGTTTGGACCCTGGAAGTGAGGTTTGCGGTCCTAACTGTAAGGCTTTGAGCATTAAAAGAGGGGTTTTGGAGAATAAAAGGGAGTCTTTGGAACTTAAAAATGAGGGTTTATCCCTGAAAAGGAGGGGCTTGGACCCTAAAAGTGAGGGTTTGGTGCGAAAAATGAGGCTTTGATCATGAAAGCCAGGTTTGGACCCTAAGAATGAAGGTTTGGGACGTAAAAACGAGTCTGTCTCTTTAAAAAAGGGGTTTCAACCCTGAAACTGCAGGTTTGGGACCTCTAAATGAGGGTTTGTGTGTTTAAAAACCAGGTTTAAACCCTAAAAGTATAGTGTTTGGGACCAAAAACTGAGGCTTTAATTCCTGATAGACGGGTTTGGAACTTAAAACTGAGGCTTTGAGCGTTAAAAGAGGGCTTTGGACCCTGGAAGTGAGGTTTGTGTCGTAACGATAAAGCTTTGAGGGTTAAAAGAGGGGATTTGGAGAATAAAAGGGAGTCTTTGGAACTTAAAAATGAGGGTTTATCCCTGAAAAGGAGGGGCTTGGACCCTAAAAGTGAGGGTTTGGGACCTCTGAATGAGGCTTTGTGCCTTACAAGAGGGGTTTGGACACTGAAAGTGAGGGTTTGGGTTTTCAAAATGAGGCACTGATCGTTAAAAGAGGGGTTTGGACCCTGAAAGTGAGGCTTTGGGACCTCAAAATGAGGCTTTGTGCCTTACAAGAGGGGTTTGGACCCTAAGAGTGAGGGTTTGGGACCTCTGAATGAGGCTTTGTGCCTTACAAGAGGGGTTTGGACACTGAAAGTGAGGGTTTGGCTGTTCAAAATGAGGCTTTGAGCTTTAAAAGAGGGGTTTGGACCCTGAAAGTGAGGCTTTGGGACCTCAAAATGAGGCTTTGTGCCTTACAAGAGGGGTTTGGACCCTAAGAGTGAGGGTTTGGGACCTCTGAATGAGGCTTTGTGCCTTACAAGAGGGGTTTGGACACTGAAAGTGAGGGTTTGGGTTTTCAAAATGAGGCTTTGAGCCTTAAACGACAGGTTTGGACTCCAAAACTGAAGGTGTAGAGCAAAAAACTGATGGTTTGAGCATTAAAAGACCTGAATTGATGCTAAAAGTGAGGGTTTGAGACGTAAAACTTAGGCTTTGAGACTTAAGCGAGGGGTATGGACGCTGAAAGTGCAGCTTTGGCTGTTTAAAATGAGGCTTTGAGCTTTAAAAGAGGGGTTTGGACCCTGGAAGTGAGGTTTGCGTCCTAACTATAAAGCTTTGAGGGTTAAAAGAGGGGTTTGGACAATGGAAGGGAGGCTTTGGAACTGAAAAATGAGGCTTTGTGCCTAACAAGGAGGGTTTTGGACCGTGAAAGTGAGTGTTTGGGACCTCAAAATGAGGCACTGATCGTTAAAAGAGGGGTTTTGAACATGGAAGTGAGGGTTTGAGTGTTAGAAGAGGGCTTTGGGTCCTAAAAGTGAGGGCTTGGCTGTTCAAAATGAGGCACTGAGCTTTAAAAGAGGGGTTTGGACCCTGGAAGTGAGGTTTGCGGTCCTAACTGTAAGGCTTTGAGCATTAAAAGAGGGGTTTTGGAGAATAAAAGGGAGTCTTTGGAACTTAAAAATGAGGGTTTATCCCTGAAAAGGAGGGGCTTGGACCCTAAAAGTGAGGGTTTGGTGCGAAAAATGAGGCTTTGATCATGAAAGCCAGGTTTGGACCCTAAGAATGAAGGTTTGGGACGTAAAAACGAGTCTGTCTCTTTAAAAAAGGGGTTTCAACCCTGAAACTGCAGGTTTGGGACCTCTAAATGAGGGTTTGTGTGTTTAAAAACCAGGTTTAAACCCTAAAAGTATAGTGTTTGGGACCAAAAACTGAGGCTTTAATTCCTGATAGACGGGTTTGGAACTTAAAACTGAGGCTTTGAGCGTTAAAAGAGGGCTTTGGACCCTGGAAGTGAGGTTTGTGTCCTAACGATAAAGCTTTGAGGGTTAAAAGAGGGGATTTGGAGAATAAAAGGGAGTCTTTGGAACTTAAAAATGAGGGTTTATCCCTGAAAAGGAGGGGCTTGGACCCTAAAAGTGAGGGTTTGGGACCTCTGAATGAGGCTTTGTGCCTTACAAGAGGGGTTTGGACACTGAAAGTGAGGGTTTGGGTTTTCAAAATGAGGCACTGATCGTTAAAAGAGGGGTTTGGACCCTGAAAGTGAGGCTTTGGGACCTCAAAATGAGGCTTTGTGCCTTACAAGAGGGGTTTGGACCCTAAGAGTGAGGGTTTGGGACCTCTGAATGAGGCTTTGTGCCTTACAAGAGGGGTTTGGACACTGAAAGTGAGGGTTTGGCTGTTCAAAATGAGGCTTTGAGCTTTAAAAGAGGGGTTTGGACCCTGAAAGTGAGGCTTTGGGACCTCAAAATGAGGCTTTGTGCCTTACAAGAGGGGTTTGGACCCTAAGAGTGAGGGTTTGGGACCTCTGAATGAGGCTTTGTGCCTTACAAGAGGGGTTTGGACACTGAAAGTGAGGGTTTGGGTTTTCAAAATGAGGCTTTGAGCCTTAAACGACAGGTTTGGACTCCAAAACTGAAGGTGTAGAGCAAAAAACTGATGGTTTGAGCATTAAAAGACCTGAATTGATGCTAAAAGTGAGGGTTTGAGACGTAAAACTTAGGCTTTGAGACTTAAGCGAGGGGTATGGACGCTGAAAGTGCAGCTTTGGCTGTTTAAAATGAGGCTTTGAGCTTTAAAAGAGGGGTTTGGACCCTGGAAGTGAGGTTTGCGTCCTAACTATAAAGCTTTGAGGGTTAAAAGAGGGGTTTGGACAATGGAAGGGAGGCTTTGGAACTGAAAAATGAGGCTTTGTGCCTAACAAGGAGGGTTTTGGACCGTGAAAGTGAGTGTTTGGGACCTCAAAATGAGGCACTGATCGTTAAAAGAGGGGTTTTGAACATGGAAGTGAGGGTTTGAGTGTTAGAAGAGGGCTTTGGGTCCTAAAAGTGAGGGCTTGGCTGTTCAAAATGAGGCACTGAGCTTTAAAAGAGGGGTTTGGACCCTGGAAGTGAGGTTTGCGGTCCTAACTGTAAGGCTTTGAGCATTAAAAGAGGGGTTTTGGAGAATAAAAGGGAGTCTTTGGAACTTAAAAATGAGGGTTTATCCCTGAAAAGGAGGGGCTTGGACCCTAAAAGTGAGGGTTTGGGGCGAAAAATGAGGCTTTGATCATGAAAGCCAGGTTTGGACCCTAAGAATGAAGGTTTGGGACGTAAAAACGAGTCTGTCTCTTTAAAAAAGGGGTTTCAACCCTGAAACTGCAGGTTTGGGACCTCTAAATGAGGGTTTGTGTGTTTAAAAACCAGGTTTAAACCCTAAAAGTATAGTGTTTGGGACCAAAAACTGAGGCTTTAATTCCTGATAGACGGGTTTGGAACTTAAAACTGAGGCTTTGAGCGTTAAAAGAGGGCTTTGGACCCTGGAAGTGAGGTTTGTGTCCTAACGATAAAGCTTTGAGGGTTAAAAGAGGGGATTTGGAGAATAAAAGGGAGTCTTTGGAACTTAAAAATGAGGGTTTATCCCTGAAAAGGCGGGGCTTGGACCCTAAAAGTGAGGCTTTGGGACCTCTGAATGAGGCTTTGTGCCTTACAAGAGGGGTTTGGACACTGAAAGTGAGGGTTTGGGTTTTCAAAATGAGGCACTGATCGTTAAAAGAGGGGTTTGGACCCTGAAAGTGAGGCTTTGGGACCTCAAAATGAGGCTTTGTGCCTTACAAGAGGGGTTTGGACCCTAAGAGTGAGGGTTTGGGACCTCTGAATGAGGCTTTGTGCCTTACAAGAGGGGTTTGGACACTGAAAGTGAGGGTTTGGGTTTTCAAAATGAGGCTTTGATGGTAAAAGCCAGGTTTGGACTCCAAAACTGAAGGTATAGAGCAAAAAACTGATGGTTTGAGCATTAAAAGACCTGAATTGATGCTAAAAGTGAGGGTTTGAGACGTAAAACTTAGGCTTTGAGACTTAAGCGAGGGGTATGGACGCTGAAAGTGCAGCTTTGGCTGTTCAAAATGAGGCTTTGAGCCTTAAAACAGGGGTTTGGACCCCGGAAGTGAGGTTTGCGTCCTAACTATAAAGCTTTGAGGGTTAAAAGAGGGGTTTGGACAATGGAAGGGAGGCTTTGGAACTGAAAAATGAGGCTTTGTGCCTAACAAGGAGGGTTTTGGACCGTGAAAGTGAGTGTTTGGGACCTCAGAATGAGGCACTGATCGTTAAAAGAGGGGTTTTGAACATGGAAGTGAGGGTTTGAGTGTTAGAAGAGGGCTTTGGGTGCTAAAAGTGAGGGCTTGGCTGTTCAAAATGAGGCACTGAGCTTTAAAAGAGGGGTTTGGACCCTGGAAGTGAGGTTTGCGGTCCTAACTGTAAGGCTTTGAGCATTAAAAGAGGGGTTTTGGAGAATAAAAGGGAGTCTTTGGAACTTAAAAATGAGGGTTTATCCCTGAAAAGGAGGGGCTTGGACCCTAAAAGTGAGGGTTTGGTGCGAAAAATGAGGCTTTGATCATGAAAGCCAGGTTTGGACCCTAAGAATGAAGGTTTGGGACGTAAAAATGAGTCTGTCTCTTTAAAAAAGGGGTTTCAACCCTGAAACTGCAGGTTTGGGACCTCTAAATGAGGGTTTGTGTGTTTAAAAACCAGGTTTAAACCCTAAAAGTATAGTGTTTGGGACCAAAAACTGAGGCTTTAATTCCTGATAGAGGGTTTGGAACTTAAAACTGAGGCTTTGAGCGTTAAAAGAGGGCTTTGGACCCTGGAAGTGAGGTTTGTGTCCTAACGATAAAGCTTTGAGGGTTAAAAGAGGGGATTTGGAGAATAAAAGGGAGTCTTTGGAACTTAAAAATGAGGGTTTATCCCTGAAAAGGAGGGGCTTGGACCCTAAAAGTGAGGGTTTGGGACCTCTGAATGAGGCTTTGTGCCTTACAAGAGGGGTTTGGACACTGAAAGTGAGGGTTTGGGTTTTCAAAATGAGGCACTGATCGTTAAAAGAGGGGTTTGGACCCTGAAAGTGAGGCTTTGGGACCTCAAAATGAGGCTTTGTGCCTTACAAGAGGGGTTTGGACCCTAAGAGTGAGGGTTTGGGACCTCTGAATGAGGCTTTGTGCCTTACAAGAGGGGTTTGGACACTGAAAGTGAGGGTTTGGCTGTTCAAAATGAGGCTTTGAGCTTTAAAAGAGGGGTTTGGACCCTGAAAGTGAGGCTTTGGGACCTCAAAATGAGGCTTTGTGCCTTACAAGAGGGGTTTGGACCCTAAGAGTGAGGGTTTGGGACCTCTGAATGAGGCTTTGTGCCTTACAAGAGGGGTTTGGACACTGAAAGTGAGGGTTTGGGTTTTCAAAATGAGGCTTTGAGCCTTAAACGACAGGTTTGGACTCCAAAACTGAAGGTGTAGAGCAAAAAACTGATGGTTTGAGCATTAAAAGACCTGAATTGATGCTAAAAGTGAGGGTTTGAGACGTAAAACTTAGGCTTTGAGACTTAAGCGAGGGGTATGGACGCTGAAAGTGCAGCTTTGGCTGTTTAAAATGAGGCTTTGAGCTTTAAAAGAGGGGTTTGGACCCTGGAAGTGAGGTTTGCGTCCTAACTATAAAGCTTTGAGGGTTAAAAGAGGGGTTTGGACAATGGAAGGGAGGCTTTGGAACTGAAAAATGAGGCTTTGTGCCTAACAAGGAGGGTTTTGGACCGTGAAAGTGAGTGTTTGGGACCTCAAAATGAGGCACTGATCGTTAAAAGAGGGGTTTTGAACATGGAAGTGAGGGTTTGAGTGTTAGAAGAGGGCTTTGGGTCCTAAAAGTGAGGGCTTGGCTGTTCAAAATGAGGCACTGAGCTTTAAAAGAGGGGTTTGGACCCTGGAAGTGAGGTTTGCGTCCTAACTGTAAGGCTTTGAGCATTAAAAGAGGGGTTTTGGAGAATAAAAGGGAGTCTTTGGAACTTAAAAATGAGGGTTTATCCCTGAAAAGGAGGGGCTTGGACCCTAAAAGTGAGGGTTTGGGGCGAAAAATGAGGCTTTGATCATGAAAGCCAGGTTTGGACCCTAAGAATGAAGGTTTGGGACGTAAAAACGAGTCTGTCTCTTTAAAAAAGGGGTTTCAACCCTGAAACTGCAGGTTTGGGACCTCTAAATGAGGGTTTGTGTGTTTAAAAACCAGGTTTAAACCCTAAAAGTATAGTGTTTGGGACCAAAAACTGAGGCTTTAATTCCTGATAGAGGGTTTGGAACTTAAAACTGAGGCTTTGAGCGTTAAAAGAGGGCTTTGGACCCTGGAAGTGAGGTTTGTGTCGTAACGATAAAGCTTTGAGGGTTAAAAGAGGGGATTTGGAGAATAAAAGGGAGTCTTTGGAACTTAAAAATGAGGGTTTATCCCTGAAAAGGCGGGGCTTGGACCCTAAAAGTGAGGGTTCGGGACCTCAAAATGAGGCACTGAGCATTAAAAGAGGGGTTTGGACCCTGAAAGTGAGGGTTTGGGACCTCTGAATGAGGCTTTGTGCCTTACAAGAGGGGTTTGGACGCTGAAAGTGCAGCTTTGGCTGTTCAAAATGAGGCTTTGAGCTTTAAAAGAGGGGTTTGGACCCTGGAAGTGAGGTTTGCGTCCTAACTATAAAGCTTTGAGGGTTAAAAGAGGGGTTTGGACAATGGAAGGGAGGCTTTGGAACTGAAAAATGAGGCTTTGTGCCTAACAAGGAGGGTTTTGGACCCTGAAAGTGAGTGTTTGGGACCTCAAAATGAGGCACTGATCGTTAAAAGAGGGGTTTTGAACATGGAAGTGAGGGTTTGAGTGTTAGAAGAGGGCTTTGGGTGCTAAAAGTGAGGGCTTGGCTGTTCAAAATGAGGCACTGAGCTTTAAAAGAGGGGTTTGGACCCTGGAAGTGAGGTTTGCGTCCTAACTGTAAGGCTTTGAGCATTAAAAGAGGGGTTTTGGAGAATAAAAGGGAGTCTTTGGAACTTAAAAATGAGGGTTTATCCCTGAAAAGGAGGGGCTTGGACCCTAAAAGTGAGGGTTTGGGACCTCTGAATGAGGCTTTGTGCCTTACAAGAGGGGTTTGGACACTGAAAGTGAGGGTTTGGGTTTTCAAAATGAGGCACTGATCGTTAAAAGAGGGGTTTGGACCCTGAAAGTGAGGCTTTGGGACCTCAAAATGAGGCTTTGTGCCTTACAAGAGGGTTTTGGACCCTAAGAGTGAGGGTTTGGGACCTCTGAATGAGGCTTTGTGCCTTACAAGAGGGGTTTGGACACTGAAAGTGAGGGTTTCGCTGTTCAAAATGAGGCTTTGAGCTTTAAAAGAGGGGTTTGGACCCTGAAAGTGAGGCTTTGGGACCTCAAAATGAGGCTTTGTGCCTTACAAGAGGGGTTTGGACCCTAAGAGTGAGGGTTTGGGACCTCTGAATGAGGCTTTGTGCCTTACAAGAGGGGTTTGGACACTGAAAGTGAGGGTTTGGGTTTTCAAAATGAGGCTTTGAGCCTTAAACGACAGGTTTGGACTCCAAAACTGAAGGTGTAGAGCAAAAAACTGATGGTTTGAGCATTAAAAGACCTGAATTGATGCTAAAAGTGAGGATTTGAGACGTAAAACTTAGGCTTTGAGACTTAAGCGAGGGGTATGGACGCTGAAAGTGCAGCTTTGGCTGTTCAAAATGAGGCTTTGAGCTTTAAAAGAGGGGTTTGGACCCTGGAAGTGAGGTTTGCGTCCTAACTATAAAGCTTTGAGGGTTAAAAGAGGGGTTTGGACAATGGAAGGGAGGCTTTGGAACTGAAAAATGAGGCTTTGTGCCTAACAAGGAGGGTTTTGGACCGTGAAAGTGAGTGTTTGGGACCTCAAAATGAGGCACTGATCGTTAAAAGAGGGGTTTTGAACATGGAAGTGAGGGTTTGAGTGTTAGAAGAGGGCTTTGGGTGCTAAAAGTGAGGGCTTGGCTGTTCAAAATGAGGCACTGAGCTTTAAAAGAGGGGTTTGGACCCTGGAAGTGAGGTTTGCGCCCTAACTGTAAGGCTTTGAGCATTAAAAGAGGGGTTTTGGAGAATAAAAGGGAGTCTTTGGAACTTAAAAATGAGGGTTTATCCCTGAAAAGGAGGGGCTTGGACCCTAAAAGTGAGGGTTTGGGGCGAAAAATGAGGCTTTGATCATGAAAGCCAGGTTTGGACCCTAAGAATGAAGGTTTGGGACGTAAAAACGAGTCTGTCTCTTTAAAAAAGGGGTTTCAACCCTGAAACTGCAGGTTTGGGACCTCTAAATGAGGGTTTGTGTGTTTAAAAACCAGGTTTAAACCCTAAAAGTATAGTGTTTGGGACCAAAAACTGAGGCTTTAATTCCTGATAGACGGGTTTGGAACTTAAAACTGAGGCTTTGAGCGTTAAAAGAGGGCTTTGGACCCTGGAAGTGAGGTTTGTGTCCTAACGATAAAGCTTTGAGGGTTAAAAGAGGGGATTTGGAGAATAAAAGGGAGTCTTTGGAACTTAAAAATGAGGGTTTATCCCTGAAAAGGCGGGGCTTGGACCCTAAAAGTGAGGCTTTGGGACCTCTGAATGAGGCTTTGTGCCTTACAAGAGGGGTTTGGACACTGAAAGTGAGGGTTTGGGTTTTCAAAATGAGGCACTGATCGTTAAAAGAGGGGTTTGGACCCTGAAAGTGAGGCTTTGGGACCTCAAAATGAGGCTTTGTGCCTTACAAGAGGGGTTTGGACCCTAAGAGTGAGGGTTTGGGACCTCTGAATGAGGCTTTGTGCCTTACAAGAGGGGTTTGGACACTGAAAGTGAGGGTTTGGGTTTTCAAAATGAGGCTTTGATGGTAAAAGCCAGGTTTGGACTCCAAAACTGAAGGTATAGAGCAAAAAACTGATGGTTTGAGCATTAAAAGACCTGAATTGATGCTAAAAGTGAGGGTTTGAGACGTAAAACTTAGGCTTTGAGACTTAAGCGAGGGGTATGGACGCTGAAAGTGCAGCTTTGGCTGTTCAAAATGAGGCTTTGAGCCTTAAAACAGGGGTTTGGACCCCGGAAGTGAGGTTTGCGTCCTAACTATAAAGCTTTGAGGGTTAAAAGAGGGGTTTGGACAATGGAAGGGAGGCTTTGGAACTGAAAAATGAGGCTTTGTGCCTAACAAGGAGGGTTTTGGACCGTGAAAGTGAGTGTTTGGGACCTCAGAATGAGGCACTGATCGTTAAAAGAGGGGTTTTGAACATGGAAGTGAGGGTTTGAGTGTTAGAAGAGGGCTTTGGGTGCTAAAAGTGAGGGCTTGGCTGTTCAAAATGAGGCACTGAGCTTTAAAAGAGGGGTTTGGACCCTGGAAGTGAGGTTTGCGGTCCTAACTGTAAGGCTTTGAGCATTAAAAGAGGGGTTTTGGAGAATAAAAGGGAGTCTTTGGAACTTAAAAATGAGGGTTTATCCCTGAAAAGGAGGGGCTTGGACCCTAAAAGTGAGGGTTTGGTGCGAAAAATGAGGCTTTGATCATGAAAGCCAGGTTTGGACCCTAAGAATGAAGGTTTGGGACGTAAAAATGAGTCTGTCTCTTTAAAAAAGGGGTTTCAACCCTGAAACTGCAGGTTTGGGACCTCTAAATGAGGGTTTGTGTGTTTAAAAACCAGGTTTAAACCCTAAAAGTATAGTGTTTGGGACCAAAAACTGAGGCTTTAATTCCTGATAGAGGGTTTGGAACTTAAAACTGAGGCTTTGAGCGTTAAAAGAGGGCTTTGGACCCTGGAAGTGAGGTTTGTGTCCTAACGATAAAGCTTTGAGGGTTAAAAGAGGGGATTTGGAGAATAAAAGGGAGTCTTTGGAACTTAAAAATGAGGGTTTATCCCTGAAAAGGAGGGGCTTGGACCCTAAAAGTGAGGGTTTGGGACCTCTGAATGAGGCTTTGTGCCTTACAAGAGGGGTTTGGACACTGAAAGTGAGGGTTTGGGTTTTCAAAATGAGGCACTGATCGTTAAAAGAGGGGTTTGGACCCTGAAAGTGAGGCTTTGGGACCTCAAAATGAGGCTTTGTGCCTTACAAGAGGGGTTTGGACCCTAAGAGTGAGGGTTTGGGACCTCTGAATGAGGCTTTGTGCCTTACAAGAGGGGTTTGGACACTGAAAGTGAGGGTTTGGCTGTTCAAAATGAGGCTTTGAGCTTTAAAAGAGGGGTTTGGACCCTGAAAGTGAGGCTTTGGGACCTCAAAATGAGGCTTTGTGCCTTACAAGAGGGGTTTGGACCCTAAGAGTGAGGGTTTGGGACCTCTGAATGAGGCTTTGTGCCTTACAAGAGGGGTTTGGACACTGAAAGTGAGGGTTTGGGTTTTCAAAATGAGGCTTTGAGCCTTAAACGACAGGTTTGGACTCCAAAACTGAAGGTGTAGAGCAAAAAACTGATGGTTTGAGCATTAAAAGACCTGAATTGATGCTAAAAGTGAGGGTTTGAGACGTAAAACTTAGGCTTTGAGACTTAAGCGAGGGGTATGGACGCTGAAAGTGCAGCTTTGGCTGTTTAAAATGAGGCTTTGAGCTTTAAAAGAGGGGTTTGGACCCTGGAAGTGAGGTTTGCGTCCTAACTATAAAGCTTTGAGGGTTAAAAGAGGGGTTTGGACAATGGAAGGGAGGCTTTGGAACTGAAAAATGAGGCTTTGTGCCTAACAAGGAGGGTTTTGGACCGTGAAAGTGAGTGTTTGGGACCTCAAAATGAGGCACTGATCGTTAAAAGAGGGGTTTTGAACATGGAAGTGAGGGTTTGAGTGTTAGAAGAGGGCTTTGGGTGCTAAAAGTGAGGGCTTGGCTGTTCAAAATGAGGCACTGAGCTTTAAAAGAGGGGTTTGGACCCTGGAAGTGAGGTTTGCGTCCTAACTGTAAGGCTTTGAGCATTAAAAGAGGGGTTTTGGAGAATAAAAGGGAGTCTTTGGAACTTAAAAATGAGGGTTTATCCCTGAAAAGGAGGGGCTTGGACCCTAAAAGTGAGGGTTTGGGGCGAAAAATGAGGCTTTGATCATGAAAGCCAGGTTTGGACCCTAAGAATGAAGGTTTGGGACGTAAAAACGAGTCTGTCTCTTTAAAAAAGGGGTTTCAACCCTGAAACTGCAGGTTTGGGACCTCTAAATGAGGGTTTGTGTGTTTAAAAACCAGGTTTAAACCCTAAAAGTATAGTGTTTGGGACCAAAAACTGAGGCTTTAATTCCTGATAGAGGGTTTGGAACTTAAAACTGAGGCTTTGAGCGTTAAAAGAGGGCTTTGGACCCTGGAAGTGAGGTTTGTGTCGTAACGATAAAGCTTTGAGGGTTAAAAGAGGGGATTTGGAGAATAAAAGGGAGTCTTTGGAACTTAAAAATGAGGGTTTATCCCTGAAAAGGCGGGGCTTGGACCCTAAAAGTGAGGGTTCGGGACCTCAAAATGAGGCACTGAGCATTAAAAGAGGGGTTTGGACCCTGAAAGTGAGGGTTTGGGACCTCTGAATGAGGCTTTGTGCCTTACAAGAGGGGTTTGGACGCTGAAAGTGCAGCTTTGGCTGTTCAAAATGAGGCTTTGAGCTTTAAAAGAGGGGTTTGGACCCTGGAAGTGAGGTTTGCGTCCTAACTATAAAGCTTTGAGGGTTAAAAGAGGGGTTTGGACAATGGAAGGGAGGCTTTGGAACTGAAAAATGAGGCTTTGTGCCTAACAAGGAGGGTTTTGGACCCTGAAAGTGAGTGTTTGGGACCTCAAAATGAGGCACTGATCGTTAAAAGAGGGGTTTTGAACATGGAAGTGAGGGTTTGAGTGTTAGAAGAGGGCTTTGGGTGCTAAAAGTGAGGGCTTGGCTGTTCAAAATGAGGCACTGAGCTTTAAAAGAGGGGTTTGGACCCTGGAAGTGAGGTTTGCGTCCTAACTGTAAGGCTTTGAGCATTAAAAGAGGGGTTTTGGAGAATAAAAGGGAGTCTTTGGAACTTAAAAATGAGGGTTTATCCCTGAAAAGGAGGGGCTTGGACCCTAAAAGTGAGGGTTTGGGACCTCTGAATGAGGCTTTGTGCCTTACAAGAGGGGTTTGGACACTGAAAGTGAGGGTTTGGGTTTTCAAAATGAGGCACTGATCGTTAAAAGAGGGGTTTGGACCCTGAAAGTGAGGCTTTGGGACCTCAAAATGAGGCTTTGTGCCTTACAAGAGGGGTTTGGACCCTAAGAGTGAGGGTTTGGGACCTCTGAATGAGGCTTTGTGCCTTACAAGAGGGGTTTGGACACTGAAAGTGAGGGTTTGGCTGTTCAAAATGAGGCTTTGAGCTTTAAAAGAGGGGTTTGGACCCTGAAAGTGAGGCTTTGGGACCTCAAAATGAGGCTTTGTGCCTTACAAGAGGGGTTTGGACCCTAAGAGTGAGGGTTTGGGACCTCTGAATGAGGCTTTGTGCCTTACAAGAGGGGTTTGGACACTGAAAGTGAGGGTTTGGGTTTTCAAAATGAGGCTTTGAGCCTTAAACGACAGGTTTGGACTCCAAAACTGAAGGTGTAGAGCAAAAAACTGATGGTTTGAGCATTAAAAGACCTGAATTGATGCTAAAAGTGAGGGTTTGAGACGTAAAACTTAGGCTTTGAGACTTAAGCGAGGGGTATGGACGCTGAAAGTGCAGCTTTGGCTGTTCAAAATGAGGCTTTGAGCTTTAAAAGAGGGGTTTGGACCCTGGAAGTGAGGTTTGCGTCCTAACTATAAAGCTTTGAGGGTTAAAAGAGGGGTTTGGACAATGGAAGGGAGACTTTGGAACTGAAAAATGAGGCTTTGTGCCTAACAAGGAGGGTTTTGGACCCTGAAAGTGAGTGTTTGGGACCTCAAAATGAGGCACTGGTCGTTAAAAGAGGGGTTTTGAACATGGAAGTGAGGGTTTGAGTGTTAGAAGAGGGCTTTGGGTCCTAAAAGTGAGGGCTTGGCTGTTCAAAATGAGGCACTGAGCTTTAAAAGAGGGGTTTGGACCCTGGAAGTGAGGTTTGCGGTCCTAACTGTAAGGCTTTGAGCATTAAAAGAGGGGTTTTGGAGAATAAAAGGGAGTCTTTGGAACTTAAAAATGAGGGTTTATCCCTGAAAAGGAGGGGCTTGGACCCTAAAAGTGAGGGTTTGGGGTGAAAAATGAGGCTTTGATCATGAAAGCCAGGTTTGGACCCTAAGAATGAAGGTTTGGGACGTAAAAACGAGTCTGTCTCTTTAAAAAAGGGGTTTCAACCCTGAAACTGCAGGTTTGGGACCTCTAAATGAGGGTTTGTGTGTTTAAAAACCAGGTTTAAACCCTAAAAGTATAGTGTTTGGAACCAAAAACTGAGGCTTTAATTCCTGATAGACGGGTTTGGAACTTAAAACTGAGGCTTTGAGCGTTAAAAGAGGGCTTTGGACCCTGGAAGTGAGGTTTGTGTCGTAACGATAAAGCTTTGAGGGTTAAAAGAGGGGATTTGGAGAATAAAAGGGAGTCTTTGGAACTTAAAAATGAGGGTTTATCCCTGAAAAGGCGGGGCTTGGACCCTAAAAGTGAGGGTTCGGGACCTCAAAATGAGGCACTGAGCATTAAAAGAGGGGTTTGGACCCTAAGAGTGAGGGTTTGGGACCTCTGAATGAGGCTTTGTGCCTTACAAGAGGGGTTTGGACGCTGAAAGTGCAGCTTTGGCTGTTCAAAATGAGGCTTTGAGCTTTAAAAGAGGGGTTTGGACCCTGGAAGTGAGGTTTGCGTCCTAACTATAAAGCTTTGAGGGTTAAAAGAGGGGTTTGGACAATGGAAGGGAGGCTTTGGAACTGAAAAATGAGGCTTTGTGCCTAACAAGGAGGGTTTTGGACCGTGAAAGTGAGTGTTTGGGACCTCAAAATGAGGCACTGATCGTTAAAAGAGGGGTTTTGAACATGGAAGTGAGGGTTTGAGTGTTAGAAGAGGGCTTTGGGTGCTAAAAGTGAGGGCTTGGCTGTTCAAAATGAGGCACTGAGCTTTAAAAGAGGGGTTTGGACCCTGGAAGTGAGGTTTGCGGTCCTAACTGTAAGGCTTTGAGCATTAAAAGAGGGGTTTTGGAGAATAAAAGGGAGTCTTTGGAACTTAAAAATGAGGGTTTATCCCTGAAAAGGAGGGGCTTGGACCCTAAAAGTGAGGGTTTGGGGCGAAAAATGAGGCTTTGATCATGAAAGCCAGGTTTGGACCCTAAGAATGAAGGTTTGGGACGTAAAAACGAGTCTGTCTCTTTAAAAAAGGGGTTTCAACCCTGAAACTGCAGGTTTGGGACCTCTAAATGAGGGTTTGTGTGTTTAAAAACCAGGTTTAAACCCTAAAAGTATAGTGTTTGGGACCAAAAACTGAGGCTTTAATTCCTGATAGACGGGTTTGGAACTTAAAACTGAGGCTTTGAGCGTTAAAAGAGGGCTTTGGACCCTGGAAGTGAGGTTTGTGTCCTAACGATAAAGCTTTGAGGGTTAAAAGAGGGGATTTGGAGAATAAAAGGGAGTCTTTGGAACTTAAAAATGAGGGTTTATCCCTGAAAAGGAGGGGCTTGGACCCTAAAAGTGAGGGTTTGGGACCTCTGAATGAGGCTTTGTGCCTTACAAGAGGGGTTTGGACACTGAAAGTGAGGGTTTGGGTTTTCAAAATGAGGCACTGATCGTTAAAAGAGGGGTTTGGACCCTGAAAGTGAGGCTTTGGGACCTCAAAATGAGGCTTTGTGCCTTACAAGAGGGGTTTGGACCCTAAGAGTGAGGGTTTGGGACCTCTGAATGAGGCTTTGTGCCTTACAAGAGGGGTTTGGACACTGAAAGTGAGGGTTTGGCTGTTCAAAATGAGGCTTTGAGCTTTAAAAGAGGGGTTTGGACCCTGAAAGTGAGGCTTTGGGACCTCAAAATGAGGCTTTGTGCCTTACAAGAGGGGTTTGGACCCTAAGAGTGAGGGTTTGGGACCTCTGAATGAGGCTTTGTGCCTTACAAGAGGGGTTTGGACACTGAAAGTGAGGGTTTGGGTTTTCAAAATGAGGCTTTGAGCCTTAAACGACAGGTTTGGACTCCAAAACTGAAGGTGTAGAGCAAAAAACTGATGGTTTGAGCATTAAAAGACCTGAATTGATGCTAAAAGTGAGGGTTTGAGACGTAAAACTTAGGCTTTGAGACTTAAGCGAGGGGTATGGACGCTGAAAGTGCAGCTTTGGCTGTTTAAAATGAGGCTTTGAGCTTTAAAAGAGGGGTTTGGACCCTGGAAGTGAGGTTTGCGTCCTAACTATAAAGCTTTGAGGGTTAAAAGAGGGGTTTGGACAATGGAAGGGAGGCTTTGGAACTGAAAAATGAGGCTTTGTGCCTAACAAGGAGGGTTTTGGACCGTGAAAGTGAGTGTTTGGGACCTCAAAATGAGGCACTGATCGTTAAAAGAGGGGTTTTGAACATGGAAGTGAGGGTTTGAGTGTTAGAAGAGGGCTTTGGGTCCTAAAAGTGAGGGCTTGGCTGTTCAAAATGAGGCACTGAGCTTTAAAAGAGGGGTTTGGACCCTGGAAGTGAGGTTTGCGCCCTAACTGTAAGGCTTTGAGGGTTAAAAGAGGGGTTTTGGAGAATAAAAGGGAGTCTTTGGAACTTAAAAATGAGGGTTTATCCCTGAAAAGGAGGGGCTTGGACCCTAAAAGTGAGGGTTTGGTGCGAAAAATGAGGCTTTGATCATGAAAGCCAGGTTTGGACCCTAAGAATGAAGGTTTGGGACGTAAAAACGAGTCTGTCTCTTTAAAAAAGGGGTTTCAACCCTGAAACTGCAGGTTTGGGACCTCTAAATGAGGGTTTGTGTGTTTAAAAACCAGGTTTAAACCCTAAAAGTATAGTGTTTGGGACCAAAAACTGAGGCTTTAATTCCTGATAGACGGGTTTGGAACTTAAAACTGAGGCTTTGAGCGTTAAAAGAGGGCTTTGGACCCTGGAAGTGAGGTTTGTGTCCTAACGATAAAGCTTTGAGGGTTAAAAGAGGGGATTTGGAGAATAAAAGGGAGTCTTTGGAACTTAAAAATGAGGGTTTATCCCTGAAAAGGCGGGGCTTGGACCCTAAAAGTGAGGCTTTGGGACCTCTGAATGAGGCTTTGTGCCTTACAAGAGGGGTTTGGACACTGAAAGTGAGGGTTTGGGTTTTCAAAATGAGGCACTGATCGTTAAAAGAGGGGTTTGGACCCTGAAAGTGAGGCTTTGGGACCTCAAAATGAGGCTTTGTGCCTTACAAGAGGGGTTTGGACCCTAAGAGTGAGGGTTTGGGACCTCTGAATGAGGCTTTGTGCCTTACAAGAGGGGTTTGGACACTGAAAGTGAGGGTTTGGGTTTTCAAAATGAGGCTTTGATGGTAAAAGCCAGGTTTGGACTCCAAAACTGAAGGTATAGAGCAAAAAACTGATGGTTTGAGCATTAAAAGACCTGAATTGATGCTAAAAGTGAGGGTTTGAGACGTAAAACTTAGGCTTTGAGACTTAAGCGAGGGGTATGGACGCTGAAAGTGCAGCTTTGGCTGTTCAAAATGAGGCTTTGAGCCTTAAAACAGGGGTTTGGACCCTGGAAGTGAGGTTTGCGTCCTAACTATAAAGCTTTGAGGGTTAAAAGAGGGGTTTGGACAATGGAAGGGAGGCTTTGGAACTGAAAAATGAGGCTTTGTGCCTAACAAGGAGGGTTTTGGACCGTGAAAGTGAGTGTTTGGGACCTCAAAATGAGGCACTGATCGTTAAAAGAGGGGTTTTGAACATGGAAGTGAGGGTTTGAGTGTTAGAAGAGGGCTTTGGGTGCTAAAAGTGAGGGCTTGGCTGTTCAAAATGAGGCACTGAGCTTTAAAAGAGGGGTTTGGACCCTGGAAGTGAGGTTTGCGGTCCTAACTGTAAGGCTTTGAGCATTAAAAGAGGGGTTTTGGAGAATAAAAGGGAGTCTTTGGAACTTAAAAATGAGGGTTTATCCCTGAAAAGGAGGGGCTTGGACCCTAAAAGTGAGGGTTTGGTGCGAAAAATGAGGCTTTGATCATGAAAGCCAGGTTTGGACCCTAAGAATGAAGGTTTGGGACGTAAAAATGAGTCTGTCTCTTTAAAAAAGGGGTTTCAACCCTGAAACTGCAGGTTTGGGACCTCTAAATGAGGGTTTGTGTGTTTAAAAACCAGGTTTAAACCCTAAAAGTATAGTGTTTGGGACCAAAAACTGAGGCTTTAATTCCTGATAGAGGGTTTGGAACTTAAAACTGAGGCTTTGAGCGTTAAAAGAGGGCTTTGGACCCTGGAAGTGAGGTTTGTGTCGTAACGATAAAGCTTTGAGGGTTAAAAGAGGGGATTTGGAGAATAAAAGGGAGTCTTTGGAACTTAAAAATGAGGGTTTATCCCTGAAAAGGAGGGGCTTGGACCCTAAAAGTGAGGGTTTGGGACCTCTGAATGAGGCTTTGTGCCTTAGAAGAGGGGTTTGGACACTGAAAGTGAGGGTTTGGGTTTTCAAAATGAGGCACTGATCGTTAAAAGAGGGGTTTGGACCCTGAAAGTGAGGCTTTGGGACCTCAAAATGAGGCTTTGTGCCTTACAAGAGGGGTTTGGACCCTAAGAGTGAGGGTTTGGGACCTCTGAATGAGGCTTTGTGCCTTACAAGAGGGGTTTGGACACTGAAAGTGAGGGTTTGGCTGTTCAAAATGAGGCTTTGAGCTTTAAAAGAGGGGTTTGGACCCTGAAAGTGAGGCTTTGGGACCTCTGAATGAGGCTTTGTGCCTTACAAGAGGGGTTTGGACACTGAAAGTGAGGGTTTGGGTTTTCAAAATGAGGCTTTGAGCCTTAAACGACAGGTTTGGACTCCAAAACTGAAGGTGTAGAGCAAAAAACTGATGGTTTGAGCATTAAAAGACCTGAATTGATGCTAAAAGTGAGGGTTTGAGACGTAAAACTTAGGCTTTGAGACTTAAGCGAGGGGTATGGACGCTGAAAGTGCAGCTTTGGCTGTTTAAAATGAGGCTTTGAGCTTTAAAAGAGGGGTTTGGACCCTGGAAGTGAGGTTTGCGTCCTAACTATAAAGCTTTGAGGGTTAAAAGAGGGGTTTGGACAATGGAAGGGAGGCTTTGGAACTGAAAAATGAGGCTTTGTGCCTAACAAGGAGGGTTTTGGACCGTGAAAGTGAGTGTTTGGGACCTCAAAATGAGGCACTGATCGTTAAAAGAGGGGTTTTGAACATGGAAGTGAGGGTTTGAGTGTTAGAAGAGGGCTTTGGGTCCTAAAAGTGAGGGCTTGGCTGTTCAAAATGAGGCACTGAGCTTTAAAAGAGGGGTTTGGACCCTGGAAGTGAGGTTTGCGCCCTAACTGTAAGGCTTTGAGGGTTAAAAGAGGGGTTTTGGAGAATAAAAGGGAGTCTTTGGAACTTAAAAATGAGGGTTTATCCCTGAAAAGGAGGGGCTTGGACCCTAAAAGTGAGGGTTTGGGGCGAAAAATGAGGCTTTGATCATGAAAGCCAGGTTTGGACCCTAAGAATGAAGGTTTGGGACGTAAAAACGAGTCTGTCTCTTTAAAAAAGGGGTTTCAACCCTGAAACTGCAGGTTTGGGACCTCTAAATGAGGGTTTGTGTGTTTAAAAACCAGGTTTAAACCCTAAAAGTATAGTGTTTGGGACCAAAAACTGAGGCTTTAATTCCTGATAGACGGGTTTGGAACTTAAAACTGAGGCTTTGAGCGTTAAAAGAGGGCTTTGGACCCTGGAAGTGAGGTTTGTGTCGTAACGATAAAGCTTTGAGGGTTAAAAGAGGGGATTTGGAGAATAAAAGGGAGTCTTTGGAACTTAAAAATGAGGGTTTATCCCTGAAAAGGCGGGGCTTGGACCCTAAAAGTGAGGGTTCGGGACCTCAAAATGAGGCACTGAGCATTAAAAGAGGGGTTTGGACCCTGAAAGTGAGGGTTTGGGACCTCTGAATGAGGCTTTGTGCCTTACAAGAGGGGTTTGGACGCTGAAAGTGCAGCTTTGGCTGTTCAAAATGAGGCTTTGAGCTTTAAAAGAGGGGTTTGGACCCTGGAAGTGAGGTTTGCGTCCTAACTATAAAGCTTTGAGGGTTAAAAGAGGGGTTTGGACAATGGAAGGGAGGCTTTGGAACTGAAAAATGAGGCTTTGTGCCTAACAAGGAGGGTTTTGGACCCTGAAAGTGAGTGTTTGGGACCTCAAAATGAGGCACTGATCGTTAAAAGAGGGGTTTTGAACATGGAAGTGAGGGTTTGAGTGTTAGAAGAGGGCTTTGGGTGCTAAAAGTGAGGGCTTGGCTGTTCAAAATGAGGCACTGAGCTTTAAAAGAGGGGTTTGGACCCTGGAAGTGAGGTTTGCGTCCTAACTGTAAGGCTTTGAGCATTAAAAGAGGGGTTTTGGAGAATAAAAGGGAGTCTTTGGAACTTAAAAATGAGGGTTTATCCCTGAAAAGGAGGGGCTTGGACCCTAAAAGTGAGGGTTTGGGACCTCTGAATGAGGCTTTGTGCCTTACAAGAGGGGTTTGGACACTGAAAGTGAGGGTTTGGGTTTTCAAAATGAGGCACTGATCGTTAAAAGAGGGGTTTGGACCCTGAAAGTGAGGCTTTGGGACCTCAAAATGAGGCTTTGTGCCTTACAAGAGGGGTTTGGACCCTAAGAGTGAGGGTTTGGGACCTCTGAATGAGGCTTTGTGCCTTACAAGAGGGGTTTGGACACTGAAAGTGAGGGTTTGGCTGTTCAAAATGAGGCTTTGAGCTTTAAAAGAGGGGTTTGGACCCTGAAAGTGAGGCTTTGGGACCTCAAAATGAGGCTTTGTGCCTTACAAGAGGGGTTTGGACCCTAAGAGTGAGGGTTTGGGACCTCTGAATGAGGCTTTGTGCCTTACAAGAGGGGTTTGGACACTGAAAGTGAGGGTTTGGGTTTTCAAAATGAGGCTTTGAGCCTTAAACGACAGGTTTGGACTCCAAAACTGAAGGTGTAGAGCAAAAAACTGATGGTTTGAGCATTAAAAGACCTGAATTGATGCTAAAAGTGAGGATTTGAGACGTAAAACTTAGGCTTTGAGACTTAAGCGAGGGGTATGGACGCTGAAAGTGCAGCTTTGGCTGTTCAAAATGAGGCTTTGAGCTTTAAAAGAGGGGTTTGGACCCTGGAAGTGAGGTTTGCGTCCTAACTATAAAGCTTTGAGGGTTAAAAGAGGGGTTTGGACAATGGAAGGGAGGCTTTGGAACTGAAAAATGAGGCTTTGTGCCTAACAAGGAGGGTTTTGGACCGTGAAAGTGAGTGTTTGGGACCTCAAAATGAGGCACTGATCGTTAAAAGAGGGGTTTTGAACATGGAAGTGAGGGTTTGAGTGTTAGAAGAGGGCTTTGGGTGCTAAAAGTGAGGGCTTGGCTGTTCAAAATGAGGCACTGAGCTTTAAAAGAGGGGTTTGGACCCTGGAAGTGAGGTTTGCGCCCTAACTGTAAGGCTTTGAGCATTAAAAGAGGGGTTTTGGAGAATAAAAGGGAGTCTTTGGAACTTAAAAATGAGGGTTTATCCCTGAAAAGGAGGGGCTTGGACCCTAAAAGTGAGGGTTTGGGGCGAAAAATGAGGCTTTGATCATGAAAGCCAGGTTTGGACCCTAAGAATGAAGGTTTGGGACGTAAAAACGAGTCTGTCTCTTTAAAAAAGGGGTTTCAACCCTGAAACTGCAGGTTTGGGACCTCTAAATGAGGGTTTGTGTGTTTAAAAACCAGGTTTAAACCCTAAAAGTATAGTGTTTGGGACCAAAAACTGAGGCTTTAATTCCTGATAGACGGGTTTGGAACTTAAAACTGAGGCTTTGAGCGTTAAAAGAGGGCTTTGGGTCCTAAAAGTGAGGTTTGTGTCCTAACGATAAAGCTTTGAGGGTTAAAAGAGGGGATTTGGAGAATAAAAGGGAGTCTTTGGAACTTAAAAATGAGGGTTTATCCCTGAAAAGGCGGGGCTTGGACCCTAAAAGTGAGGCTTTGGGACCTCAAAATGAGGCTTTGTGCCTTACAAGAGGGGTTTGGACCCTAAGAGTGAGGGTTTGGGACCTCTGAATGAGGCTTTGTGCCTTACAAGAGGGGTTTGGACACTGAAAGTGAGGGTTTGGGTTTTCAAAATGAGGCTTTGAGCCTTAAACGACAGGTTTGGACTCCAAAACTGAAGGTGTAGAGCAAAAAACTGATGGTTTGAGCATTAAAAGACCTGAATTGATGCTAAAAGTGAGGGTTTGAGACGTAAAACTTAGGCTTTGAGACTTAAGCGAGGGGTATGGACGCTGAAAGTGCAGCTTTGGCTGTTCAAAATGAGGCTTTGAGCTTTAAAAGAGGGGTTTGGACCCTGGAAGTGAGGTTTGCGTCCTAACTATAAAGCTTTGAGGGTTAAAAGAGGGGTTTGGACAATGGAAGGGAGACTTTGGAACTGAAAAATGAGGCTTTGTGCCTAACAAGGAGGGTTTTGGACCCTGAAAGTGAGTGTTTGGGACCTCAAAATGAGGCACTGGTCGTTAAAAGAGGGGTTTTGAACATGGAAGTGAGGGTTTGAGTGTTAGAAGAGGGCTTTGGGTCCTAAAAGTGAGGGCTTGGCTGTTCAAAATGAGGCACTGAGCTTTAAAAGAGGGGTTTGGACCCTGGAAGTGAGGTTTGCGCCCTAACTGTAAGGCTTTGAGGGTTAAAAGAGGGGTTTTGGAGAATAAAAGGGAGTCTTTGGAACTTAAAAATGAGGGTTTATCCCTGAAAAGGAGGGGCTTGGACCCTAAAAGTGAGGGTTTGGTGCGAAAAATGAGGCTTTGATCATGAAAGCCAGGTTTGGACCCTAAGAATGAAGGTTTGGGACGTAAAAACGAGTCTGTCTCTTTAAAAAAGGGGTTTCAACCCTGAAACTGCAGGTTTGGGACCTCTAAATGAGGGTTTGTGTGTTTAAAAACCAGGTTTAAACCCTAAAAGTATAGTGTTTGGGACCAAAAACTGAGGCTTTAATTCCTGATAGACGGGTTTGGAACTTAAAACTGAGGCTTTGAGCGTTAAAAGAGGGCTTTGGACCCTGGAAGTGAGGTTTGTGTCGTAACGATAAAGCTTTGAGGGTTAAAAGAGGGGATTTGGAGAATAAAAGGGAGTCTTTGGAACTTAAAAATGAGGGTTTATCCCTGAAAAGGCGGGGCTTGGACCCTAAAAGTGAGGGTTCGGGACCTCAAAATGAGGCACTGAGCATTAAAAGAGGGGTTTGGACCCTAAGAGTGAGGGTTTGGGACCTCTGAATGAGGCTTTGTGCCTTACAAGAGGGGTTTGGACGCTGAAAGTGCAGCTTTGGCTGTTCAAAATGAGGCTTTGAGCTTTAAAAGAGGGGTTTGGACCCTGGAAGTGAGGTTTGCGTCCTAACTATAAAGCTTTGAGGGTTAAAAGAGGGGTTTGGACAATGGAAGGGAGGCTTTGGAACTGAAAAATGAGGCTTTGTGCCTAACAAGGAGGGTTTTGGACCGTGAAAGTGAGTGTTTGGGACCTCAAAATGAGGCACTGATCGTTAAAAGAGGGGTTTTGAACATGGAAGTGAGGGTTTGAGTGTTAGAAGAGGGCTTTGGGTCCTAAAAGTGAGGGCTTGGCTGTTCAAAATGAGGCACTGAGCTTTAAAAGAGGGGTTTGGACCCTGGAAGTGAGGTTTGCGGTCCTAACTGTAAGGCTTTGAGCATTAAAAGAGGGGTTTTGGAGAATAAAAGGGAGTCTTTGGAACTTAAAAATGAGGGTTTATCCCTGAAAAGGAGGGGCTTGGACCCTAAAAGTGAGGGTTTGGTGCGAAAAATGAGGCTTTGATCATGAAAGCCAGGTTTGGACCCTAAGAATGAAGGTTTGGGACGTAAAAACGAGTCTGTCTCTTTAAAAAAGGGGTTTCAACCCTGAAACTGCAGGTTTGGGACCTCTAAATGAGGGTTTGTGTGTTTAAAAACCAGGTTTAAACCCTAAAAGTATAGTGTTTGGGACCAAAAACTGAGGCTTTAATTCCTGATAGACGGGTTTGGAACTTAAAACTGAGGCTTTGAGCGTTAAAAGAGGGCTTTGGACCCTGGAAGTGAGGTTTGTGTCCTAACGATAAAGCTTTGAGGGTTAAAAGAGGGGATTTGGAGAATAAAAGGGAGTCTTTGGAACTTAAAAATGAGGGTTTATCCCTGAAAAGGAGGGGCTTGGACCCTAAAAGTGAGGGTTTGGGACCTCTGAATGAGGCTTTGTGCCTTACAAGAGGGGTTTGGACACTGAAAGTGAGGGTTTGGGTTTTCAAAATGAGGCACTGATCGTTAAAAGAGGGGTTTGGACCCTGAAAGTGAGGCTTTGGGACCTCAAAATGAGGCTTTGTGCCTTACAAGAGGGGTTTGGACCCTAAGAGTGAGGGTTTGGGACCTCTGAATGAGGCTTTGTGCCTTACAAGAGGGGTTTGGACACTGAAAGTGAGGGTTTGGCTGTTCAAAATGAGGCTTTGAGCTTTAAAAGAGGGGTTTGGACCCTGAAAGTGAGGCTTTGGGACCTCAAAATGAGGCTTTGTGCCTTACAAGAGGGGTTTGGACCCTAAGAGTGAGGGTTTGGGACCTCTGAATGAGGCTTTGTGCCTTACAAGAGGGGTTTGGACACTGAAAGTGAGGGTTTGGGTTTTCAAAATGAGGCTTTGAGCCTTAAACGACAGGTTTGGACTCCAAAACTGAAGGTGTAGAGCAAAAAACTGATGGTTTGAGCATTAAAAGACCTGAATTGATGCTAAAAGTGAGGGTTTGAGACGTAAAACTTAGGCTTTGAGACTTAAGCGAGGGGTATGGACGCTGAAAGTGCAGCTTTGGCTGTTTAAAATGAGGCTTTGAGCTTTAAAAGAGGGGTTTGGACCCTGGAAGTGAGGTTTGCGTCCTAACTATAAAGCTTTGAGGGTTAAAAGAGGGGTTTGGACAATGGAAGGGAGGCTTTGGAACTGAAAAATGAGGCTTTGTGCCTAACAAGGAGGGTTTTGGACCGTGAAAGTGAGTGTTTGGGACCTCAAAATGAGGCACTGATCGTTAAAAGAGGGGTTTTGAACATGGAAGTGAGGGTTTGAGTGTTAGAAGAGGGCTTTGGGTCCTAAAAGTGAGGGCTTGGCTGTTCAAAATGAGGCACTGAGCTTTAAAAGAGGGGTTTGGACCCTGGAAGTGAGGTTTGCGCCCTAACTGTAAGGCTTTGAGGGTTAAAAGAGGGGTTTTGGAGAATAAAAGGGAGTCTTTGGAACTTAAAAATGAGGGTTTATCCCTGAAAAGGAGGGGCTTGGACCCTAAAAGTGAGGGTTTGGTGCGAAAAATGAGGCTTTGATCATGAAAGCCAGGTTTGGACCCTAAGAATGAAGGTTTGGGACGTAAAAACGAGTCTGTCTCTTTAAAAAAGGGGTTTCAACCCTGAAACTGCAGGTTTGGGACCTCTAAATGAGGGTTTGTGTGTTTAAAAACCAGGTTTAAACCCTAAAAGTATAGTGTTTGGGACCAAAAACTGAGGCTTTAATTCCTGATAGACGGGTTTGGAACTTAAAACTGAGGCTTTGAGCGTTAAAAGAGGGCTTTGGACCCTGGAAGTGAGGTTTGTGTCCTAACGATAAAGCTTTGAGGGTTAAAAGAGGGGATTTGGAGAATAAAAGGGAGTCTTTGGAACTTAAAAATGAGGGTTTATCCCTGAAAAGGCGGGGCTTGGACCCTAAAAGTGAGGCTTTGGGACCTCTGAATGAGGCTTTGTGCCTTACAAGAGGGGTTTGGACACTGAAAGTGAGGGTTTGGGTTTTCAAAATGAGGCACTGATCGTTAAAAGAGGGGTTTGGACCCTGAAAGTGAGGCTTTGGGACCTCAAAATGAGGCTTTGTGCCTTACAAGAGGGGTTTGGACCCTAAGAGTGAGGGTTTGGGACCTCTGAATGAGGCTTTGTGCCTTACAAGAGGGGTTTGGACACTGAAAGTGAGGGTTTGGGTTTTCAAAATGAGGCTTTGATGGTAAAAGCCAGGTTTGGACTCCAAAACTGAAGGTATAGAGCAAAAAACTGATGGTTTGAGCATTAAAAGACCTGAATTGATGCTAAAAGTGAGGGTTTGAGACGTAAAACTTAGGCTTTGAGACTTAAGCGAGGGGTATGGACGCTGAAAGTGCAGCTTTGGCTGTTCAAAATGAGGCTTTGAGCCTTAAAACAGGGGTTTGGACCCTGGAAGTGAGGTTTGCGTCCTAACTATAAAGCTTTGAGGGTTAAAAGAGGGGTTTGGACAATGGAAGGGAGGCTTTGGAACTGAAAAATGAGGCTTTGTGCCTAACAAGGAGGGTTTTGGACCGTGAAAGTGAGTGTTTGGGACCTCAAAATGAGGCACTGATCGTTAAAAGAGGGGTTTTGAACATGGAAGTGAGGGTTTGAGTGTTAGAAGAGGGCTTTGGGTCCTAAAAGTGAGGGCTTGGCTGTTCAAAATGAGGCACTGAGCTTTAAAAGAGGGGTTTGGACCCTGGAAGTGAGGTTTGCGCCCTAACTGTAAGGCTTTGAGGGTTAAAAGAGGGGTTTTGGAGAATAAAAGGGAGTCTTTGGAACTTAAAAATGAGGGTTTATCCCTGAAAAGGAGGGGCTTGGACCCTAAAAGTGAGGGTTTGGGGCGAAAAATGAGGCTTTGATCATGAAAGCCAGGTTTGGACCCTAAGAATGAAGGTTTGGGACGTAAAAACGAGTCTGTCTCTTTAAAAAAGGGGTTTCAACCCTGAAACTGCAGGTTTGGGACCTCTAAATGAGGGTTTGTGTGTTTAAAAACCAGGTTTAAACCCTAAAAGTATAGTGTTTGGGACCAAAAACTGAGGCTTTAATTCCTGATAGACGGGTTTGGAACTTAAAACTGAGGCTTTGAGCGTTAAAAGAGGGCTTTGGGTCCTAAAAGTGAGGTTTGTGTCCTAACGATAAAGCTTTGAGGGTTAAAAGAGGGGATTTGGAGAATAAAAGGGAGTCTTTGGAACTTAAAAATGAGGGTTTATCCCTGAAAAGGCGGGGCTTCGACCCTAAAAGTGAGGCTTTGGGACCTCAAAATGAGGCTTTGTGCCTTACAAGAGGGGTTTGGACCCTAAGAGTGAGGGTTTGGGACCTCTGAATGAGGCTTTGTGCCTTACAAGAGGGGTTTGGACACTGAAAGTGAGGGTTTGGGTTTTCAAAATGAGGCTTTGAGCCTTAAACGACAGGTTTGGACTCCAAAACTGAAGGTGTAGAGCAAAAAACTGATGGTTTGAGCATTAAAAGACCTGAATTGATGCTAAAAGTGAGGGTTTGAGACGTAAAACTTAGGCTTTGAGACTTAAGCGAGGGGTATGGACGCTGAAAGTGCAGCTTTGGCTGTTCAAAATGAGGCTTTGAGCTTTAAAAGAGGGGTTTGGACCCTGGAAGTGAGGTTTGCGTCCTAACTATAAAGCTTTGAGGGTTAAAAGAGGGGTTTGGACAATGGAAGGGAGACTTTGGAACTGAAAAATGAGGCTTTGTGCCTAACAAGGAGGGTTTTGGACCGTGAAAGTGAGTGTTTGGGACCTCAAAATGAGGCACTGGTCGTTAAAAGAGGGGTTTTGAACATGGAAGTGAGGGTTTGAGTGTTAGAAGAGGGCTTTGGGTCCTAAAAGTGAGGGCTTGGCTGTTCAAAATGAGGCACTGAGCTTTAAAAGAGGGGTTTGGACCCTGGAAGTGAGGTTTGCGCCCTAACTGTAAGGCTTTGAGCATTAAAAGAGGGGTTTTGGAGAATAAAAGGGAGTCTTTGGAACTTAAAAATGAGGGTTTATCCCTGAAAAGGAGGGGCTTGGACCCTAAAAGTGAGGGTTTGGGGTGAAAAATGAGGCTTTGATCATGAAAGCCAGGTTTGGACCCTAAGAATGAAGGTTTGGGACGTAAAAACGAGTCTGTCTCTTTAAAAAAGGGGTTTCAACCCTGAAACTGCAGGTTTGGGACCTCTAAATGAGGGTTTGTGTGTTTAAAAACCAGGTTTAAACCCTAAAAGTATAGTGTTTGGGACCAAAAACTGAGGCTTTAATTCCTGATAGACGGGTTTGGAACTTAAAACTGAGGCTTTGAGCGTTAAAAGAGGGCTTTGGACCCTGGAAGTGAGGTTTGTGTCGTAACGATAAAGCTTTGAGGGTTAAAAGAGGGGATTTGGAGAATAAAAGGGAGTCTTTGGAACTTAAAAATGAGGGTTTATCCCTGAAAAGGCGGGGCTTGGACCCTAAAAGTGAGGGTTCGGGACCTCAAAATGAGGCACTGAGCATTAAAAGAGGGGTTTGGACCCTAAGAGTGAGGGTTTGGGACCTCTGAATGAGGCTTTGTGCCTTACAAGAGGGGTTTGGACGCTGAAAGTGCAGCTTTGGCTGTTCAAAATGAGGCTTTGAGCTTTAAAAGAGGGGTTTGGACCCTGGAAGTGAGGTTTGCGTCCTAACTATAAAGCTTTGAGGGTTAAAAGAGGGGTTTGGACAATGGAAGGGAGGCTTTGGAACTGAAAAATGAGGCTTTGTGCCTAACAAGGAGGGCTTTGGACCGTGAAAGTGAGTGTTTGGGACCTCAAAATGAGGCACTGATCGTTAAAAGAGGGGTTTTGAACATGGAAGTGAGGGTTTGAGTGTTAGAAGAGGGCTTTGGGTCCTAAAAGTGAGGGCTTGGCTGTTCAAAATGAGGCACTGAGCTTTAAAAGAGGGGTTTGGACCCTGGAAGTGAGGTTTGCGGTCCTAACTGTAAGGCTTTGAGCATTAAAAGAGGGGTTTTGGAGAATAAAAGGGAGTCTTTGGAACTTAAAAATGAGGGTTTATCCCTGAAAAGGAGGGGCTTGGACCCTAAAAGTGAGGGTTTGGTGCTAAAAATGAGGCTTTGATCATGAAAGCCAGGTTTGGACCCTAAGAATGAAGGTTTGGGACGTAAAAACGAGTGTTTCTCTTTAAAAAAGGGGTTTAAACCCTGAAACTGCAGGTTTGGGACCTCTAAATGAGGGTTTGTGTGTTTAAAAACCAGGTTTAAACCCTAAAAGTATAGTGTTTGGGACCAAAAACTGAGGCTTTAATTCCTGATAGACGGGTTTGGAACTTAAAACTGAGGCTTTGAGCGTTAAAAGAGGGCTTTGGACCCTGGAAGTGAGGTTTGTGTCGTAACGATAAAGCTTTGAGGGTTAAAAGAGGGGATTTGGAGAATAAAAGGGAGTCTTTGGAACTTAAAAATGAGGGTTTATCCCTGAAAAGGCGGGGCTTGGACCCTGAAAGTGAGGCTTTGGGACCTCAAAATGAGGCACTGATCGTTAAAAGAGGGGTTTGGACCCTGAAAGTGAGGGTTTGCGACATAGAAATGAGGCTTTGGCAGTAAAAAAGACTGGTTTGGACCCTAAGAGTGAGGGTTTGGGACCTCTGAATGAGGCTTTGTGCCTTACAAGAGGGGTTTGGACACTGAAAGTGAGGGTTTGGGTTTTCAAAATGAGGCTTTGAGCCTTAAACGACAGGTTTGGACTCCAAAACTGAAGGTGTAGAGCAAAAAACTGATGGTTTGAGCATTAAAAGACCTGAATTGATGCTAAAAGTGAGGGTTTGAGACGTAAAACTTAGGCTTTGAGACTTAAGCGAGGGGTATGGACGCTGAAAGTGCAGCTTTGGCTGTTCAAAATGAGGCTTTGAGCTTTAAAAGAGGGGTTTGGACCCTGGAAGTGAGGTTTGCGTCCTAACTATAAAGCTTTGAGGGTTAAAAGAGGGGTTTGGACAATGGAAGGGAGACTTTGGAACTGAAAAATGAGGCTTTGTGCCTAACAAGGAGGGTTTTGGACCGTGAAAGTGAGTGTTTGGGACCTCAAAATGAGGCACTGGTCGTTAAAAGAGGGGTTTTGAACATGGAAGTGAGGGTTTGAGTGTTAGAAGAGGGCTTTGGGTCCTAAAAGTGAGGGCTTGGCTGTTCAAAATGAGGCACTGAGCTTTAAAAGAGGGGTTTGGACCCTGGAAGTGAGGTTTGCGCCCTAACTGTAAGGCTTTGAGCATTAAAAGAGGGGTTTTGGAGAATAAAAGGGAGTCTTTGGAACTTAAAAATGAGGGTTTATCCCTGAAAAGGAGGGGCTTGGACCCTAAAAGTGAGGGTTTGGGGTGAAAAATGAGGCTTTGATCATGAAAGCCAGGTTTGGACCCTAAGAATGAAGGTTTGGGACGTAAAAACGAGTCTGTCTCTTTAAAAAAGGGGTTTCAACCCTGAAACTGCAGGTTTGGGACCTCTAAATGAGGGTTTGTGTGTTTAAAAACCAGGTTTAAACCCTAAAAGTATAGTGTTTGGGACCAAAAACTGAGGCTTTAATTCCTGATAGACGGGTTTGGAACTTAAAACTGAGGCTTTGAGCGTTAAAAGAGGGCTTTGGACCCTGGAAGTGAGGTTTGTGTCGTAACGATAAAGCTTTGAGGGTTAAAAGAGGGGATTTGGAGAATAAAAGGGAGTCTTTGGAACTTAAAAATGAGGGTTTATCCCTGAAAAGGCGGGGCTTGGACCCTAAAAGTGAGGGTTCGGGACCTCAAAATGAGGCACTGAGCATTAAAAGAGGGGTTTGGACCCTAAGAGTGAGGGTTTGGGACCTCTGAATGAGGCTTTGTGCCTTACAAGAGGGGTTTGGACGCTGAAAGTGCAGCTTTGGCTGTTCAAAATGAGGCTTTGAGCTTTAAAAGAGGGGTTTGGACCCTGGAAGTGAGGTTTGCGTCCTAACTATAAAGCTTTGAGGGTTAAAAGAGGGGTTTGGACAATGGAAGGGAGACTTTGGAACTGAAAAATGAGGCTTTGTGCCTAACAAGGAGGGTTTTGGACCCTGAAAGTGAGTGTTTGGGACCTCAAAATGAGGCACTGGTCGTTAAAAGAGGGGTTTTGAACATGGAAGTGAGGGTTTGAGTGTTAGAAGAGGGCTTTGGGTCCTAAAAGTGAGGGCTTGGCTGTTCAAAATGAGGCACTGAGCTTTAAAAGAGGGGTTTGGACCCTGGAAGTGAGGTTTGCGCCCTAACTGTAAGGCTTTGAGCATTAAAAGAGGGGTTTTGGAGAATAAAAGGGAGTCTTTGGAACTTAAAAATGAGGGTTTATCCCTGAAAAGGAGGGGCTTGGACCCTAAAAGTGAGGGTTTGGGGTGAAAAATGAGGCTTTGATCATGAAAGCCAGGTTTGGACCCTAAGAATGAAGGTTTGGGACGTAAAAACGAGTCTGTCTCTTTAAAAAAGGGGTTTCAACCCTGAAACTGCAGGTTTGGGACCTCTAAATGAGGGTTTGTGTGTTTAAAAACCAGGTTTAAACCCTAAAAGTATAGTGTTTGGGACCAAAAACTGAGGCTTTAATTCCTGATAGACGGGTTTGGAACTTAAAACTGAGGCTTTGAGCGTTAAAAGAGGGCTTTGGGTCCTAAAAGTGAGGTTTGTGTCGTAACGATAAAGCTTTGAGGGTTAAAAGAGGGGATTTGGAGAATAAAAGGGAGTCTTTGGAACTTAAAAATGAGGGTTTATCCCTGAAAAGGCGGGGCTTGGACCCTAAAAGTGAGGGTTCGGGACCTCAAAATGAGGCACTGAGCATTAAAAGAGGGGTTTGGACCCTAAGAGTGAGGGTTTGGGACCTCTGAATGAGGCTTTGTGCCTTACAAGAGGGGTTTGGACGCTGAAAGTGCAGCTTTGGCTGTTCAAAATGAGGCTTTGAGCTTTAAAAGAGGGGTTTGGACCCTGGAAGTGAGGTTTGCGTCCTAACTATAAAGCTTTGAGGGTTAAAAGAGGGGTTTGGACAATGGAAGGGAGGCTTTGGAACTGAAAAATGAGGCTTTGTGCCTAACAAGGAGGGTTTTGGACCGTGAAAGTGAGTGTTTGGGACCTCAAAATGAGGCACTGATCGTTAAAAGAGGGGTTTTGAACATGGAAGTGAGGGTTTGAGTGTTAGAAGAGGGCTTTGGGTCCTAAAAGTGAGGGCTTGGCTGTTCAAAATGAGGCACTGAGCTTTAAAAGAGGGGTTTGGACCCTGGAAGTGAGGTTTGCGGTCCTAACTGTAAGGCTTTGAGCATTAAAAGAGGGGTTTTGGAGAATAAAAGGGAGTCTTTGGAACTTAAAAATGAGGGTTTATCCCTGAAAAGGAGGGGCTTGGACCCTAAAAGTGAGGGTTTGGTGCGAAAAATGAGGCTTTGATCATGAAAGCCAGGTTTGGACCCTAAGAATGAAGGTTTGGGACGTAAAAACGAGTCTGTCTCTTTAAAAAAGGGGTTTCAACCCTGAAACTGCAGGTTTGGGACCTCTAAATGAGGGTTTGTGTGTTTAAAAACCAGGTTTAAACCCTAAAAGTATAGTGTTTGGGACCAAAAACTGAGGCTTTAATTCCTGATAGACGGGTTTGGAACTTAAAACTGAGGCTTTGAGCGTTAAAAGAGGGCTTTGGACCCTGGAAGTGAGGTTTGTGTCGTAACGATAAAGCTTTGAGGGTTAAAAGAGGGGATTTGGAGAATAAAAGGGAGTCTTTGGAACTTAAAAATGAGGGTTTATCCCTGAAAAGGAGGGGCTTGGACCCTAAAAGTGAGGGTTTGGGACCTCTGAATGAGGCTTTGTGCCTTACAAGAGGGGTTTGGACACTGAAAGTGAGGGTTTGGGTTTTCAAAATGAGGCACTGATCGTTAAAAGAGGGGTTTGGACCCTGAAAGTGAGGCTTTGGGACCTCAAAATGAGGCTTTGTGCCTTACAAGAGGGGTTTGGACCCTAAGAGTGAGGGTTTGGGACCTCTGAATGAGGCTTTGTGCCTTACAAGAGGGGTTTGGACACTGAAAGTGAGGGTTTGGCTGTTCAAAATGAGGCTTTGAGCTTTAAAAGAGGGGTTTGGACCCTGAAAGTGAGGCTTTGGGACCTCAAAATGAGGCTTTGTGCCTTACAAGAGGGGTTTGGACCCTAAGAGTGAGGGTTTGGGACCTCTGAATGAGGCTTTGTGCCTTACAAGAGGGGTTTGGACACTGAAAGTGAGGGTTTGGGTTTTCAAAATGAGGCTTTGAGCCTTAAACGACAGGTTTGGACTCCAAAACTGAAGGTGTAGAGCAAAAAACTGATGGTTTGAGCATTAAAAGACCTGAATTGATGCTAAAAGTGAGGGTTTGAGACGTAAAACTTAGGCTTTGAGACTTAAGCGAGGGGTATGGACGCTGAAAGTGCAGCTTTGGCTGTTCAAAATGAGGCTTTGAGCTTTAAAAGAGGGGTTTGGACCCTGGAAGTGAGGTTTGCGTCCTAACTATAAAGCTTTGAGGGTTAAAAGAGGGGTTTGGACAATGGAAGGGAGGCTTTGGAACTGAAAAATGAGGCTTTGTGCCTAACAAGGAGGGTTTTGGACCCTGAAAGTGAGTGTTTGGGACCTCAAAATGAGGCACTGGTCGTTAAAAGAGGGGTTTTGAACATGGAAGTGAGGGTTTGAGTGTTAGAAGAGGGCTTTGGGTCCTAAAAGTGAGGGCTTGGCTGTTCAAAATGAGGCACTGAGCTTTAAAAGAGGGGTTTGGACCCTGGAAGTGAGGTTTGCGGTCCTAACTGTAAGGCTTTGAGCATTAAAAGAGGGGTTTTGGAGAATAAAAGGGAGTCTTTGGAACTTAAAAATGAGGGTTTATCCCTGAAAAGGAGGGGCTTGGACCCTAAAAGTGAGGGTTTGGTGCTAAAAATGAGGCTTTGATCATGAAAGCCAGGTTTGGACCCTAAGAATGAAGGTTTGGGACGTAAAAACGAGTGTTTCTCTTTAAAAAAGGGGTTTAAACCCTGAAACTGCAGGTTTGGGACCTCTAAATGAGGGTTTGTGTGTTTAAAAACCAGGTTTAAACCCTAAAAGTATAGTGTTTGGGACCAAAAACTGAGGCTTTAATTCCTGATAGACGGGTTTGGAACTTAAAACTGAGGCTTTGAGCGTTAAAAGAGGGCTTTGGACCCTGGAAGTGAGGTTTGTGTCGTAACGATAAAGCTTTGAGGGTTAAAAGAGGGGATTTGGAGAATAAAAGGGAGTCTTTGGAACTTAAAAATGAGGGTTTATCCCTGAAAAGGCGGGGCTTGGACCCTGAAAGTGAGGCTTTGGGACCTCAAAATGAGGCACTGATCGTTAAAAGAGGGGTTTGGACCCTGAAAGTGAGGGTTTGCGACATAGAAATGAGGCTTTGGCAGTAAAAAAGACTGGTTTGGACCCTAAGAGTGAGGGTTTGGGACCTCTGAATGAGGCTTTGTGCCTTACAAGAGGGGTTTGGACACTGAAAGTGAGGGTTTGGGTTTTCAGAATGAGGCTTTGAGCCTTAAACGACAGGTTTGGACTCCAAAACTGAAGGTGTAGAGCAAAAAACTGATGGTTTGAGCATTAAAAGACCTGAATTGATGCTAAAAGTGAGGGTTTGAGACGTAAAACTTAGGCTTTGAGACTTAAGCGAGGGGTATGGACGCTGAAAGTGCAGCTTTGGCTGTTCAAAATGAGGCTTTGAGCTTTAAAAGAGGGGTTTGGACCCTGGAAGTGAGGTTTGCGTCCTAACTATAAAGCTTTGAGGGTTAAAAGAGGGGTTTGGACAATGGAAGGGAGACTTTGGAACTGAAAAATGAGGCTTTGTGCCTAACAAGGAGGGTTTTGGACCCTGAAAGTGAGTGTTTGGGACCTCAAAATGAGGCACTGGTCGTTAAAAGAGGGGTTTTGAACATGGAAGTGAGGGTTTGAGTGTTAGAAGAGGGCTTTGGGTCCTAAAAGTGAGGGCTTGGCTGTTCAAAATGAGGCACTGAGCTTTAAAAGAGGGGTTTGGACCCTGGAAGTGAGGTTTGCGCCCTAACTGTAAGGCTTTGAGCATTAAAAGAGGGGTTTTGGAGAATAAAAGGGAGTCTTTGGAACTTAAAAATGAGGGTTTATCCCTGAAAAGGAGGGGCTTGGACCCTAAAAGTGAGGGTTTGGGGTGAAAAATGAGGCTTTGATCATGAAAGCCAGGTTTGGACCCTAAGAATGAAGGTTTGGGACGTAAAAACGAGTCTGTCTCTTTAAAAAAGGGGTTTCAACCCTGAAACTGCAGGTTTGGGACCTCTAAATGAGGGTTTGTGTGTTTAAAAACCAGGTTTAAACCCTAAAAGTATAGTGTTTGGGACCAAAAACTGAGGCTTTAATTCCTGATAGACGGGTTTGGAACTTAAAACTGAGGCTTTGAGCGTTAAAAGAGGGCTTTGGACCCTGGAAGTGAGGTTTGTGTCGTAACGATAAAGCTTTGAGGGTTAAAAGAGGGGATTTGGAGAATAAAAGGGAGTCTTTGGAACTTAAAAATGAGGGTTTATCCCTGAAAAGGCGGGGCTTGGACCCTAAAAGTGAGGGTTCGGGACCTCAAAATGAGGCACTGAGCATTAAAAGAGGGGTTTGGACCCTAAGAGTGAGGGTTTGGGACCTCTGAATGAGGCTTTGTGCCTTACAAGAGGGGTTTGGACGCTGAAAGTGCAGCTTTGGCTGTTCAAAATGAGGCTTTGAGCTTTAAAAGAGGGGTTTGGACCCTGGAAGTGAGGTTTGCGTCCTAACTATAAAGCTTTGAGGGTTAAAAGAGGGGTTTGGACAATGGAAGGGAGACTTTGGAACTGAAAAATGAGGCTTTGTGCCTAACAAGGAGGGTTTTGGACCCTGAAAGTGAGTGTTTGGGACCTCAAAATGAGGCACTGGTCGTTAAAAGAGGGGTTTTGAACATGGAAGTGAGGGTTTGAGTGTTAGAAGAGGGCTTTGGGTCCTAAAAGTGAGGGCTTGGCTGTTCAAAATGAGGCACTGAGCTTTAAAAGAGGGGTTTGGACCCTGGAAGTGAGGTTTGCGCCCTAACTGTAAGGCTTTGAGCATTAAAAGAGGGGTTTTGGAGAATAAAAGGGAGTCTTTGGAACTTAAAAATGAGGGTTTATCCCTGAAAAGGAGGGGCTTGGACCCTAAAAGTGAGGGTTTGGGGTGAAAAATGAGGCTTTGATCATGAAAGCCAGGTTTGGACCCTAAGAATGAAGGTTTGGGACGTAAAAACGAGTCTGTCTCTTTAAAAAAGGGGTTTCAACCCTGAAACTGCAGGTTTGGGACCTCTAAATGAGGGTTTGTGTGTTTAAAAACCAGGTTTAAACCCTAAAAGTATAGTGTTTGGGACCAAAAACTGAGGCTTTAATTCCTGATAGACGGGTTTGGAACTTAAAACTGAGGCTTTGAGCGTTAAAAGAGGGCTTTGGGTCCTAAAAGTGAGGTTTGTGTCGTAACGATAAAGCTTTGAGGGTTAAAAGAGGGGATTTGGAGAATAAAAGGGAGTCTTTGGAACTTAAAAATGAGGGTTTATCCCTGAAAAGGCGGGGCTTGGACCCTAAAAGTGAGGGTTCGGGACCTCAAAATGAGGCACTGAGCATTAAAAGAGGGGTTTGGACCCTAAGAGTGAGGGTTTGGGACCTCTGAATGAGGCTTTGTGCCTTACAAGAGGGGTTTGGACGCTGAAAGTGCAGCTTTGGCTGTTCAAAATGAGGCTTTGAGCTTTAAAAGAGGGGTTTGGACCCTGGAAGTGAGGTTTGCGTCCTAACTATAAAGCTTTGAGGGTTAAAAGAGGGGTTTGGACAATGGAAGGGAGGCTTTGGAACTGAAAAATGAGGCTTTGTGCCTAACAAGGAGGGTTTTGGACCGTGAAAGTGAGTGTTTGGGACCTCAAAATGAGGCACTGATCGTTAAAAGAGGGGTTTTGAACATGGAAGTGAGGGTTTGAGTGTTAGAAGAGGGCTTTGGGTCCTAAAAGTGAGGGCTTGGCTGTTCAAAATGAGGCACTGAGCTTTAAAAGAGGGGTTTGGACCCTGGAAGTGAGGTTTGCGGTCCTAACTGTAAGGCTTTGAGCATTAAAAGAGGGGTTTTGGAGAATAAAAGGGAGTCTTTGGAACTTAAAAATGAGGGTTTATCCCTGAAAAGGAGGGGCTTGGACCCTAAAAGTGAGGGTTTGGTGCGAAAAATGAGGCTTTGATCATGAAAGCCAGGTTTGGACCCTAAGAATGAAGGTTTGGGACGTAAAAACGAGTCTGTCTCTTTAAAAAAGGGGTTTCAACCCTGAAACTGCAGGTTTGGGACCTCTAAATGAGGGTTTGTGTGTTTAAAAACCAGGTTTAAACCCTAAAAGTATAGTGTTTGGGACCAAAAACTGAGGCTTTAATTCCTGATAGACGGGTTTGGAACTTAAAACTGAGGCTTTGAGCGTTAAAAGAGGGCTTTGGACCCTGGAAGTGAGGTTTGTGTCCTAACGATAAAGCTTTGAGGGTTAAAAGAGGGGATTTGGAGAATAAAAGGGAGTCTTTGGAACTTAAAAATGAGGGTTTATCCCTGAAAAGGAGGGGCTTGGACCCTAAAAGTGAGGGTTTGGGACCTCTGAATGAGGCTTTGTGCCTTACAAGAGGGGTTTGGACACTGAAAGTGAGGGTTTGGGTTTTCAAAATGAGGCACTGATCGTTAAAAGAGGGGTTTGGACCCTGAAAGTGAGGCTTTGGGACCTCAAAATGAGGCTTTGTGCCTTACAAGAGGGGTTTGGACCCTAAGAGTGAGGGTTTGGGACCTCTGAATGAGGCTTTGTGCCTTACAAGAGGGGTTTGGACACTGAAAGTGAGGGTTTGGCTGTTCAAAATGAGGCTTTGAGCTTTAAAAGAGGGGTTTGGACCCTGAAAGTGAGGCTTTGGGACCTCAAAATGAGGCTTTGTGCCTTACAAGAGGGGTTTGGACCCTAAGAGTGAGGGTTTGGGACCTCTGAATGAGGCTTTGTGCCTTACAAGAGGGGTTTGGACACTGAAAGTGAGGGTTTGGGTTTTCAAAATGAGGCTTTGAGCCTTAAACGACAGGTTTGGACTCCAAAACTGAAGGTGTAGAGCAAAAAACTGATGGTTTGAGCATTAAAAGACCTGAATTGATGCTAAAAGTGAGGGTTTGAGACGTAAAACTTAGGCTTTGAGACTTAAGCGAGGGGTATGGACGCTGAAAGTGCAGCTTTGGCTGTTTAAAATGAGGCTTTGAGCTTTAAAAGAGGGGTTTGGACCCTGGAAGTGAGGTTTGCGTCCTAACTATAAAGCTTTGAGGGTTAAAAGAGGGGTTTGGACAATGGAAGGGAGGCTTTGGAACTGAAAAATGAGGCTTTGTGCCTAACAAGGAGGGTTTTGGACCGTGAAAGTGAGTGTTTGGGACCTCAAAATGAGGCACTGATCGTTAAAAGAGGGGTTTTGAACATGGAAGTGAGGGTTTGAGTGTTAGAAGAGGGCTTTGGGTCCTAAAAGTGAGGGCTTGGCTGTTCAAAATGAGGCACTGAGCTTTAAAAGAGGGGTTTGGACCCTGGAAGTGAGGTTTGCGGTCCTAACTGTAAGGCTTTGAGCATTAAAAGAGGGGTTTTGGAGAATAAAAGGGAGTCTTTGGAACTTAAAAATGAGGGTTTATCCCTTAAAAGGAGGGGCTTGGACCCTAAAAGTGAGGGTTTGGTGCTAAAAATGAGGCTTTGATCATGAAAGCCAGGTTTGGACCCTAAGAATGAAGGTTTGGGACGTAAAAACGAGTGTTTCTCTTTAAAAAAGGGGTTTAAACCCTGAAACTGCAGGTTTGGGACCTCTAAATGAGGGTTTGTGTGTTTAAAAACCAGGTTTAAACCCTAAAAGTATAGTGTTTGGGACCAAAAACTGAGGCTTTAATTCCTGATAGACGGGTTTGGAACTTAAAACTGAGGCTTTGAGCGTTAAAAGAGGGCTTTGGACCCTGGAAGTGAGGTTTGTGTCCTAACGATAAAGCTTTGAGGGTTAAAAGAGGGGATTTGGAGAATAAAAGGGAGTCTTTGGAACTTAAAAATGAGGGTTTATCCCTGAAAAGGCGGGGCTTGGACCCTGAAAGTGAGGCTTTGGGACCTCAAAATGAGGCACTGATCGTTAAAAGAGGGGTTTGGACCCTGAAAGTGAGGGTTTGCGACATAGAAATGAGGCTTTGGCAGTAAAAAAGACTGGTTTGGACCCTAAGAGTGAGGGTTTGGGACCTCTGAATGAGGCTTTGTGCCTTACAAGAGGGGTTTGGACACTGAAAGTGAGGGTTTGGGTTTTCAAAATGAGGCTTTGAGCCTTAAACGACAGGTTTGGACTCCAAAACTGAAGGTGTAGAGCAAAAAACTGATGGTTTGAGCATTAAAAGACCTGAATTGATGCTAAAAGTGAGGGTTTGAGACGTAAAACTTAGGCTTTGAGACTTAAGCGAGGGGTATGGACGCTGAAAGTGCAGCTTTGGCTGTTCAAAATGAGGCTTTGAGCTTTAAAAGAGGGGTTTGGACCCTGGAAGTGAGGTTTGCGTCCTAACTATAAAGCTTTGAGGGTTAAAAGAGGGGTTTGGACAATGGAAGGGAGACTTTGGAACTGAAAAATGAGGCTTTGTGCCTAACAAGGAGGGTTTTGGACCCTGAAAGTGAGTGTTTGGGACCTCAAAATGAGGCACTGGTCGTTAAAAGAGGGGTTTTGAACATGGAAGTGAGGGTTTGAGTGTTAGAAGAGGGCTTTGGGTCCTAAAAGTGAGGGCTTGGCTGTTCAAAATGAGGCACTGAGCTTTAAAAGAGGGGTTTGGACCCTGGAAGTGAGGTTTGCGCCCTAACTGTAAGGCTTTGAGCATTAAAAGAGGGGTTTTGGAGAATAAAAGGGAGTCTTTGGAACTTAAAAATGAGGGTTTATCCCTGAAAAGGAGGGGCTTGGACCCTAAAAGTGAGGGTTTGGGGTGAAAAATGAGGCTTTGATCATGAAAGCCAGGTTTGGACCCTAAGAATGAAGGTTTGGGACGTAAAAACGAGTCTGTCTCTTTAAAAAAGGGGTTTCAACCCTGAAACTGCAGGTTTGGGACCTCTAAATGAGGGTTTGTGTGTTTAAAAACCAGGTTTAAACCCTAAAAGTATAGTGTTTGGGACCAAAAACTGAGGCTTTAATTCCTGATAGACGGGTTTGGAACTTAAAACTGAGGCTTTGAGCGTTAAAAGAGGGCTTTGGACCCTGGAAGTGAGGTTTGTGTCGTAACGATAAAGCTTTGAGGGTTAAAAGAGGGGATTTGGAGAATAAAAGGGAGTCTTTGGAACTTAAAAATGAGGGTTTATCCCTGAAAAGGCGGGGCTTGGACCCTAAAAGTGAGGGTTCGGGACCTCAAAATGAGGCACTGAGCATTAAAAGAGGGGTTTGGACCCTAAGAGTGAGGGTTTGGGACCTCTGAATGAGGCTTTGTGCCTTACAAGAGGGGTTTGGACGCTGAAAGTGCAGCTTTGGCTGTTCAAAATGAGGCTTTGAGCTTTAAAAGAGGGGTTTGGACCCTGGAAGTGAGGTTTGCGTCCTAACTATAAAGCTTTGAGGGTTAAAAGAGGGGTTTGGACAATGGAAGGGAGGCTTTGGAACTGAAAAATGAGGCTTTGTGCCTAACAAGGAGGGTTTTGGACCGTGAAAGTGAGTGTTTGGGACCTCAAAATGAGGCACTGATCGTTAAAAGAGGGGTTTTGAACATGGAAGTGAGGGTTTGAGTGTTAGAAGAGGGCTTTGGGTCCTAAAAGTGAGGGCTTGGCTGTTCAAAATGAGGCACTGAGCTTTAAAAGAGGGGTTTGGACCCTGGAAGTGAGGTTTGCGGTCCTAACTGTAAGGCTTTGAGCATTAAAAGAGGGGTTTTGGAGAATAAAAGGGAGTCTTTGGAACTTAAAAATGAGGGTTTATCCCTGAAAAGGAGGGGCTTGGACCCTAAAAGTGAGGGTTTGGTGCGAAAAATGAGGCTTTGATCATGAAAGCCAGGTTTGGACCCTAAGAATGAAGGTTTGGGACGTAAAAACGAGTCTGTCTCTTTAAAAAAGGGGTTTCAACCCTGAAACTGCAGGTTTGGGACCTCTAAATGAGGGTTTGTGTGTTTAAAAACCAGGTTTAAACCCTAAAAGTATAGTGTTTGGGACCAAAAACTGAGGCTTTAATTCCTGATAGACGGGTTTGGAACTTAAAACTGAGGCTTTGAGCGTTAAAAGAGGGCTTTGGACCCTGGAAGTGAGGTTTGTGTCCTAACGATAAAGCTTTGAGGGTTAAAAGAGGGGATTTGGAGAATAAAAGGGAGTCTTTGGAACTTAAAAATGAGGGTTTATCCCTGAAAAGGAGGGGCTTGGACCCTAAAAGTGAGGGTTTGGGACCTCTGAATGAGGCTTTGTGCCTTACAAGAGGGGTTTGGACACTGAAAGTGAGGGTTTGGGTTTTCAAAATGAGGCACTGATCGTTAAAAGAGGGGTTTGGACCCTGAAAGTGAGGCTTTGGGACCTCAAAATGAGGCTTTGTGCCTTACAAGAGGGGTTTGGACCCTAAGAGTGAGGGTTTGGGACCTCTGAATGAGGCTTTGTGCCTTACAAGAGGGGTTTGGACACTGAAAGTGAGGGTTTGGCTGTTCAAAATGAGGCTTTGAGCTTTAAAAGAGGGGTTTGGACCCTGAAAGTGAGGCTTTGGGACCTCAAAATGAGGCTTTGTGCCTTACAAGAGGGGTTTGGACCCTAAGAGTGAGGGTTTGGGACCTCTGAATGAGGCTTTGTGCCTTACAAGAGGGGTTTGGACACTGAAAGTGAGGGTTTGGGTTTTCAAAATGAGGCTTTGAGCCTTAAACGACAGGTTTGGACTCCAAAACTGAAGGTGTAGAGCAAAAAACTGATGGTTTGAGCATTAAAAGACCTGAATTGATGCTAAAAGTGAGGGTTTGAGACGTAAAACTTAGGCTTTGAGACTTAAGCGAGGGGTATGGACGCTGAAAGTGCAGCTTTGGCTGTTTAAAATGAGGCTTTGAGCTTTAAAAGAGGGGTTTGGACCCTGGAAGTGAGGTTTGCGTCCTACCTATAAAGCTTTGAGGGTTAAAAGAGGGGTTTGGACAATGGAAGGGAGGCTTTGGAACTGAAAAATGAGGCTTTGTGCCTAACAAGGAGGGTTTTGGACCGTGAAAGTGAGTGTTTGGGACCTCAAAATGAGGCACTGATCGTTAAAAGAGGGGTTTTGAACATGGAAGTGAGGGTTTGAGTGTTAGAAGAGGGCTTTGGGTCCTAAAAGTGAGGGCTTGGCTGTTCAAAATGAGGCACTGAGCTTTAAAAGAGGGGTTTGGACCCTGGAAGTGAGGTTTGCGGTCCTAACTGTAAGGCTTTGAGCATTAAAAGAGGGGTTTTGGAGAATAAAAGGGAGTCTTTGGAACTTAAAAATGAGGGTTTATCCCTGAAAAGGAGGGGCTTGGACCCTAAAAGTGAGGGTTTGGGGCGAAAAATGAGGCTTTGATCATGAAAGCCAGGTTTGGACCCTAAGAATGAAGGTTTGGGACGTAAAAACGAGTCTGTCTCTTTAAAAAAGGGGTTTCAACCCTGAAACTGCAGGTTTGGGACCTCTAAATGAGGGTTTGTGTGTTTAAAAACCAGGTTTAAACCCTAAAAGTATAGTGTTTGGGACCAAAAACTGAGGCTTTAATTCCTGATAGACGGGTTTGGAACTTAAAACTGAGGCTTTGAGCGTTAAAAGAGGGCTTTGGACCCTGGAAGTGAGGTTTGTGTCCTAACGATAAAGCTTTGAGGGTTAAAAGAGGGGATTTGGAGAATAAAAGGGAGTCTTTGGAACTTAAAAATGAGGGTTTATCCCTGAAAAGGCGGGGCTTGGACCCTAAAAGTGAGGCTTTGGGACCTCTGAATGAGGCTTTGTGCCTTACAAGAGGGGTTTGGACACTGAAAGTGAGGGTTTGGGTTTTCAAAATGAGGCACTGATCGTTAAAAGAGGGGTTTGGACCCTGAAAGTGAGGCTTTGGGACCTCAAAATGAGGCTTTGTGCCTTACAAGAGGGGTTTGGACCCTAAGAGTGAGGGTTTGGGACCTCTGAATGAGGCTTTGTGCCTTACAAGAGGGGTTTGGACACTGAAAGTGAGGGTTTGGGTTTTCAAAATGAGGCTTTGATGGTAAAAGCCAGGTTTGGACTCCAAAACTGAAGGTATAGAGCAAAAAACTGATGGTTTGAGCATTAAAAGACCTGAATTGATGCTAAAAGTGAGGGTTTGAGACGTAAAACTTAGGCTTTGAGACTTAAGCGAGGGGTATGGACGCTGAAAGTGCAGCTTTGGCTGTTCAAAATGAGGCTTTGAGCCTTAAAACAGGGGTTTGGACCCCGGAAGTGAGGTTTGCGTCCTAACTATAAAGCTTTGAGGGTTAAAAGAGGGGTTTGGACAATGGAAGGGAGGCTTTGGAACTGAAAAATGAGGCTTTGTGCCTAACAAGGAGGGTTTTGGACCGTGAAAGTGAGTGTTTGGGACCTCAGAATGAGGCACTGATCGTTAAAAGAGGGGTTTTGAACATGGAAGTGAGGGTTTGAGTGTTAGAAGAGGGCTTTGGGTGCTAAAAGTGAGGGCTTGGCTGTTCAAAATGAGGCACTGAGCTTTAAAAGAGGGGTTTGGACCCTGGAAGTGAGGTTTGCGGTCCTAACTGTAAGGCTTTGAGCATTAAAAGAGGGGTTTTGGAGAATAAAAGGGAGTCTTTGGAACTTAAAAATGAGGGTTTATCCCTGAAAAGGAGGGGCTTGGACCCTAAAAGTGAGGGTTTGGTGCGAAAAATGAGGCTTTGATCATGAAAGCCAGGTTTGGACCCAGAATGAAGGTTTGGGACGTAAAAATGAGTCTGTCTCTTTAAAAAAGGGGTTTTCAACCCTGAAACTGCAGGTTTGGGACCTCTAAATGAGGGTTCTGTGTGTTTAAAAACCAGGTTTAAACCCTAAAAGTATAGTGTTTGGGACCAAAAACTGAGGCTTTAATTCCTGATAGAGGGTTTGGAACTTAAAACTGAGGCTTTGAGCGTTAAAAGAGGGCTTTGGACCCTGGAAGTGAGGTTTGTGTCCTAACGATAAAAGCTTTGAGGGTTAAAAGAGGGGATTTGGAGAATAAAAGGGAGTCTTTGGAACTTAAAAATGAGGGTTTATCCCTGAAAAGGAGGGGCTTGGACCCTAAAAGTGAGGTTTGGGACCTCTGAATGAGGCTTTGTGCCTTACAAGAGGGGTTTTGGACACTGAAGTGAGGGTTTGGGTTTTCAAAATGAGGCACTGATCGTTAAAAGAGGGGTTTGGACCCTGAAAGTGAGGCTTTGGGACCTCAAAATGAGGCTTTGTGCCTTACAAGAGGGGTTTGGACCCTAAGAGTGAGGGTTTGGGACCTCTGAATGAGGCTTTGTGCCTTACAAGAGGGGTTTGGACACTGAAAGTGAGGGTTTGGCTGTTCAAAATGAGGCTTTGAGCTTTAAAAGAGGGGTTTGGACCCTGAAAGTGAGGCTTTGGACCTCAAAATGAGGCTTTGTGCCTTACAAGAGGGGTTTGGACCCTAGAGTGAGGGTTTGGGACCTCTGAATGAGGCTTTGTGCCTTACAAGAGGGGTTTGGACACTGAAAGTGAGGGTTTGGGTTTTCAAAATGAGGCTTTGAGCCTTAAACGACAGGTTTGGACTCCAAACTGAAGGTGTAGAGCAAAAACTGATGGTTTGAGCATTAAAAGACCTGAATTGATGCTAAAAGTGAGGGTTTGAGACGTAAAACTTAGGCTTTGAGACTTAAGCGAGGGGTATGGACGCTGAAAGTGCAGCTTTGGCTGTTTAAAATGAGGCTTTGAGCTTTAAAAGAGGGGTTTGGACCCTGGAAGTGAGGGTTTGCGTCCTAACTATAAAGCTTTGAGGGTTAAAAGAGGGGTTTGGACAATGGAAGGGAGACTTTGGAACTGAAAAATGAGGCTTTGTGCCTAACAAGGAGGGTTTTGGACCGTGAAAGTGAGTGTTTGGGACCTCAAAATGAGGCACTGATCGTTAAAAGAGGGTTTTGAACATGGAAGTGAGGGTTTGAGTGTTAGAAGAGGGCTTTGGGTCCTAAAAGTGAGGGCTTGGCTGTTCAAAATGAGGCACTGAGCTTTAAAAGAGGGGTTTGGACCCTGGAAGTGAGGTTTGCGTCCTAACTGTAAGGCTTTGAGCATTTAAAGAGGGGTTTTGGAGAATAAAAGGGAGTCTTTGGAACTTAAAAATGAGGGTTTATCCCTGAAAAGGAGGGGCTTGGACCCTAAAAGTGAGGGTTTGGGGCGAAAAATGAGCTTTGATCATGAAAGCCAGGTTTGGACCCTAAGAATGAAGGTTTGGGACGTAAAAACGAGTCTGTCTCTTTAAAAAAGGGGTTTCAACCCTGAAACTGCAGGTTTGGGACCTCTAAATGAGGGTTTGTGTGTTTAAAAAACCAGGTTTAAACCCTAAAAGTATAGTGTTTGGGACAAAAACTGAGGCTTTAATTCCTGATAGAGGGTTTGGAACTTAAAACTGAGGCTTTGAGCGTTAAAAGAGGGCTTTGGACCCTGGAAGTGAGGTTTGTGTCGTAACGATAAAGCTTTGAGGGTTAAAAGAGGGGATTTGGAGAATAAAAGGGAGTCTTTGGAACTTAAAAATGAGGGTTTATCCCTGAAAAGGCGGGGCTTGGACCCTAAAAGTGAGGGTTCGGGACCTCAAAATGAGGCACTGAGCATTAAAAGAGGGGTTTGGACCCTGAAAGTGAGGGTTTGGGACCTCTGAATGAGGCTTTGTGCCTTACAAGAGGGGTTTGGACGCTGAAAGTGCAGCTTTGGCTGTTCAAAATGAGGCTTTGAGCTTTAAAAGAGGGGTTTGGACCCTGGAAGTGAGGTTTGCGTCCTAACTATAAAGCTTTGAGGGTTAAAAGAGGGGTTTGGACAATGGAAGGGAGGCTTTGGAACTGAAAAATGAGGCTTTGTGCCTAACAAGGAGGGTTTTGGACCCTGAAAGTGAGTGTTTGGGACCTCAAAATGAGGCACTGATCGTTAAAAGAGGGGTTTTGAACATGGAAGTGAGGGTTTGAGTGTTAGAAGAGGGCTTTGGGTGCTAAAAGTGAGGGCTTGGCTGTTCAAAATGAGGCACTGAGCTTTAAAAGAGGGGTTTGGACCCTGGAAGTGAGGTTTGCGTCCTAACTGTAAGGCTTTGAGCATTAAAAGAGGGGTTTTGGAGAATAAAAGGGAGTCTTTGGAACTTAAAAATGAGGGTTTATCCCTGAAAAGGAGGGGCTTGGACCCTAAAAGTGAGGGTTTGGGACCTCTGAATGAGGCTTTGTGCCTTACAAGAGGGGTTTGGACACTGAAAGTGAGGGTTTGGGTTTTCAAAATGAGGCACTGATCGTTAAAAGAGGGGTTTGGACCCTGAAAGTGAGGCTTTGGGACCTCAAAATGAGGCTTTGTGCCTTACAAGAGGGGTTTGGACCCTAAGAGTGAGGGTTTGGGACCTCTGAATGAGGCTTTGTGCCTTACAAGAGGGGTTTGGACACTGAAAGTGAGGGTTTGGCTGTTCAAAATGAGGCTTTGAGCTTTAAAAGAGGGGTTTGGACCCTGAAAGTGAGGCTTTGGGACCTCAAAATGAGGCTTTGTGCCTTACAAGAGGGGTTTGGACCCTAAGAGTGAGGGTTTGGGACCTCTGAATGAGGCTTTGTGCCTTACAAGAGGGGTTTGGACACTGAAAGTGAGGGTTTGGGTTTTCAAAATGAGGCTTTGAGCCTTAAACGACAGGTTTGGACTCCAAAACTGAAGGTGTAGAGCAAAAAACTGATGGTTTGAGCATTAAAAGACCTGAATTGATGCTAAAAGTGAGGATTTGAGACGTAAAACTTAGGCTTTGAGACTTAAGCGAGGGGTATGGACGCTGAAAGTGCAGCTTTGGCTGTTCAAAATGAGGCTTTGAGCTTTAAAAGAGGGGTTTGGACCCTGGAAGTGAGGTTTGCGTCCTAACTATAAAGCTTTGAGGGTTAAAAGAGGGGTTTGGACAATGGAAGGGAGGCTTTGGAACTGAAAAATGAGGCTTTGTGCCTAACAAGGAGGGTTTTGGACCGTGAAAGTGAGTGTTTGGGACCTCAAAATGAGGCACTGATCGTTAAAAGAGGGGTTTTGAACATGGAAGTGAGGGTTTGAGTGTTAGAAGAGGGCTTTGGGTGCTAAAAGTGAGGGCTTGGCTGTTCAAAATGAGGCACTGAGCTTTAAAAGAGGGGTTTGGACCCTGGAAGTGAGGTTTGCGCCCTAACTGTAAGGCTTTGAGCATTAAAAGAGGGGTTTTGGAGAATAAAAGGGAGTCTTTGGAACTTAAAAATGAGGGTTTATCCCTGAAAAGGAGGGGCTTGGACCCTAAAAGTGAGGGTTTGGGGCGAAAAATGAGGCTTTGATCATGAAAGCCAGGTTTGGACCCTAAGAATGAAGGTTTGGGACGTAAAAACGAGTCTGTCTCTTTAAAAAAGGGGTTTCAACCCTGAAACTGCAGGTTTGGGACCTCTAAATGAGGGTTTGTGTGTTTAAAAACCAGGTTTAAACCCTAAAAGTATAGTGTTTGGGACCAAAAACTGAGGCTTTAATTCCTGATAGACGGGTTTGGAACTTAAAACTGAGGCTTTGAGCGTTAAAAGAGGGCTTTGGGTCCTAAAAGTGAGGTTTGTGTCCTAACGATAAAGCTTTGAGGGTTAAAAGAGGGGATTTGGAGAATAAAAGGGAGTCTTTGGAACTTAAAAATGAGGGTTTATCCCTGAAAAGGCGGGGCTTCGACCCTAAAAGTGAGGCTTTGGGACCTCAAAATGAGGCTTTGTGCCTTACAAGAGGGGTTTGGACCCTAAGAGTGAGGGTTTGGGACCTCTGAATGAGGCTTTGTGCCTTACAAGAGGGGTTTGGACACTGAAAGTGAGGGTTTGGGTTTTCAAAATGAGGCTTTGAGCCTTAAACGACAGGTTTGGACTCCAAAACTGAAGGTGTAGAGCAAAAAACTGATGGTTTGAGCATTAAAAGACCTGAATTGATGCTAAAAGTGAGGGTTTGAGACGTAAAACTTAGGCTTTGAGACTTAAGCGAGGGGTATGGACGCTGAAAGTGCAGCTTTGGCTGTTCAAAATGAGGCTTTGAGCTTTAAAAGAGGGGTTTGGACCCTGGAAGTGAGGTTTGCGTCCTAACTATAAAGCTTTGAGGGTTAAAAGAGGGGTTTGGACAATGGAAGGGAGACTTTGGAACTGAAAAATGAGGCTTTGTGCCTAACAAGGAGGGTTTTGGACCCTGAAAGTGAGTGTTTGGGACCTCAAAATGAGGCACTGGTCGTTAAAAGAGGGGTTTTGAACATGGAAGTGAGGGTTTGAGTGTTAGAAGAGGGCTTTGGGTCCTAAAAGTGAGGGCTTGGCTGTTCAAAATGAGGCACTGAGCTTTAAAAGAGGGGTTTGGACCCTGGAAGTGAGGTTTGCGCCCTAACTGTAAGGCTTTGAGCATTAAAAGAGGGGTTTTGGAGAATAAAAGGGAGTCTTTGGAACTTAAAAATGAGGGTTTATCCCTGAAAAGGAGGGGCTTGGACCCTAAAAGTGAGGGTTTGGGGTGAAAAATGAGGCTTTGATCATGAAAGCCAGGTTTGGACCCTAAGAATGAAGGTTTGGGACGTAAAAACGAGTCTGTCTCTTTAAAAAAGGGGTTTCAACCCTGAAACTGCAGGTTTGGGACCTCTAAATGAGGGTTTGTGTGTTTAAAAACCAGGTTTAAACCCTAAAAGTATAGTGTTTGGAACCAAAAACTGAGGCTTTAATTCCTGATAGACGGGTTTGGAACTTAAAACTGAGGCTTTGAGCGTTAAAAGAGGGCTTTGGACCCTGGAAGTGAGGTTTGTGTCGTAACGATAAAGCTTTGAGGGTTAAAAGAGGGGATTTGGAGAATAAAAGGGAGTCTTTGGAACTTAAAAATGAGGGTTTATCCCTGAAAAGGCGGGGCTTGGACCCTAAAAGTGAGGGTTCGGGACCTCAAAATGAGGCACTGAGCATTAAAAGAGGGGTTTGGACCCTAAGAGTGAGGGTTTGGGACCTCTGAATGAGGCTTTGTGCCTTACAAGAGGGGTTTGGACGCTGAAAGTGCAGCTTTGGCTGTTCAAAATGAGGCTTTGAGCTTTAAAAGAGGGGTTTGGACCCTGGAAGTGAGGTTTGCGTCCTAACTATAAAGCTTTGAGGGTTAAAAGAGGGGTTTGGACAATGGAAGGGAGGCTTTGGAACTGAAAAATGAGGCTTTGTGCCTAACAAGGAGGGTTTTGGACCGTGAAAGTGAGTGTTTGGGACCTCAAAATGAGGCACTGATCGTTAAAAGAGGGGTTTTGAACATGGAAGTGAGGGTTTGAGTGTTAGAAGAGGGCTTTGGGTGCTAAAAGTGAGGGCTTGGCTGTTCAAAATGAGGCACTGAGCTTTAAAAGAGGGGTTTGGACCCTGGAAGTGAGGTTTGCGGTCCTAACTGTAAGGCTTTGAGCATTAAAAGAGGGGTTTTGGAGAATAAAAGGGAGTCTTTGGAACTTAAAAATGAGGGTTTATCCCTGAAAAGGAGGGGCTTGGACCCTAAAAGTGAGGGTTTGGTGCGAAAAATGAGGCTTTGATCATGAAAGCCAGGTTTGGACCCTAAGAATGAAGGTTTGGGACGTAAAAACGAGTCTGTCTCTTTAAAAAAGGGGTTTCAACCCTGAAACTGCAGGTTTGGGACCTCTAAATGAGGGTTTGTGTGTTTAAAAACCAGGTTTAAACCCTAAAAGTATAGTGTTTGGGACCAAAAACTGAGGCTTTAATTCCTGATAGACGGGTTTGGAACTTAAAACTGAGGCTTTGAGCGTTAAAAGAGGGCTTTGGACCCTGGAAGTGAGGTTTGTGTCCTAACGATAAAGCTTTGAGGGTTAAAAGAGGGGATTTGGAGAATAAAAGGGAGTCTTTGGAACTTAAAAATGAGGGTTTATCCCTGAAAAGGAGGGGCTTGGACCCTAAAAGTGAGGGTTTGGGACCTCTGAATGAGGCTTTGTGCCTTACAAGAGGGGTTTGGACACTGAAAGTGAGGGTTTGGGTTTTCAAAATGAGGCACTGATCGTTAAAAGAGGGGTTTGGACCCTGAAAGTGAGGCTTTGGGACCTCAAAATGAGGCTTTGTGCCTTACAAGAGGGGTTTGGACCCTAAGAGTGAGGGTTTGGGACCTCTGAATGAGGCTTTGTGCCTTACAAGAGGGGTTTGGACACTGAAAGTGAGGGTTTGGCTGTTCAAAATGAGGCTTTGAGCTTTAAAAGAGGGGTTTGGACCCTGAAAGTGAGGCTTTGGGACCTCAAAATGAGGCTTTGTGCCTTACAAGAGGGGTTTGGACCCTAAGAGTGAGGGTTTGGGACCTCTGAATGAGGCTTTGTGCCTTACAAGAGGGGTTTGGACACTGAAAGTGAGGGTTTGGGTTTTCAAAATGAGGCTTTGAGCCTTAAACGACAGGTTTGGACTCCAAAACTGAAGGTGTAGAGCAAAAAACTGATGGTTTGAGCATTAAAAGACCTGAATTGATGCTAAAAGTGAGGGTTTGAGACGTAAAACTTAGGCTTTGAGACTTAAGCGAGGGGTATGGACGCTGAAAGTGCAGCTTTGGCTGTTTAAAATGAGGCTTTGAGCTTTAAAAGAGGGGTTTGGACCCTGGAAGTGAGGTTTGCGTCCTACCTATAAAGCTTTGAGGGTTAAAAGAGGGGTTTGGACAATGGAAGGGAGGCTTTGGAACTGAAAAATGAGGCTTTGTGCCTAACAAGGAGGGTTTTGGACCGTGAAAGTGAGTGTTTGGGACCTCAAAATGAGGCACTGATCGTTAAAAGAGGGGTTTTGAACATGGAAGTGAGGGTTTGAGTGTTAGAAGAGGGCTTTGGGTCCTAAAAGTGAGGGCTTGGCTGTTCAAAATGAGGCACTGAGCTTTAAAAGAGGGGTTTGGACCCTGGAAGTGAGGTTTGCGGTCCTAACTGTAAGGCTTTGAGCATTAAAAGAGGGGTTTTGGAGAATAAAAGGGAGTCTTTGGAACTTAAAAATGAGGGTTTATCCCTGAAAAGGAGGGGCTTGGACCCTAAAAGTGAGGGTTTGGGGCGAAAAATGAGGCTTTGATCATGAAAGCCAGGTTTGGACCCTAAGAATGAAGGTTTGGGACGTAAAAACGAGTCTGTCTCTTTAAAAAAGGGGTTTCAACCCTGAAACTGCAGGTTTGGGACCTCTAAATGAGGGTTTGTGTGTTTAAAAACCAGGTTTAAACCCTAAAAGTATAGTGTTTGGGACCAAAAACTGAGGCTTTAATTCCTGATAGACGGGTTTGGAACTTAAAACTGAGGCTTTGAGCGTTAAAAGAGGGCTTTGGACCCTGGAAGTGAGGTTTGTGTCCTAACGATAAAGCTTTGAGGGTTAAAAGAGGGGATTTGGAGAATAAAAGGGAGTCTTTGGAACTTAAAAATGAGGGTTTATCCCTGAAAAGGCGGGGCTTGGACCCTAAAAGTGAGGCTTTGGGACCTCTGAATGAGGCTTTGTGCCTTACAAGAGGGGTTTGGACACTGAAAGTGAGGGTTTGGGTTTTCAAAATGAGGCACTGATCGTTAAAAGAGGGGTTTGGACCCTGAAAGTGAGGCTTTGGGACCTCAAAATGAGGCTTTGTGCCTTACAAGAGGGGTTTGGACCCTAAGAGTGAGGGTTTGGGACCTCTGAATGAGGCTTTGTGCCTTACAAGAGGGGTTTGGACACTGAAAGTGAGGGTTTGGGTTTTCAAAATGAGGCTTTGATGGTAAAAGCCAGGTTTGGACTCCAAAACTGAAGGTATAGAGCAAAAAACTGATGGTTTGAGCATTAAAAGACCTGAATTGATGCTAAAAGTGAGGGTTTGAGACGTAAAACTTAGGCTTTGAGACTTAAGCGAGGGGTATGGACGCTGAAAGTGCAGCTTTGGCTGTTCAAAATGAGGCTTTGAGCCTTAAAACAGGGGTTTGGACCCCGGAAGTGAGGTTTGCGTCCTAACTATAAAGCTTTGAGGGTTAAAAGAGGGGTTTGGACAATGGAAGGGAGACTTTGGAACTGAAAAATGAGGCTTTGTGCCTAACAAGGAGGGTTTTGGACCGTGAAAGTGAGTGTTTGGGACCTCAGAATGAGGCACTGATCGTTAAAAGAGGGGTTTTGAACATGGAAGTGAGGGTTTGAGTGTTAGAAGAGGGCTTTGGGTGCTAAAAGTGAGGGCTTGGCTGTTCAAAATGAGGCACTGAGCTTTAAAAGAGGGGTTTGGACCCTGGAAGTGAGGTTTGCGGTCCTAACTGTAAGGCTTTGAGCATTAAAAGAGGGGTTTTGGAGAATAAAAGGGAGTCTTTGGAACTTAAAAATGAGGGTTTATCCCTGAAAAGGAGGGGCTTGGACCCTAAAAGTGAGGGTTTGGTGCGAAAAATGAGGCTTTGATCATGAAAGCCAGGTTTGGACCCTAAGAATGAAGGTTTGGGACGTAAAAATGAGTCTGTCTCTTTAAAAAAGGGGTTTCAACCCTGAAACTGCAGGTTTGGGACCTCTAAATGAGGGTTTGTGTGTTTAAAAACCAGGTTTAAACCCTAAAAGTATAGTGTTTGGGACCAAAAACTGAGGCTTTAATTCCTGATAGAGGGTTTGGAACTTAAAACTGAGGCTTTGAGCGTTAAAAGAGGGCTTTGGACCCTGGAAGTGAGGTTTGTGTCCTAACGATAAAGCTTTGAGGGTTAAAAGAGGGGATTTGGAGAATAAAAGGGAGTCTTTGGAACTTAAAAATGAGGGTTTATCCCTGAAAAGGAGGGGCTTGGACCCTAAAAGTGAGGGTTTGGGACCTCTGAATGAGGCTTTGTGCCTTACAAGAGGGGTTTGGACACTGAAAGTGAGGGTTTGGGTTTTCAAAATGAGGCACTGATCGTTAAAAGAGGGGTTTGGACCCTGAAAGTGAGGCTTTGGGACCTCAAAATGAGGCTTTGTGCCTTACAAGAGGGGTTTGGACCCTAAGAGTGAGGGTTTGGGACCTCTGAATGAGGCTTTGTGCCTTACAAGAGGGGTTTGGACACTGAAAGTGAGGGTTTGGCTGTTCAAAATGAGGCTTTGAGCTTTAAAAGAGGGGTTTGGACCCTGAAAGTGAGGCTTTGGGACCTCAAAATGAGGCTTTGTGCCTTACAAGAGGGGTTTGGACCCTAAGAGTGAGGGTTTGGGACCTCTGAATGAGGCTTTGTGCCTTACAAGAGGGGTTTGGACACTGAAAGTGAGGGTTTGGGTTTTCAAAATGAGGCTTTGAGCCTTAAACGACAGGTTTGGACTCCAAAACTGAAGGTGTAGAGCAAAAAACTGATGGTTTGAGCATTAAAAGACCTGAATTGATGCTAAAAGTGAGGGTTTGAGACGTAAAACTTAGGCTTTGAGACTTAAGCGAGGGGTATGGACGCTGAAAGTGCAGCTTTGGCTGTTTAAAATGAGGCTTTGAGCTTTAAAAGAGGGGTTTGGACCCTGGAAGTGAGGTTTGCGTCCTAACTATAAAGCTTTGAGGGTTAAAAGAGGGGTTTGGACAATGGAAGGGAGACTTTGGAACTGAAAAATGAGGCTTTGTGCCTAACAAGGAGGGTTTTGGACCGTGAAAGTGAGTGTTTGGGACCTCAAAATGAGGCACTGATCGTTAAAAGAGGGGTTTTGAACATGGAAGTGAGGGTTTGAGTGTTAGAAGAGGGCTTTGGGTCCTAAAAGTGAGGGCTTGGCTGTTCAAAATGAGGCACTGAGCTTTAAAAGAGGGGTTTGGACCCTGGAAGTGAGGTTTGCGTCCTAACTGTAAGGCTTTGAGCATTAAAAGAGGGGTTTTGGAGAATAAAAGGGAGTCTTTGGAACTTAAAAATGAGGGTTTATCCCTGAAAAGGAGGGGCTTGGACCCTAAAAGTGAGGGTTTGGGGCGAAAAATGAGGCTTTGATCATGAAAGCCAGGTTTGGACCCTAAGAATGAAGGTTTGGGACGTAAAAACGAGTCTGTCTCTTTAAAAAAGGGGTTTCAACCCTGAAACTGCAGGTTTGGGACCTCTAAATGAGGGTTTGTGTGTTTAAAAACCAGGTTTAAACCCTAAAAGTATAGTGTTTGGGACCAAAAACTGAGGCTTTAATTCCTGATAGAGGGTTTGGAACTTAAAACTGAGGCTTTGAGCGTTAAAAGAGGGCTTTGGACCCTGGAAGTGAGGTTTGTGTCGTAACGATAAAGCTTTGAGGGTTAAAAGAGGGGATTTGGAGAATAAAAGGGAGTCTTTGGAACTTAAAAATGAGGGTTTATCCCTGAAAAGGCGGGGCTTGGACCCTAAAAGTGAGGGTTCGGGACCTCAAAATGAGGCACTGAGCATTAAAAGAGGGGTTTGGACCCTGAAAGTGAGGGTTTGGGACCTCTGAATGAGGCTTTGTGCCTTACAAGAGGGGTTTGGACGCTGAAAGTGCAGCTTTGGCTGTTCAAAATGAGGCTTTGAGCTTTAAAAGAGGGGTTTGGACCCTGGAAGTGAGGTTTGCGTCCTAACTATAAAGCTTTGAGGGTTAAAAGAGGGGTTTGGACAATGGAAGGGAGGCTTTGGAACTGAAAAATGAGGCTTTGTGCCTAACAAGGAGGGTTTTGGACCCTGAAAGTGAGTGTTTGGGACCTCAAAATGAGGCACTGATCGTTAAAAGAGGGGTTTTGAACATGGAAGTGAGGGTTTGAGTGTTAGAAGAGGGCTTTGGGTGCTAAAAGTGAGGGCTTGGCTGTTCAAAATGAGGCACTGAGCTTTAAAAGAGGGGTTTGGACCCTGGAAGTGAGGTTTGCGTCCTAACTGTAAGGCTTTGAGCATTAAAAGAGGGGTTTTGGAGAATAAAAGGGAGTCTTTGGAACTTAAAAATGAGGGTTTATCCCTGAAAAGGAGGGGCTTGGACCCTAAAAGTGAGGGTTTGGGACCTCTGAATGAGGCTTTGTGCCTTACAAGAGGGGTTTGGACACTGAAAGTGAGGGTTTGGGTTTTCAAAATGAGGCACTGATCGTTAAAAGAGGGGTTTGGACCCTGAAAGTGAGGCTTTGGGACCTCAAAATGAGGCTTTGTGCCTTACAAGAGGGGTTTGGACCCTAAGAGTGAGGGTTTGGGACCTCTGAATGAGGCTTTGTGCCTTACAAGAGGGGTTTGGACACTGAAAGTGAGGGTTTGGCTGTTCAAAATGAGGCTTTGAGCTTTAAAAGAGGGGTTTGGACCCTGAAAGTGAGGCTTTGGGACCTCAAAATGAGGCTTTGTGCCTTACAAGAGGGGTTTGGACCCTAAGAGTGAGGGTTTGGGACCTCTGAATGAGGCTTTGTGCCTTACAAGAGGGGTTTGGACACTGAAAGTGAGGGTTTGGGTTTTCAAAATGAGGCTTTGTGCCTTAAACGACAGGTTTGGACTCCAAAACTGAAGGTGTAGAGCAAAAAACTGATGGTTTGAGCATTAAAAGACCTGAATTGATGCTAAAAGTGAGGATTTGAGACGTAAAACTTAGGCTTTGAGACTTAAGCGAGGGGTATGGACGCTGAAAGTGCAGCTTTGGCTGTTCAAAATGAGGCTTTGAGCTTTAAAAGAGGGGTTTGGACCCTGGAAGTGAGGTTTGCGTCCTAACTATAAAGCTTTGAGGGTTAAAAGAGGGGTTTGGACAATGGAAGGGAGGCTTTGGAACTGAAAAATGAGGCTTTGTGCCTAACAAGGAGGGTTTTGGACCGTGAAAGTGAGTGTTTGGGACCTCAAAATGAGGCACTGATCGTTAAAAGAGGGGTTTTGAACATGGAAGTGAGGGTTTGAGTGTTAGAAGAGGGCTTTGGGTGCTAAAAGTGAGGGCTTGGCTGTTCAAAATGAGGCACTGAGCTTTAAAAGAGGGGTTTGGACCCTGGAAGTGAGGTTTGCGCCCTAACTGTAAGGCTTTGAGCATTAAAAGAGGGGTTTTGGAGAATAAAAGGGAGTCTTTGGAACTTAAAAATGAGGGTTTATCCCTGAAAAGGAGGGGCTTGGACCCTAAAAGTGAGGGTTTGGGGCGAAAAATGAGGCTTTGATCATGAAAGCCAGGTTTGGACCCTAAGAATGAAGGTTTGGGACGTAAAAACGAGTCTGTCTCTTTAAAAAAGGGGTTTCAACCCTGAAACTGCAGGTTTGGGACCTCTAAATGAGGGTTTGTGTGTTTAAAAACCAGGTTTAAACCCTAAAAGTATAGTGTTTGGGACCAAAAACTGAGGCTTTAATTCCTGATAGACGGGTTTGGAACTTAAAACTGAGGCTTTGAGCGTTAAAAGAGGGCTTTGGGTCCTAAAAGTGAGGTTTGTGTCCTAACGATAAAGCTTTGAGGGTTAAAAGAGGGGATTTGGAGAATAAAAGGGAGTCTTTGGAACTTAAAAATGAGGGTTTATCCCTGAAAAGGCGGGGCTTCGACCCTAAAAGTGAGGCTTTGGGACCTCAAAATGAGGCTTTGTGCCTTACAAGAGGGGTTTGGACCCTAAGAGTGAGGGTTTGGGACCTCTGAATGAGGCTTTGTGCCTTACAAGAGGGGTTTGGACACTGAAAGTGAGGGTTTGGGTTTTCAAAATGAGGCTTTGAGCCTTAAACGACAGGTTTGGACTCCAAAACTGAAGGTGTAGAGCAAAAAACTGATGGTTTGAGCATTAAAAGACCTGAATTGATGCTAAAAGTGAGGGTTTGAGACGTAAAACTTAGGCTTTGAGACTTAAGCGAGGGGTATGGACGCTGAAAGTGCAGCTTTGGCTGTTCAAAATGAGGCTTTGAGCTTTAAAAGAGGGGTTTGGACCCTGGAAGTGAGGTTTGCGTCCTAACTATAAAGCTTTGAGGGTTAAAAGAGGGGTTTGGACAATGGAAGGGAGACTTTGGAACTGAAAAATGAGGCTTTGTGCCTAACAAGGAGGGTTTTGGACCCTGAAAGTGAGTGTTTGGGACCTCAAAATGAGGCACTGGTCGTTAAAAGAGGGGTTTTGAACATGGAAGTGAGGGTTTGAGTGTTAGAAGAGGGCTTTGGGTCCTAAAAGTGAGGGCTTGGCTGTTCAAAATGAGGCACTGAGCTTTAAAAGAGGGGTTTGGACCCTGGAAGTGAGGTTTGCGCCCTAACTGTAAGGCTTTGAGCATTAAAAGAGGGGTTTTGGAGAATAAAAGGGAGTCTTTGGAACTTAAAAATGAGGGTTTATCCCTGAAAAGGAGGGGCTTGGACCCTAAAAGTGAGGGTTTGGGGTGAAAAATGAGGCTTTGATCATGAAAGCCAGGTTTGGACCCTAAGAATGAAGGTTTGGGACGTAAAAACGAGTCTGTCTCTTTAAAAAAGGGGTTTCAACCCTGAAACTGCAGGTTTGGGACCTCTAAATGAGGGTTTGTGTGTTTAAAAACCAGGTTTAAACCCTAAAAGTATAGTGTTTGGAACCAAAAACTGAGGCTTTAATTCCTGATAGACGGGTTTGGAACTTAAAACTGAGGCTTTGAGCGTTAAAAGAGGGCTTTGGACCCTGGAAGTGAGGTTTGTGTCGTAACGATAAAGCTTTGAGGGTTAAAAGAGGGGATTTGGAGAATAAAAGGGAGTCTTTGGAACTTAAAAATGAGGGTTTATCCCTGAAAAGGCGGGGCTTGGACCCTAAAAGTGAGGGTTCGGGACCTCAAAATGAGGCACTGAGCATTAAAAGAGGGGTTTGGACCCTAAGAGTGAGGGTTTGGGACCTCTGAATGAGGCTTTGTGCCTTACAAGAGGGGTTTGGACGCTGAAAGTGCAGCTTTGGCTGTTCAAAATGAGGCTTTGAGCTTTAAAAGAGGGGTTTGGACCCTGGAAGTGAGGTTTGCGTCCTAACTATAAAGCTTTGAGGGTTAAAAGAGGGGTTTGGACAATGGAAGGGAGGCTTTGGAACTGAAAAATGAGGCTTTGTGCCTAACAAGGAGGGTTTTGGACCGTGAAAGTGAGTGTTTGGGACCTCAAAATGAGGCACTGATCGTTAAAAGAGGGGTTTTGAACATGGAAGTGAGGGTTTGAGTGTTAGAAGAGGGCTTTGGGTGCTAAAAGTGAGGGCTTGGCTGTTCAAAATGAGGCACTGAGCTTTAAAAGAGGGGTTTGGACCCTGGAAGTGAGGTTTGCGGTCCTAACTGTAAGGCTTTGAGCATTAAAAGAGGGGTTTTGGAGAATAAAAGGGAGTCTTTGGAACTTAAAAATGAGGGTTTATCCCTGAAAAGGAGGGGCTTGGACCCTAAAAGTGAGGGTTTGGGGCGAAAAATGAGGCTTTGATCATGAAAGCCAGGTTTGGACCCTAAGAATGAAGGTTTGGGACGTAAAAACGAGTCTGTCTCTTTAAAAAAGGGGTTTCAACCCTGAAACTGCAGGTTTGGGACCTCTAAATGAGGGTTTGTGTGTTTAAAAACCAGGTTTAAACCCTAAAAGTATAGTGTTTGGGACCAAAAACTGAGGCTTTAATTCCTGATAGACGGGTTTGGAACTTAAAACTGAGGCTTTGAGCGTTAAAAGAGGGCTTTGGACCCTGGAAGTGAGGTTTGTGTCCTAACGATAAAGCTTTGAGGGTTAAAAGAGGGGATTTGGAGAATAAAAGGGAGTCTTTGGAACTTAAAAATGAGGGTTTATCCCTGAAAAGGCGGGGCTTGGACCCTAAAAGTGAGGCTTTGGGACCTCTGAATGAGGCTTTGTGCCTTACAAGAGGGGTTTGGACACTGAAAGTGAGGGTTTGGGTTTTCAAAATGAGGCACTGATCGTTAAAAGAGGGGTTTGGACCCTGAAAGTGAGGCTTTGGGACCTCAAAATGAGGCTTTGTGCCTTACAAGAGGGGTTTGGACCCTAAGAGTGAGGGTTTGGGACCTCTGAATGAGGCTTTGTGCCTTACAAGAGGGGTTTGGACACTGAAAGTGAGGGTTTGGGTTTTCAAAATGAGGCTTTGAGCCTTAAACGACAGGTTTGGACTCCAAAACTGAAGGTGTAGAGCAAAAAACTGATGGTTTGAGCATTAAAAGACCTGAATTGATGCTAAAAGTGAGGGTTTGAGACGTAAAACTTAGGCTTTGAGACTTAAGCGAGGGGTATGGACGCTGAAAGTGCAGCTTTGGCTGTTTAAAATGAGGCTTTGAGCTTTAAAAGAGGGGTTTGGACCCTGGAAGTGAGGTTTGCGTCCTAACTATAAAGCTTTGAGGGTTAAAAGAGGGGTTTGGACAATGGAAGGGAGGCTTTGGAACTGAAAAATGAGGCTTTGTGCCTAACAAGGAGGGTTTTGGACCGTGAAAGTGAGTGTTTGGGACCTCAAAATGAGGCACTGATCGTTAAAAGAGGGGTTTTGAACATGGAAGTGAGGGTTTGAGTGTTAGAAGAGGGCTTTGGGTCCTAAAAGTGAGGGCTTGGCTGTTCAAAATGAGGCACTGAGCTTTAAAAGAGGGGTTTGGACCCTGGAAGTGAGGTTTGCGCCCTAACTGTAAGGCTTTGAGGGTTAAAAGAGGGGTTTTGGAGAATAAAAGGGAGTCTTTGGAACTTAAAAATGAGGGTTTATCCCTGAAAAGGAGGGGCTTGGACCCTAAAAGTGAGGGTTTGGTGCGAAAAATGAGGCTTTGATCATGAAAGCCAGGTTTGGACCCTAAGAATGAAGGTTTGGGACGTAAAAACGAGTCTGTCTCTTTAAAAAAGGGGTTTCAACCCTGAAACTGCAGGTTTGGGACCTCTAAATGAGGGTTTGTGTGTTTAAAAACCAGGTTTAAACCCTAAAAGTATAGTGTTTGGGACCAAAAACTGAGGCTTTAATTCCTGATAGACGGGTTTGGAACTTAAAACTGAGGCTTTGAGCGTTAAAAGAGGGCTTTGGACCCTGGAAGTGAGGTTTGTGTCCTAACGATAAAGCTTTGAGGGTTAAAAGAGGGGATTTGGAGAATAAAAGGGAGTCTTTGGAACTTAAAAATGAGGGTTTATCCCTGAAAAGGCGGGGCTTGGACCCTAAAAGTGAGGCTTTGGGACCTCTGAATGAGGCTTTGTGCCTTACAAGAGGGGTTTGGACACTGAAAGTGAGGGTTTGGGTTTTCAAAATGAGGCACTGATCGTTAAAAGAGGGGTTTGGACCCTGAAAGTGAGGCTTTGGGACCTCAAAATGAGGCTTTGTGCCTTACAAGAGGGGTTTGGACCCTAAGAGTGAGGGTTTGGGACCTCTGAATGAGGCTTTGTGCCTTACAAGAGGGGTTTGGACACTGAAAGTGAGGGTTTGGGTTTTCAAAATGAGGCTTTGATGGTAAAAGCCAGGTTTGGACTCCAAAACTGAAGGTATAGAGCAAAAAACTGATGGTTTGAGCATTAAAAGACCTGAATTGATGCTAAAAGTGAGGGTTTGAGACGTAAAACTTAGGCTTTGAGACTTAAGCGAGGGGTATGGACGCTGAAAGTGCAGCTTTGGCTGTTCAAAATGAGGCTTTGAGCCTTAAAACAGGGGTTTGGACCCTGGAAGTGAGGTTTGCGTCCTAACTATAAAGCTTTGAGGGTTAAAAGAGGGGTTTGGACAATGGAAGGGAGGCTTTGGAACTGAAAAATGAGGCTTTGTGCCTAACAAGGAGGGTTTTGGACCGTGAAAGTGAGTGTTTGGGACCTCAAAATGAGGCACTGATCGTTAAAAGAGGGGTTTTGAACATGGAAGTGAGGGTTTGAGTGTTAGAAGAGGGCTTTGGGTGCTAAAAGTGAGGGCTTGGCTGTTCAAAATGAGGCACTGAGCTTTAAAAGAGGGGTTTGGACCCTGGAAGTGAGGTTTGCGGTCCTAACTGTAAGGCTTTGAGCATTAAAAGAGGGGTTTTGGAGAATAAAAGGGAGTCTTTGGAACTTAAAAATGAGGGTTTATCCCTGAAAAGGAGGGGCTTGGACCCTAAAAGTGAGGGTTTGGTGCGAAAAATGAGGCTTTGATCATGAAAGCCAGGTTTGGACCCTAAGAATGAAGGTTTGGGACGTAAAAATGAGTCTGTCTCTTTAAAAAAGGGGTTTCAACCCTGAAACTGCAGGTTTGGGACCTCTAAATGAGGGTTTGTGTGTTTAAAAACCAGGTTTAAACCCTAAAAGTATAGTGTTTGGGACCAAAAACTGAGGCTTTAATTCCTGATAGAGGGTTTGGAACTTAAAACTGAGGCTTTGAGCGTTAAAAGAGGGCTTTGGACCCTGGAAGTGAGGTTTGTGTCCTAACGATAAAGCTTTGAGGGTTAAAAGAGGGGATTTGGAGAATAAAAGGGAGTCTTTGGAACTTAAAAATGAGGGTTTATCCCTGAAAAGGAGGGGCTTGGACCCTAAAAGTGAGGGTTTGGGACCTCTGAATGAGGCTTTGTGCCTTACAAGAGGGGTTTGGACACTGAAAGTGAGGGTTTGGGTTTTCAAAATGAGGCACTGATCGTTAAAAGAGGGGTTTGGACCCTGAAAGTGAGGCTTTGGGACCTCAAAATGAGGCTTTGTGCCTTACAAGAGGGGTTTGGACCCTAAGAGTGAGGGTTTGGGACCTCTGAATGAGGCTTTGTGCCTTACAAGAGGGGTTTGGACACTGAAAGTGAGGGTTTGGCTGTTCAAAATGAGGCTTTGAGCTTTAAAAGAGGGGTTTGGACCCTGAAAGTGAGGCTTTGGGACCTCAAAATGAGGCTTTGTGCCTTACAAGAGGGGTTTGGACCCTAAGAGTGAGGGTTTGGGACCTCTGAATGAGGCTTTGTGCCTTACAAGAGGGGTTTGGACACTGAAAGTGAGGGTTTGGGTTTTCAAAATGAGGCTTTGAGCCTTAAACGACAGGTTTGGACTCCAAAACTGAAGGTGTAGAGCAAAAAACTGATGGTTTGAGCATTAAAAGACCTGAATTGATGCTAAAAGTGAGGGTTTGAGACGTAAAACTTAGGCTTTGAGACTTAAGCGAGGGGTATGGACGCTGAAAGTGCAGCTTTGGCTGTTTAAAATGAGGCTTTGAGCTTTAAAAGAGGGGTTTGGACCCTGGAAGTGAGGTTTGCGTCCTAACTATAAAGCTTTGAGGGTTAAAAGAGGGGTTTGGACAATGGAAGGGAGGCTTTGGAACTGAAAAATGAGGCTTTGTGCCTAACAAGGAGGGTTTTGGACCGTGAAAGTGAGTGTTTGGGACCTCAAAATGAGGCACTGATCGTTAAAAGAGGGGTTTTGAACATGGAAGTGAGGGTTTGAGTGTTAGAAGAGGGCTTTGGGTCCTAAAAGTGAGGGCTTGGCTGTTCAAAATGAGGCACTGAGCTTTAAAAGAGGGGTTTGGACCCTGGAAGTGAGGTTTGCGCCCTAACTGTAAGGCTTTGAGGGTTAAAAGAGGGGTTTTGGAGAATAAAAGGGAGTCTTTGGAACTTAAAAATGAGGGTTTATCCCTGAAAAGGAGGGGCTTGGACCCTAAAAGTGAGGGTTTGGGGCGAAAAATGAGGCTTTGATCATGAAAGCCAGGTTTGGACCCTAAGAATGAAGGTTTGGGACGTAAAAACGAGTCTGTCTCTTTAAAAAAGGGGTTTCAACCCTGAAACTGCAGGTTTGGGACCTCTAAATGAGGGTTTGTGTGTTTAAAAACCAGGTTTAAACCCTAAAAGTATAGTGTTTGGGACCAAAAACTGAGGCTTTAATTCCTGATAGACGGGTTTGGAACTTAAAACTGAGGCTTTGAGCGTTAAAAGAGGGCTTTGGACCCTGGAAGTGAGGTTTGTGTCGTAACGATAAAGCTTTGAGGGTTAAAAGAGGGGATTTGGAGAATAAAAGGGAGTCTTTGGAACTTAAAAATGAGGGTTTATCCCTGAAAAGGCGGGGCTTGGACCCTAAAAGTGAGGGTTCGGGACCTCAAAATGAGGCACTGAGCATTAAAAGAGGGGTTTGGACCCTGAAAGTGAGGGTTTGGGACCTCTGAATGAGGCTTTGTGCCTTACAAGAGGGGTTTGGACGCTGAAAGTGCAGCTTTGGCTGTTCAAAATGAGGCTTTGAGCTTTAAAAGAGGGGTTTGGACCCTGGAAGTGAGGTTTGCGTCCTAACTATAAAGCCTTGAGGGTTAAAAGAGGGGTTTGGACAATGGAAGGGAGGCTTTGGAACTGAAAAATGAGGCTTTGTGCCTAACAAGGAGGGTTTTGGACCGTGAAAGTGAGTGTTTGGGACCTCAAAATGAGGCACTGATCGTTAAAAGAGGGGTTTTGAACATGGAAGTGAGGGTTTGAGTGTTAGAAGAGGGCTTTGGGTGCTAAAAGTGAGGGCTTGGCTGTTCAAAATGAGGCACTGAGCTTTAAAAGAGGGGTTTGGACCCTGGAAGTGAGGTTTGCGTCCTAACTGTAAGGCTTTGAGCATTAAAAGAGGGGTTTTGGAGAATAAAAGGGAGTCTTTGGAACTTAAAAATGAGGGTTTATCCCTGAAAAGGAGGGGCTTGGACCCTAAAAGTGAGGGTTTGGGACCTCTGAATGAGGCTTTGTGCCTTACAAGAGGGGTTTGGACACTGAAAGTGAGGGTTTGGGTTTTCAAAATGAGGCACTGATCGTTAAAAGAGGGGTTTGGACCCTGAAAGTGAGGCTTTGGGACCTCAAAATGAGGCTTTGTGCCTTACAAGAGGGGTTTGGACCCTAAGAGTGAGGGTTTGGGACCTCTGAATGAGGCTTTGTGCCTTACAAGAGGGGTTTGGACACTGAAAGTGAGGGTTTGGCTGTTCAAAATGAGGCTTTGAGCTTTAAAAGAGGGGTTTGGACCCTGAAAGTGAGGCTTTGGGACCTCAAAATGAGGCTTTGTGCCTTACAAGAGGGGTTTGGACCCTAAGAGTGAGGGTTTGGGACCTCTGAATGAGGCTTTGTGCCTTACAAGAGGGGTTTGGACACTGAAAGTGAGGGTTTGGGTTTTCAAAATGAGGCTTTGAGCCTTAAACGACAGGTTTGGACTCCAAAACTGAAGGTGTAGAGCAAAAAACTGATGGTTTGAGCATTAAAAGACCTGAATTGATGCTAAAAGTGAGGATTTGAGACGTAAAACTTAGGCTTTGAGACTTAAGCGAGGGGTATGGACGCTGAAAGTGCAGCTTTGGCTGTTCAAAATGAGGCTTTGAGCTTTAAAAGAGGGGTTTGGACCCTGGAAGTGAGGTTTGCGTCCTAACTATAAAGCTTTGAGGGTTAAAAGAGGGGTTTGGACAATGGAAGGGAGGCTTTGGAACTGAAAAATGAGGCTTTGTGCTTAACAAGGAGGGTTTTGGACCGTGAAAGTGAGTGTTTGGGACCTCAAAATGAGGCACTGATCGTTAAAAGAGGGGTTTTGAACATGGAAGTGAGGGTTTGAGTGTTAGAAGAGGGCTTTGGGTGCTAAAAGTGAGGGCTTGGCTGTTCAAAATGAGGCACTGAGCTTTAAAAGAGGGGTTTGGACCCTGGAAGTGAGGTTTGCGCCCTAACTGTAAGGCTTTGAGCATTAAAAGAGGGGTTTTGGAGAATAAAAGGGAGTCTTTGGAACTTAAAAATGAGGGTTTATCCCTGAAAAGGAGGGGCTTGGACCCTAAAAGTGAGGGTTTGGGGCGAAAAATGAGGCTTTGATCATGAAAGCCAGGTTTGGACCCTAAGAATGAAGGTTTGGGACGTAAAAACGAGTCTGTCTCTTTAAAAAAGGGGTTTCAACCCTGAAACTGCAGGTTTGGGACCTCTAAATGAGGGTTTGTGTGTTTAAAAACCAGGTTTAAACCCTAAAAGTATAGTGTTTGGGACCAAAAACTGAGGCTTTAATTCCTGATAGACGGGTTTGGAACTTAAAACTGAGGCTTTGAGCGTTAAAAGAGGGCTTTGGGTCCTAAAAGTGAGGTTTGTGTCCTAACGATAAAGCTTTGAGGGTTAAAAGAGGGGATTTGGAGAATAAAAGGGAGTCTTTGGAACTTAAAAATGAGGGTTTATCCCTGAAAAGGCGGGGCTTCGACCCTAAAAGTGAGGCTTTGGGACCTCAAAATGAGGCTTTGTGCCTTACAAGAGGGGTTTGGACCCTAAGAGTGAGGGTTTGGGACCTCTGAATGAGGCTTTGTGCCTTACAAGAGGGGTTTGGACACTGAAAGTGAGGGTTTGGGTTTTCAAAATGAGGCTTTGAGCCTTAAACGACAGGTTTGGACTCCAAAACTGAAGGTGTAGAGCAAAAAACTGATGGTTTGAGCATTAAAAGACCTGAATTGATGCTAAAAGTGAGGGTTTGAGACGTAAAACTTAGGCTTTGAGACTTAAGCGAGGGGTATGGACGCTGAAAGTGCAGCTTTGGCTGTTCAAAATGAGGCTTTGAGCTTTAAAAGAGGGGTTTGGACCCTGGAAGTGAGGTTTGCGTCCTAACTATAAAGCTTTGAGGGTTAAAAGAGGGGTTTGGACAATGGAAGGGAGACTTTGGAACTGAAAAATGAGGCTTTGTGCCTAACAAGGAGGGTTTTGGACCCTGAAAGTGAGTGTTTGGGACCTCAAAATGAGGCACTGGTCGTTAAAAGAGGGGTTTTGAACATGGAAGTGAGGGTTTGAGTGTTAGAAGAGGGCTTTGGGTCCTAAAAGTGAGGGCTTGGCTGTTCAAAATGAGGCACTGAGCTTTAAAAGAGGGGTTTGGACCCTGGAAGTGAGGTTTGCGCCCTAACTGTAAGGCTTTGAGCATTAAAAGAGGGGTTTTGGAGAATAAAAGGGAGTCTTTGGAACTTAAAAATGAGGGTTTATCCCTGAAAAGGAGGGGCTTGGACCCTAAAAGTGAGGGTTTGGGGTGAAAAATGAGGCTTTGATCATGAAAGCCAGGTTTGGACCCTAAGAATGAAGGTTTGGGACGTAAAAACGAGTCTGTCTCTTTAAAAAAGGGGTTTCAACCCTGAAACTGCAGGTTTGGGACCTCTAAATGAGGGTTTGTGTGTTTAAAAACCAGGTTTAAACCCTAAAAGTATAGTGTTTGGGACCAAAAACTGAGGCTTTAATTCCTGATAGACGGGTTTGGAACTTAAAACTGAGGCTTTGAGCGTTAAAAGAGGGCTTTGGACCCTGGAAGTGAGGTTTGTGTCGTAACGATAAAGCTTTGAGGGTTAAAAGAGGGGATTTGGAGAATAAAAGGGAGTCTTTGGAACTTAAAAATGAGGGTTTATCCCTGAAAAGGCGGGGCTTGGACCCTAAAAGTGAGGGTTCGGGACCTCAAAATGAGGCACTGAGCATTAAAAGAGGGGTTTGGACCCTAAGAGTGAGGGTTTGGGACCTCTGAATGAGGCTTTGTGCCTTACAAGAGGGGTTTGGACGCTGAAAGTGCAGCTTTGGCTGTTCAAAATGAGGCTTTGAGCTTTAAAAGAGGGGTTTGGACCCTGGAAGTGAGGTTTGCGTCCTAACTATAAAGCTTTGAGGGTTAAAAGAGGGGTTTGGACAATGGAAGGGAGGCTTTGGAACTGAAAAATGAGGCTTTGTGCCTAACAAGGAGGGTTTTGGACCGTGAAAGTGAGTGTTTGGGACCTCAAAATGAGGCACTGATCGTTAAAAGAGGGGTTTTGAACATGGAAGTGAGGGTTTGAGTGTTAGAAGAGGGCTTTGGGTCCTAAAAGTGAGGGCTTGGCTGTTCAAAATGAGGCACTGAGCTTTAAAAGAGGGGTTTGGACCCTGGAAGTGAGGTTTGCGGTCCTAACTGTAAGGCTTTGAGCATTAAAAGAGGGGTTTTGGAGAATAAAAGGGAGTCTTTGGAACTTAAAAATGAGGGTTTATCCCTGAAAAGGAGGGGCTTGGACCCTAAAAGTGAGGGTTTGGTGCGAAAAATGAGGCTTTGATCATGAAAGCCAGGTTTGGACCCTAAGAATGAAGGTTTGGGACGTAAAAACGAGTCTGTCTCTTTAAAAAAGGGGTTTCAACCCTGAAACTGCAGGTTTGGGACCTCTAAATGAGGGTTTGTGTGTTTAAAAACCAGGTTTAAACCCTAAAAGTATAGTGTTTGGGACCAAAAACTGAGGCTTTAATTCCTGATAGACGGGTTTGGAACTTAAAACTGAGGCTTTGAGCGTTAAAAGAGGGCTTTGGACCCTGGAAGTGAGGTTTGTGTCCTAACGATAAAGCTTTGAGGGTTAAAAGAGGGGATTTGGAGAATAAAAGGGAGTCTTTGGAACTTAAAAATGAGGGTTTATCCCTGAAAAGGAGGGGCTTGGACCCTAAAAGTGAGGGTTTGGGACCTCTGAATGAGGCTTTGTGCCTTACAAGAGGGGTTTGGACACTGAAAGTGAGGGTTTGGGTTTTCAAAATGAGGCACTGATCGTTAAAAGAGGGGTTTGGACCCTGAAAGTGAGGCTTTGGGACCTCAAAATGAGGCTTTGTGCCTTACAAGAGGGGTTTGGACCCTAAGAGTGAGGGTTTGGGACCTCTGAATGAGGCTTTGTGCCTTACAAGAGGGGTTTGGACACTGAAAGTGAGGGTTTGGCTGTTCAAAATGAGGCTTTGAGCTTTAAAAGAGGGGTTTGGACCCTGAAAGTGAGGCTTTGGGACCTCAAAATGAGGCTTTGTGCCTTACAAGAGGGGTTTGGACCCTAAGAGTGAGGGTTTGGGACCTCTGAATGAGGCTTTGTGCCTTACAAGAGGGGTTTGGACACTGAAAGTGAGGGTTTGGGTTTTCAAAATGAGGCTTTGAGCCTTAAACGACAGGTTTGGACTCCAAAACTGAAGGTGTAGAGCAAAAAACTGATGGTTTGAGCATTAAAAGACCTGAATTGATGCTAAAAGTGAGGGTTTGAGACGTAAAACTTAGGCTTTGAGACTTAAGCGAGGGGTATGGACGCTGAAAGTGCAGCTTTGGCTGTTTAAAATGAGGCTTTGAGCTTTAAAAGAGGGGTTTGGACCCTGGAAGTGAGGTTTGCGTCCTAACTATAAAGCTTTGAGGGTTAAAAGAGGGGTTTGGACAATGGAAGGGAGGCTTTGGAACTGAAAAATGAGGCTTTGTGCCTAACAAGGAGGGTTTTGGACCGTGAAAGTGAGTGTTTGGGACCTCAAAATGAGGCACTGATCGTTAAAAGAGGGGTTTTGAACATGGAAGTGAGGGTTTGAGTGTTAGAAGAGGGCTTTGGGTCCTAAAAGTGAGGGCTTGGCTGTTCAAAATGAGGCACTGAGCTTTAAAAGAGGGGTTTGGACCCTGGAAGTGAGGTTTGCGCCCTAACTGTAAGGCTTTGAGGGTTAAAAGAGGGGTTTTGGAGAATAAAAGGGAGTCTTTGGAACTTAAAAATGAGGGTTTATCCCTGAAAAGGAGGGGCTTGGACCCTAAAAGTGAGGGTTTGGTGCGAAAAATGAGGCTTTGATCATGAAAGCCAGGTTTGGACCCTAAGAATGAAGGTTTGGGACGTAAAAACGAGTCTGTCTCTTTAAAAAAGGGGTTTCAACCCTGAAACTGCAGGTTTGGGACCTCTAAATGAGGGTTTGTGTGTTTAAAAACCAGGTTTAAACCCTAAAAGTATAGTGTTTGGGACCAAAAACTGAGGCTTTAATTCCTGATAGACGGGTTTGGAACTTAAAACTGAGGCTTTGAGCGTTAAAAGAGGGCTTTGGACCCTGGAAGTGAGGTTTGTGTCCTAACGATAAAGCTTTGAGGGTTAAAAGAGGGGATTTGGAGAATAAAAGGGAGTCTTTGGAACTTAAAAATGAGGGTTTATCCCTGAAAAGGCGGGGCTTGGACCCTAAAAGTGAGGCTTTGGGACCTCTGAATGAGGCTTTGTGCCTTACAAGAGGGGTTTGGACACTGAAAGTGAGGGTTTGGGTTTTCAAAATGAGGCACTGATCGTTAAAAGAGGGGTTTGGACCCTGAAAGTGAGGCTTTGGGACCTCAAAATGAGGCTTTGTGCCTTACAAGAGGGGTTTGGACCCTAAGAGTGAGGGTTTGGGACCTCTGAATGAGGCTTTGTGCCTTACAAGAGGGGTTTGGACACTGAAAGTGAGGGTTTGGGTTTTCAAAATGAGGCTTTGATGGTAAAAGCCAGGTTTGGACTCCAAAACTGAAGGTATAGAGCAAAAAACTGATGGTTTGAGCATTAAAAGACCTGAATTGATGCTAAAAGTGAGGGTTTGAGACGTAAAACTTAGGCTTTGAGACTTAAGCGAGGGGTATGGACGCTGAAAGTGCAGCTTTGGCTGTTCAAAATGAGGCTTTGAGCCTTAAAACAGGGGTTTGGACCCTGGAAGTGAGGTTTGCGTCCTAACTATAAAGCTTTGAGGGTTAAAAGAGGGGTTTGGACAATGGAAGGGAGGCTTTGGAACTGAAAAATGAGGCTTTGTGCCTAACAAGGAGGGTTTTGGACCGTGAAAGTGAGTGTTTGGGACCTCAAAATGAGGCACTGATCGTTAAAAGAGGGGTTTTGAACATGGAAGTGAGGGTTTGAGTGTTAGAAGAGGGCTTTGGGTCCTAAAAGTGAGGGCTTGGCTGTTCAAAATGAGGCACTGAGCTTTAAAAGAGGGGTTTGGACCCTGGAAGTGAGGTTTGCGCCCTAACTGTAAGGCTTTGAGGGTTAAAAGAGGGGTTTTGGAGAATAAAAGGGAGTCTTTGGAACTTAAAAATGAGGGTTTATCCCTGAAAAGGAGGGGCTTGGACCCTAAAAGTGAGGGTTTGGTGCGAAAAATGAGGCTTTGATCATGAAAGCCAGGTTTGGACCCTAAGAATGAAGGTTTGGGACGTAAAAACGAGTCTGTCTCTTTAAAAAAGGGGTTTCAACCCTGAAACTGCAGGTTTGGGACCTCTAAATGAGGGTTTGTGTGTTTAAAAACCAGGTTTAAACCCTAAAAGTATAGTGTTTGGGACCAAAAACTGAGGCTTTAATTCCTGATAGACGGGTTTGGAACTTAAAACTGAGGCTTTGAGCGTTAAAAGAGGGCTTTGGGTCCTAAAAGTGAGGTTTGTGTCCTAACGATAAAGCTTTGAGGGTTAAAAGAGGGGATTTGGAGAATAAAAGGGAGTCTTTGGAACTTAAAAATGAGGGTTTATCCCTGAAAAGGCGGGGCTTCGACCCTAAAAGTGAGGCTTTGGGACCTCAAAATGAGGCTTTGTGCCTTACAAGAGGGGTTTGGACCCTAAGAGTGAGGGTTTGGGACCTCTGAATGAGGCTTTGTGCCTTACAAGAGGGGTTTGGACACTGAAAGTGAGGGTTTGGGTTTTCAAAATGAGGCTTTGAGCCTTAAACGACAGGTTTGGACTCCAAAACTGAAGGTGTAGAGCAAAAAACTGATGGTTTGAGCATTAAAAGACCTGAATTGATGCTAAAAGTGAGGGTTTGAGACGTAAAACTTAGGCTTTGAGACTTAAGCGAGGGGTATGGACGCTGAAAGTGCAGCTTTGGCTGTTCAAAATGAGGCTTTGAGCTTTAAAAGAGGGGTTTGGACCCTGGAAGTGAGGTTTGCGTCCTAACTATAAAGCTTTGAGGGTTAAAAGAGGGGTTTGGACAATGGAAGGGAGACTTTGGAACTGAAAAATGAGGCTTTGTGCCTAACAAGGAGGGTTTTGGACCCTGAAAGTGAGTGTTTGGGACCTCAAAATGAGGCACTGGTCGTTAAAAGAGGGGTTTTGAACATGGAAGTGAGGGTTTGAGTGTTAGAAGAGGGCTTTGGGTCCTAAAAGTGAGGGCTTGGCTGTTCAAAATGAGGCACTGAGCTTTAAAAGAGGGGTTTGGACCCTGGAAGTGAGGTTTGCGCCCTAACTGTAAGGCTTTGAGCATTAAAAGAGGGGTTTTGGAGAATAAAAGGGAGTCTTTGGAACTTAAAAATGAGGGTTTATCCCTGAAAAGGAGGGGCTTGGACCCTAAAAGTGAGGGTTTGGGGTGAAAAATGAGGCTTTGATCATGAAAGCCAGGTTTGGACCCTAAGAATGAAGGTTTGGGACGTAAAAACGAGTCTGTCTCTTTAAAAAAGGGGTTTCAACCCTGAAACTGCAGGTTTGGGACCTCTAAATGAGGGTTTGTGTGTTTAAAAACCAGGTTTAAACCCTAAAAGTATAGTGTTTGGGACCAAAAACTGAGGCTTTAATTCCTGATAGATGGGTTTGGAACTTAAAACTGAGGCTTTGAGCGTTAAAAGAGGGCTTTGGACCCTGGAAGTGAGGTTTGTGTCGTAACGATAAAGCTTTGAGGGTTAAAAGAGGGGATTTGGAGAATAAAAGGGAGTCTTTGGAACTTAAAAATGAGGGTTTATCCCTGAAAAGGCGGGGCTTGGACCCTAAAAGTGAGGGTTCGGGACCTCAAAATGAGGCACTGAGCATTAAAAGAGGGGTTTGGACCCTAAGAGTGAGGGTTTGGGACCTCTGAATGAGGCTTTGTGCCTTACAAGAGGGGTTTGGACGCTGAAAGTGCAGCTTTGGCTGTTCAAAATGAGGCTTTGAGCTTTAAAAGAGGGGTTTGGACCCTGGAAGTGAGGTTTGCGTCCTAACTATAAAGCTTTGAGGGTTAAAAGAGGGGTTTGGACAATGGAAGGGAGGCTTTGGAACTGAAAAATGAGGCTTTGTGCCTAACAAGGAGGGTTTTGGACCGTGAAAGTGAGTGTTTGGGACCTCAAAATGAGGCACTGATCGTTAAAAGAGGGGTTTTGAACATGGAAGTGAGGGTTTGAGTGTTAGAAGAGGGCTTTGGGTCCTAAAAGTGAGGGCTTGGCTGTTCAAAATGAGGCACTGAGCTTTAAAAGAGGGGTTTGGACCCTGGAAGTGAGGTTTGCGGTCCTAACTGTAAGGCTTTGAGCATTAAAAGAGGGGTTTTGGAGAATAAAAGGGAGTCTTTGGAACTTAAAAATGAGGGTTTATCCCTGAAAAGGAGGGGCTTGGACCCTAAAAGTGAGGGTTTGGTGCGAAAAATGAGGCTTTGATCATGAAAGCCAGGTTTGGACCCTAAGAATGAAGGTTTGGGACGTAAAAACGAGTCTGTCTCTTTAAAAAAGGGGTTTCAACCCTGAAACTGCAGGTTTGGGACCTCTAAATGAGGGTTTGTGTGTTTAAAAACCAGGTTTAAACCCTAAAAGTATAGTGTTTGGGACCAAAAACTGAGGCTTTAATTCCTGATAGACGGGTTTGGAACTTAAAACTGAGGCTTTGAGCGTTAAAAGAGGGCTTTGGACCCTGGAAGTGAGGTTTGTGTCCTAACGATAAAGCTTTGAGGGTTAAAAGAGGGGATTTGGAGAATAAAAGGGAGTCTTTGGAACTTAAAAATGAGGGTTTATCCCTGAAAAGGCGGGGCTTGGACCCTAAAAGTGAGGGTTTGGGACCTCTGAATGAGGCTTTGTGCCTTACAAGAGGGGTTTGGACACTGAAAGTGAGGGTTTGGGTTTTCAAAATGAGGCACTGATCGTTAAAAGAGGGGTTTGGACCCTGAAAGTGAGGCTTTGGGACCTCAAAATGAGGCTTTGTGCCTTACAAGAGGGGTTTGGACCCTAAGAGTGAGGGTTTGGGACCTCTGAATGAGGCTTTGTGCCTTACAAGAGGGGTTTGGACACTGAAAGTGAGGGTTTGGCTGTTCAAAATGAGGCTTTGAGCTTTAAAAGAGGGGTTTGGACCCTGAAAGTGAGGCTTTGGGACCTCAAAATGAGGCTTTGTGCCTTACAAGAGGGGTTTGGACCCTAAGAGTGAGGGTTTGGGACCTCTGAATGAGGCTTTGTGCCTTACAAGAGGGGTTTGGACACTGAAAGTGAGGGTTTGGGTTTTCAAAATGAGGCTTTGATGGTAAAAGCCAGGTTTGGACTCCAAAACTGAAGGTATAGAGCAAAAAACTGATGGTTTGAGCATTAAAAGACCTGAATTGATGCTAAAAGTGAGGGTTTGAGACGTAAAACTTAGGCTTTGAGACTTAAGCGAGGGGTATGGACGCTGAAAGTGCAGCTTTGGCTGTTCAAAATGAGGCTTTGAGCCTTAAAACAGGGGTTTGGACCCTGGAAGTGAGGTTTGCGTCCTAACTATAAAGCTTTGAGGGTTAAAAGAGGGGTTTGGACAATGGAAGGGAGGCTTTGGAACTGAAAAATGAGGCTTTGTGCCTAACAAGGAGGGTTTTGGACCGTGAAAGTGAGTGTTTGGGACCTCAAAATGAGGCACTGATCGTTAAAAGAGGGGTTTTGAACATGGAAGTGAGGGTTTGAGTGTTAGAAGAGGGCTTTGGGTCCTAAAAGTGAGGGCTTGGCTGTTCAAAATGAGGCACTGAGCTTTAAAAGAGGGGTTTGGACCCTGGAAGTGAGGTTTGCGCCCTAACTGTAAGGCTTTGAGGGTTAAAAGAGGGGTTTTGGAGAATAAAAGGGAGTCTTTGGAACTTAAAAATGAGGGTTTATCCCTGAAAAGGAGGGGCTTGGACCCTAAAAGTGAGGGTTTGGTGCGAAAAATGAGGCTTTGATCATGAAAGCCAGGTTTGGACCCTAAGAATGAAGGTTTGGGACGTAAAAACGAGTCTGTCTCTTTAAAAAAGGGGTTTCAACCCTGAAACTGCAGGTTTGGGACCTCTAAATGAGGGTTTGTGTGTTTAAAAACCAGGTTTAAACCCTAAAAGTATAGTGTTTGGGACCAAAAACTGAGGCTTTAATTCCTGATAGACGGGTTTGGAACTTAAAACTGAGGCTTTGAGCGTTAAAAGAGGGCTTTGGACCCTGGAAGTGAGGTTTGTGTCCTAACGATAAAGCTTTGAGGGTTAAAAGAGGGGATTTGGAGAATAAAAGGGAGTCTTTGGAACTTAAAAATGAGGGTTTATCCCTGAAAAGGCGGGGCTTGGACCCTAAAAGTGAGGCTTTGGGACCTCTGAATGAGGCTTTGTGCCTTACAAGAGGGGTTTGGACACTGAAAGTGAGGGTTTGGGTTTTCAAAATGAGGCACTGATCGTTAAAAGAGGGGTTTGGACCCTGAAAGTGAGGCTTTGGGACCTCAAAATGAGGCTTTGTGCCTTACAAGAGGGGTTTGGACCCTAAGAGTGAGGGTTTGGGACCTCTGAATGAGGCTTTGTGCCTTACAAGAGGGGTTTGGACACTGAAAGTGAGGGTTTGGGTTTTCAAAATGAGGCTTTGATGGTAAAAGCCAGGTTTGGACTCCAAAACTGAAGGTATAGAGCAAAAAACTGATGGTTTGAGCATTAAAAGACCTGAATTGATGCTAAAAGTGAGGGTTTGAGACGTAAAACTTAGGCTTTGAGACTTAAGCGAGGGGTATGGACGCTGAAAGTGCAGCTTTGGCTGTTCAAAATGAGGCTTTGAGCCTTAAAACAGGGGTTTGGACCCTGGAAGTGAGGTTTGCGTCCTAACTATAAAGCTTTGAGGGTTAAAAGAGGGGTTTGGACAATGGAAGGGAGGCTTTGGAACTGAAAAATGAGGCTTTGTGCCTAACAAGGAGGGTTTTGGACCGTGAAAGTGAGTGTTTGGGACCTCAAAATGAGGCACTGATCGTTAAAAGAGGGGTTTTGAACATGGAAGTGAGGGTTTGAGTGTTAGAAGAGGGCTTTGGGTCCTAAAAGTGAGGGCTTGGCTGTTCAAAATGAGGCACTGAGCTTTAAAAGAGGGGTTTGGACCCTGGAAGTGAGGTTTGCGGTCCTAACTGTAAGGCTTTGAGCATTAAAAGAGGGGTTTTGGAGAATAAAAGGGAGTCTTTGGAACTTAAAAATGAGGGTTTATCCCTGAAAAGGAGGGGCTTGGACCCTAAAAGTGAGGGTTTGGTGCGAAAAATGAGGCTTTGATCATGAAAGCCAGGTTTGGACCCTAAGAATGAAGGTTTGGGACGTAAAAATGAGTCTGTCTCTTTAAAAAAGGGGTTTCAACCCTGAAACTGCAGGTTTGGGACCTCTAAATGAGGGTTTGTGTGTTTAAAAACCAGGTTTAAACCCTAAAAGTATAGTGTTTGGGACCAAAAACTGAGGCTTTAATTCCTGATAGAGGGTTTGGAACTTAAAACTGAGGCTTTGAGCGTTAAAAGAGGGCTTTGGACCCTGGAAGTGAGGTTTGTGTCCTAACGATAAAGCTTTGAGGGTTAAAAGAGGGGATTTGGAGAATAAAAGGGAGTCTTTGGAACTTAAAAATGAGGGTTTATCCCTGAAAAGGAGGGGCTTGGACCCTAAAAGTGAGGGTTTGGGACCTCTGAATGAGGCTTTGTGCCTTACAAGAGGGGTTTGGACACTGAAAGTGAGGGTTTGGGTTTTCAAAATGAGGCACTGATCGTTAAAAGAGGGGTTTGGACCCTGAAAGTGAGGCTTTGGGACCTCAAAATGAGGCTTTGTGCCTTACAAGAGGGGTTTGGACCCTAAGAGTGAGGGTTTGGGACCTCTGAATGAGGCTTTGTGCCTTACAAGAGGGGTTTGGACACTGAAAGTGAGGGTTTGGCTGTTCAAAATGAGGCTTTGAGCTTTAAAAGAGGGGTTTGGACCCTGAAAGTGAGGCTTTGGGACCTCAAAATGAGGCTTTGTGCCTTACAAGAGGGGTTTGGACCCTAAGAGTGAGGGTTTGGGACCTCTGAATGAGGCTTTGTGCCTTACAAGAGGGGTTTGGACACTGAAAGTGAGGGTTTGGGTTTTCAAAATGAGGCTTTGAGCCTTAAACGACAGGTTTGGACTCCAAAACTGAAGGTGTAGAGCAAAAAACTGATGGTTTGAGCATTAAAAGACCTGAATTGATGCTAAAAGTGAGGGTTTGAGACGTAAAACTTAGGCTTTGAGACTTAAGCGAGGGGTATGGACGCTGAAAGTGCAGCTTTGGCTGTTTAAAATGAGGCTTTGAGCTTTAAAAGAGGGGTTTGGACCCTGGAAGTGAGGTTTGCGTCCTAACTATAAAGCTTTGAGGGTTAAAAGAGGGGTTTGGACAATGGAAGGGAGGCTTTGGAACTGAAAAATGAGGCTTTGTGCCTAACAAGGAGGGTTTTGGACCGTGAAAGTGAGTGTTTGGGACCTCAAAATGAGGCACTGATCGTTAAAAGAGGGGTTTTGAACATGGAAGTGAGGGTTTGAGTGTTAGAAGAGGGCTTTGGGTCCTAAAAGTGAGGGCTTGGCTGTTCAAAATGAGGCACTGAGCTTTAAAAGAGGGGTTTGGACCCTGGAAGTGAGGTTTGCGCCCTAACTGTAAGGCTTTGAGGGTTAAAAGAGGGGTTTTGGAGAATAAAAGGGAGTCTTTGGAACTTAAAAATGAGGGTTTATCCCTGAAAAGGAGGGGCTTGGACCCTAAAAGTGAGGGTTTGGGGCGAAAAATGAGGCTTTGATCATGAAAGCCAGGTTTGGACCCTAAGAATGAAGGTTTGGGACGTAAAAACGAGTCTGTCTCTTTAAAAAAGGGGTTTCAACCCTGAAACTGCAGGTTTGGGACCTCTAAATGAGGGTTTGTGTGTTTAAAAACCAGGTTTAAACCCTAAAAGTATAGTGTTTGGGACCAAAAACTGAGGCTTTAATTCCTGATAGACGGGTTTGGAACTTAAAACTGAGGCTTTGAGCGTTAAAAGAGGGCTTTGGACCCTGGAAGTGAGGTTTGTGTCCTAACGATAAAGCTTTGAGGGTTAAAAGAGGGGATTTGGAGAATAAAAGGGAGTCTTTGGAACTTAAAAATGAGGGTTTATCCCTGAAAAGGCGGGGCTTGGACCCTAAAAGTGAGGGTTTGGGACCTCTGAATGAGGCTTTGTGCCTTACAAGAGGGGTTTGGACACTGAAAGTGAGGGTTTGGGTTTTCAAAATGAGGCACTGATCGTTAAAAGAGGGGTTTGGACCCTGAAAGTGAGGCTTTGGGACCTCAAAATGAGGCTTTGTGCCTTACAAGAGGGGTTTGGACCCTAAGAGTGAGGGTTTGGGACCTCTGAATGAGGCTTTGTGCCTTACAAGAGGGGTTTGGACACTGAAAGTGAGGGTTTGGGTTTTCAAAATGAGGCTTTGATGGTAAAAGCCAGGTTTGGACTCCAAAACTGAAGGTATAGAGCAAAAAACTGATGGTTTGAGCATTAAAAGACCTGAATTGATGCTAAAAGTGAGGGTTTGAGACGTAAAACTTAGGCTTTGAGACTTAAGCGAGGGGTATGGACGCTGAAAGTGCAGCTTTGGCTGTTCAAAATGAGGCTTTGAGCCTTAAAACAGGGGTTTGGACCCTGGAAGTGAGGTTTGCGTCCTAACTATAAAGCTTTGAGGGTTAAAAGAGGGGTTTGGACAATGGAAGGGAGGCTTTGGAACTGAAAAATGAGGCTTTGTGCCTAACAAGGAGGGTTTTGGACCCTGAAAGTGAGTGTTTGGGACCTCAAAATGAGGCACTGATCGTTAAAAGAGGGGTTTTGAACATGGAAGTGAGGGTTTGAGTGTTAGAAGAGGGCTTTGGGTCCTAAAAGTGAGGGCTTGGCTGTTCAAAATGAGGCACTGAGCTTTAAAGGAGGGGTTTGGACCCTGGAAGTGAGGTTTGCGTCCTAACTGTAAGGCTTTGAGCATTAAAAGAGGGGTTTTGGAGAATAAAAGGGAGTCTTTGGAACTTAAAAATGAGGGTTTATCCCTGAAAAGGAGGGGCTTGGACCCTAAAAGTGAGGGTTTGGTGCGAAAAATGAGGCTTTGATCATGAAAGCCAGGTTTGGACCCTAAGAATGAAGGTTTGGGACGTAAAAACGAGTCTGTCTCTTTAAAAAAGGGGTTTCAACCCTGAAACTGCAGGTTTGGGACCTCTAAATGAGGGTTTGTGTGTTTAAAAACCAGGTTTAAACCCTAAAAGTATAGTGTTTGGGACCAAAAACTGAGGCTTTAATTCCTGATAGACGGGTTTGGAACTTAAAACTGAGGCTTTGAGCGTTAAAAGAGGGCTTTGGACCCTGGAAGTGAGGTTTGTGTCCTAACGATAAAGCTTTGAGGGTTAAAAGAGGGGATTTGGAGAATAAAAGGGAGTCTTTGGAACTTAAAAATGAGGGTTTATCCCTGAAAAGGCGGGGCTTGGACCCTAAAAGTGAGGGTTCGGGACCTCAAAATGAGGCACTGAGCATTAAAAGAGGGGTTTGGACCCTGAAAGTGAGGCTTTGGGAACTCAAAATGAGGCTTTGTGCCTTACAAGAGGGGTTTGGACCCTGAAAGTGAGGGTTTGCGACATAGAAATGAGGCTTTGGCAGTAAAAAAGACTGGTTTGGACCCTAAGAGTGAGGGTTTGGGACCTCTGAATGAGGCTTTGTGCCTTACAAGAGGGGTTTGGACACTGAAAGTGAGGGTTTGGGTTTTCAAAATGAGGCTTTGAGCCTTAAACGACAGGTTTGGACTCCAAAACTGAAGGTGTAGAGCAAAAAAATGATGGTTTGAGCATTAAAAGACCTGAATTGATGCTAAAAGTGAGGGTTTGAGACGTAAAACTTAGGCTTTGAGACTTAAGCGAGGGGTATGGACGCTGAAAGTGCAGCTTTGGCTGTTCAAAATGAGGCTTTGAGCTTTAAAAGAGGGGTTTGGACCCTGGAAGTGAGGTTTGCGTCCTAACTATAAAGCTTTGAGGGTTAAAAGAGGGGTTTGGACAATGGAAGGGAGGCTTTGGAACTGAAAAATGAGGCTTTGTGCCTAACAAGGAGGGTTTTGGACCCTGAAAGTGAGTGTTTGGGACCTCAAAATGAGGCACTGATCGTTAAAAGAGGGGTTTTGAACATGGAAGTGAGGGTTTGAGTGTTAGAAGAGGGCTTTGGGTCCTAAAAGTAAGGGCTTGGCTGTTCAAAATGAGGCACTGAGCTTTGAAAGAGGGGTTTGGACCCTGGAAGTGAGGTTTGCGCCCTAACTGTAAGGCTTTGAGCATTAAAAGAGGGGTTTTGGAGAATAAAAGGGAGTCTTTGGAACTTAAAAATGAGGGTTTATCCCTGAAAAGGAGGGGCTTGGACCCTAAAAGTGAGGGTTTGGGGTGAAAAATGAGGCTTTGATCATGAAAGCCAGGTTTGGACCCTAAGAATGAAGGTTTGGGACGTAAAAACGAGTCTGTCTCTTTAAAAAAGGGGTTTCAACCCTGAAACTGCAGGTTTGGGACCTCTAAATGAGGGTTTGTGTGTTTAAAAACCAGGTTTAAACCCTAAAAGTATAGTGTTTGGGACCAAAAACTGAGGCTTTAATTCCTGATAGAGGGTTTGGAACTTAAAACTGAGGCTTTGAGCGTTAAAAGAGGGCTTTGGACCCTGGAAGTGAGGTTTGTGTCCTAACGATAAAGCTTTGAGGGTTAAAAGAGGGGATTTGGAGAATAAAAGGGAGTCTTTGGAACTTAAAAATGAGGGTTTATCCCTGAAAAGGCGGGGCTTGGACCCTAAAAGTGAGGGTTTGGGACCTCTGAATGAGGCTTTGTGCCTTAGAAGAGGGGTTTGGACACTGAAAGTGAGGGTTTGGGTTTTCAAAATGAGGCACTGATCGTTAAAAGAGGGGTTTGGACCCTGAAAGTGAGGCTTTGGGACCTCAAAATGAGGCTTTGTGCCTTACAAGAGGGGTTTGGACCCTAAGAGTGAGGGTTTGGGACCTCTGAATGAGGCTTTGTGCCTTACAAGAGGGGTTTGGACACTGAAAGTGAGGGTTTGGGTTTTCAAAATGAGGCTTTGAGCCTTAAACGACAGGTTTGGACTCCAAAACTGAAGGTGTAGAGCAAAAAACTGATGGTTTGAGCATTAAAAGACCTGAATTGATGCTAAAAGTGAGGATTTGAGACGTAAAACTTAGGCTTTGAGACTTAAGCGAGGGGTATGGACGCTGAAAGTGCAGCTTTGGCTGTTCAAAATGAGGCTTTGAGCTTTAAAAGAGGGGTTTGGACCCTGGAAGTGAGGTTTGCGCCCTAACTGTAAGGCTTTGAGCATTAAAAGAGGGGTTTTGGAGAATAAAAGGGAGTCTTTGGAACTTAAAAATGAGGGTTTATCCCTGAAAAGGAGGGGCTTGGACCCTAAAAGTGAGGGTTTGGTGCGAAAAATGAGGCTTTGATCATGAAAGCCAGGTTTGGACCCTAAGAATGAAGGTTTGGGACGTAAAAACGAGTCTGTCTCTTTAAAAAAGGGGTTTAAACCCTGAAACTGCAGGTTTGGGACCTCTAAATGAGGGTTTGTGTGTTTAAAAACCAGATTTAAACCCTAAAAGTATAGTGTTTGGGACCAAAAACTGAGGCTTTAATTCCTGATAGAGGGTTTGGAACTTAAAACTGAGGCTTTGAGCGTTAAAAGAGGGGATTTGGAGAATAAAAGGGAGTCTTTGGAACTTAAAAATGAGGGTTTATCCCTGAAAAGGCGGGGCTTGGACCCTAAAAGTGAGGGTTCGGGACCTCAAAATGAGGCACTGAGCATTAAAAGAGGGGTTTGGACCCTGAAAGTGAGGCTGTGGGAACTCAAAATGAGGCTTTGTGCCTTACAAGAGGGGTTTGGACCCTGAAAGTGAGGGTTTGCGACATAGAAATGAGGCTTTGGCAGTAAAAAAGACTGGTTTGGACCCTAAGAGTGAGGGTTTGGGACCTCTGAATGAGGCTTTGTGCCTTACAAGAGGGGTTTGGACACTGAAAGTGAGGGTTTGGGTTTTCAAAATGAGGCACTGATCGTTAAAAGAGGGGTTTGGACCCTGAAAGTGAGGCTTTGGGACCTCAAAATGAGGCTTTGTGCCTTACAAGAGGGGTTTGGACCCTAAGAGTGAGGGTTTGGGACCTCTGAATGAGGCTTTGTGCCTTACAAGAGGGGTTTGGACACTGAAAGTGAGGGTTTGGGTTTTCAAAATGAGGCTTTGAGCCTTAAACGACAGGTTTGGACTCCAAAACTGAAGGTGTAGAGCAAAAAACTGATGGTTTGAGCATTAAAAGACCTGAATTGATGCTAAAAGTGAGGATTTGAGACGTAAAACTTAGGCTTTGAGACTTAAGCGAGGGGTATGGACGCTGAAAGTGCAGCTTTGGCTGTTCAAAATGAGGCTTTGAGCTTTAAAAGAGGGGTTTGGACCCTGGAAGTGAGGTTTGCGCCCTAACTGTAAGGCTTTGAGCATTAAAAGAGGGGTTTTGGAGAATAAAAGGGAGTCTTTGGAACTTAAAAATGAGGGTTTATCCCTGAAAAGGAGGGGCTTGGACCCTAAAAGTGAGGGTTTGGTGCGAAAAATGAGGCTTTGATCATGAAAGCCAGGTTTGGACCCTAAGAATGAAGGTTTGGGACGTAAAAACGAGTCTGTCTCTTTAAAAAAGGGGTTTAAACCCTGAAACTGCAGGTTTGGGACCTCTAAATGAGGGTTTGTGTGTTTAAAAACCAGATTTAAACCCTAAAAGTATAGTGTTTGGGACCAAAAACTGAGGCTTTAATTCCTGATAGAGGGTTTGGAACTTAAAACTGAGGCTTTGAGCGTTAAAAGAGGGGATTTGGAGAATAAAAGGGAGTCTTTGGAACTTAAAAATGAGGGTTTATCCCTGAAAAGGCGGGGCTTGGACCCTAAAAGTGAGGGTTCGGGACCTCAAAATGAGGCACTGAGCATTAAAAGAGGGGTTTGGACCCTGAAAGTGAGGCTGTGGGAACTCAAAATGAGGCTTTGTGCCTTACAAGAGGGGTTTGGACCCTGAAAGTGAGGCTTTGCGACATAGAAATGAGGCTTTGGCAGTAAAAAAGACTGGTTTGGACCCTAAGAGTGAGGGTTTGGGACCTCTGAATGAGGCTTTGTGCCTTACAAGAGGGGTTTGGACACTGAAAGTGAGGGTTTGGGTTTTCAAAATGAGGCACTGATCGTTAAAAGAGGGGTTTGGACCCTGAAAGTGAGGCTTTGGGACCTCAAAATGAGGCTTTGTGCCTTACAAGAGGGGTTTGGACCCTAAGAGTGAGGGTTTGGGACCTCTGAATGAGGCTTTGTGCCTTACAAGAGGGGTTTGGACACTGAAAGTGAGGGTTTGGGTTTTCAAAATGAGGCTTTGAGCCTTAAACGACAGGTTTGGACTCCAAAACTGAAGGTGTAGAGCAAAAAACTGATGGTTTGAGCATTAAAAGACCTGAATTGATGCTAAAAGTGAGGATTTGAGACGTAAAACTTAGGCTTTGAGACTTAAGCGAGGGGTATGGACGCTGAAAGTGCAGCTTTGGCTGTTCAAAATGAGGCTTTGAGCTTTAAAAGAGGGGTTTGGACCCTGGAAGTGAGGTTTGCGCCCTAACTGTAAGGCTTTGAGCATTAAAAGAGGGGTTTTGGAGAATAAAAGGGAGTCTTTGGAACTTAAAAATGAGGGTTTATCCCTGAAAAGGAGGGGCTTGGACCCTAAAAGTGAGGGTTTGGTGCGAAAAATGAGGCTTTGATCATGAAAGCCAGGTTTGGACCCTAAGAATGAAGGTTTGGGACGTAAAAACGAGTCTGTCTCTTTAAAAAAGGGGTTTAAACCCTGAAACTGCAGGTTTGGGACCTCTAAATGAGGGTTTGTGTGTTTAAAAACCAGATTTAAACCCTAAAAGTATAGTGTTTGGGACCAAAAACTGAGGCTTTAATTCCTGATAGAGGGTTTGGAACTTAAAACTGAGGCTTTGAGCGTTAAAAGAGGGGATTTGGAGAATAAAAGGGAGTCTTTGGAACTTAAAAATGAGGGTTTATCCCTGAAAAGGCGGGGCTTGGACCCTAAAAGTGAGGGTTCGGGACCTCAAAATGAGGCACTGAGCATTAAAAGAGGGGTTTGGACCCTGAAAGTGAGGCTGTGGGAACTCAAAATGAGGCTTTGTGCCTTACAAGAGGGGTTTGGACCCTGAAAGTGAGGCTTTGCGACATAGAAATGAGGCTTTGGCAGTAAAAAAGACTGGTTTGGACCCTAAGAGTGAGGGTTTGGGACCTCTGAATGAGGCTTTGTGCCTTACAAGAGGGGTTTGGACACTGAAAGTGAGGGTTTGGGTTTTCAAAATGAGGCACTGATCGTTAAAAGAGGGGTTTGGACCCTGAAAGTGAGGCTTTGGGACCTCAAAATGAGGCTTTGTGCCTTACAAGAGGGGTTTGGACCCTAAGAGTGAGGGTTTGGGACCTCTGAATGAGGCTTTGTGCCTTACAAGAGGGGTTTGGACACTGAAAGTGAGGGTTTGGCTGTTCAAAATGAGGCTTTGAGCTTTAAAAGAGGGGTTTGGACCCTGAAAGTGAGGCTTTGGGACCTCAAAATGAGGCTTTGTGCCTTACAAGAGGGGTTTGGACCCTAAGAGTGAGGGTTTGGGACCTCTGAATGAGGCTTTGTGCCTTACAAGAGGGGTTTGGACACTGAAAGTGAGGGTTTGGGTTTTCAGAATGAGGCTTTGAGCCTTAAACGACAGGTTTGGACTCCAAAACTGAAGGTATAGAGCAAAAAAATGATGGTTTGAGCATTAAAAGACCTGAATTGATGCTAAAAGTGAGGGTTTGAGACGTAAAACTTAGGCTTTGAGACTTAAGCGAGGGGTATGGACGCTGAAAGTGCAGCTTTGGCTGTTCAAAATGAGGCTTTGAGCTTTAAAAGAGGGGTTTGGACCCTGGAAGTGAGGTTTGCGTCCTAACTATAAAGCTTTGAGGGTTAAAAGAGGGGTTTGGACAATGGAAGGGAGGCTTTGGAACTGAAAAATGAGGCTTTGTGCCTAACAAGGAGGGTTTTGGACCGTGAAAGTGAGTGTTTGGGACCTCAAAATGAGGCACTGATCGTTAAAAGAGGGGTTTTGAACATGGAAGTGAGGGTTTGAGTGTTAGAAGAGGGCTTTGGGTCCTAAAAGTGAGGGCTTGGCTGTTCAAAATGAGGCACTGAGCTTTAAAAGAGGGGTTTGGACCCTGGAAGTGAGGTTTGTGTCCTAACGATAAAGATTTGAGGGTTAAAAGAGGGGATTTGGAGAATAAAAGGGAGTCTTTGGAACTTAAAAATGAGGGTTTATCCCGAAAAGGAGGGGCTTGGACCCTAAAAGTGAGGGTTTGGGACCTCTGAATGAGGCTTTGTGCCTTACAAGAGGGGTTTGGACACTGAAAGTGAGGGTTTGGGTTTTCAAAATGAGGCTTTGAGCCTTAAACGACAGGTTTGGACTCCAAAACTGAAGGTGTAGAGCAAAAAACTGATGGTTTGAGCATTAAAAGACCTGAATTGATGCTAAAAGTGAGGGTTTGAGACGTAAAACTTAGGCTTTGAGACTTAAGCGAAGGCTTTGGGTCCTAAAAGTGAGGTTTTGGCTGTTCAAAATGAGGCTTTGAGCTTTAGAAGAGGGCTTTGGACCCTGGAAGTGAGGTTTGCGTCCTAACTATAAGGCTTTGAGGGTTAAAAGAGGGGTTTTGGAGAATAAAAGGGAGTGTTTGGAACTGGAAAGTGAGGGTTTATCCCTGAAAAGGAGGGGCTTGGACCCTAAAAGTGAGGGTTTGGTGCGAAAAATGAGGCTTTGATCATGAAAGCCAGGTTTGGACCCTAAGAATGAAGGTTTGGGACGTAAAAACGAGTCTTTCTCTTTAAAAAAGGGTTTTAAACCCTGAAACTGCAGGTTTGGGACCTCTAAATGAGGGTTTGTGTGTTTAAAACCAGGTTTAAACCCTAAAAGTATAGTGTTTGGGACCAAAAACTGAGGCTTTAATTCCTGATAGACGGGTTTGGAACTTAAAACTGAGGCTTTGAGCGTTAAAAGAGGGCTTTGGACCCTGGAAGTGAGGTTTGTGTCGTAACGATAAAGCTTTGAGGGTTAAAAGATGGGATTGGACAAGAAAAGGGAGTCTTTGGAACTTAAAAATGAGGGTTTATCCCTGAAAAGGAGGGACTTGGACCCTAAAAGTGAGGGTTTGGGGTGAAAAATGAGGCACTGAGCATTAGAAGAGGGGTTTGGACCCTAAAAGTGAGGGTTCGGGACCTCAAAATGAGGCACTGAGCGTTAAAAGAGGGGTTTCGACCCTGAATGTGATGGTTTGTCATATAAAAATAGAGGCTTTGAACCTTAAAAGAGAGGTCATCAGATCCATGGAGTCCACTAAGCCCGGTTGTCCCTTTCCTCCACCTGGCTGGAGGCAGGGCCCCTCTAGTCTTGATCATGGCAGTCTCAACTCACTTCCTGTAAATGTGAAGCAGGAGTCCCTCTGTTCGCTCAGAAATAAAATCAGCACTTCTCCTCCTCTGTCTGGGGACCTGCTCACCAGAAACTGGAGCAGCAGCTCTCCTGGAAGAGCCTCCCTGAGAGACTCTTCGTCCTTGCAGCTCACGCGCTCGTGCCTCTAGGGCCGAGGTAGGCTTGCCTTCCCACCTCATCGTGTCCTCTCCGTGGTCACGCAGGTAGGACCATAGGGTGGCCCGTGGTGTGTATCCCCTCCTTTGAGCCAGAGGACGCTTGTTCCTAACAGCTGCGACAGTGCTCTGTCGCGGTGGGGAGCAGGGCATATCTTCCTTGAGTTGCTGGACCTCTTGGGATAGTTTCTCCACAGCAGAGACGAGCGAGGACGAGAGATTTGTCTCGTAACCCCGGAGTCTATCAATCACCTCCGCCACTGTTGGTGCCTCGTCCCCTCTCCAGGCCGTCACTGCCAATGAGGCTGCATACGAGGATGGTGCGCTCCGTACAAACTTCTGCCCCATGGCTCGTGTGCACTGGGCTTCATCTGGATCTTTGGGTGACTGTTGATCGTCCAGGTCACCGTAAATCACCTCAAGCACAGGTGACTGAGGTACTCTGAGTTACCAGTCACTAGTACTTTAAATACCAGGTACTCTGAGTTACCAGTCATTAGTACTTTAAATACCAGGTGGTCTGAGTTACCAGTCATTAATATCAGTGTTTAATGGGATGTGGGCATGTGTCTGTGTGTTGATTTCTGTTAGGGCTGGTGGCATTTACAGGAATATGCAGGTAATTTTACTCTGTGGGGGCTTTTGTTCCTATATCTACTGAAGTTTCCTGTTACCTTTGTGTCAATGCTTTTCCGCCTCTAGGCTGTGAACAACCTCAGAAATGGGACTGGCTACACAAAAAGGCTCTGTAAGGAGGTTCGGCAGCAACAGCAGCCGCCGCCGCCACCACCGGTCCTGACTGTTACGCCTCCTGCTCCTCCAGCGATGGCCGCTGAACTTCCCAAATCTCCTCTCTGTCCATCGGCAGTTTGTTGGAAGAGAAGGTAAGATTTATTTCAACATAGGCAGTGAGTCTTTTCTTTCAGTAGAGCTTATTTTCCAGCCGTTTGCATTTATTGACAAGGGCTGTTGGGTTCCTCTACTAAGACAAGCAGCGTTACCAAGTCTTCTGGGCCCCCAGGGACAATCAGTACCCACAACTAGTACGTAACTAGAACTTTAGAATTGCTTTTCAAAAATTATCTTCAGATAAACTGAATAGGATTTTTTGGCTTTTCCCCTCCCCACTCCAAAAGGTCATCCATGAGAGCCAGTACAATTCGCTCAGCAGGTGACAGACCAGGCTGGGAACTGTAAGTGTTCCACAGAAATTCAATGTATTACTACTGGTAGCCTGTTAAAGGAGTCTGTAACGCATAACTTCTACAACAGCTGATTTCTAATGAAAAAGCTACGCCCAGATAGTTGCGGAGAATACAAGTGGTAAGTGATTTTGGAATGGCTTGATTTGAATTGGCTTTAACAACAGGGATCTGTGCTTGCAGTAAGAGTATTTAAAATAAAACTCCAGTCTGTGATTGAAAAGGGAACTCTGAAAAACAAACGCTTTTTGAGGAAACCATGATTACCTATAAAAACCGAATATAATTAAAGGATCAGATGGAAAGCCACCCTTTTGATTACTGGCTGAATAGGGCCGAAGAAAGTGATTTCCCAATAGAAATCAGCCTCCAACTTTCTTTTTTTCACAACTTAGTTGATACTAATTGAAGAAATTGTTGCAAAAGTCAACACTGTTATTTTCTGACAGTTTTGAATCTCTTCAGTTTAGTCATCCCGGATAGCCAAGCTGCTTTCCCTCGGCTGGAGAGAGAGGAGGCTGTTTTATCTATTATTGCAGTGTCAAGTTAGTCCTTCCTTTTGGTGTATGTGTGTTAGAGGCAGATTGTAAGGGTGCAGTGTGCTTATTGAATCTTAAAGATGAATCAAAACAAAACCCAGGATCCATCCCACAGATTGCCTAAAATCTCAAAATCGGTAAGCAAGAAAATAACAGTTCAGGGACCAGAGCAGGACAAAGACATCATCATGAGGCACCAACATAGGAAGCGTATGTGGCCGAAGCTAAAACGAGTTTGAGAGAAGATCGGTTCATATCTGTGCAGTACTTGGAAGATCGGGAGTGTGAAGTATTAAGTGTATCAAGGCGTGGCGGCGGAGCGGTGGGCACTCGGCACGAGGGAGATAGATGGGAGTCTCTTTTAAGCACGGGCAGCCTCCATCCACGGCGGCAGAGCTGAGGGTGAGGAGAGGAGACTGAGGGAACTCTTGGAGGGGAGGCTGTGGAAGGCAAGGATGAGGATGAAGAATCTAGTGTAGTCTCAAATGGACAGAAAGCAGGGAGACAGATGCTTAAGCCGATAACAAGAAGTGCTCGCCACCACGCTCCCACTTCATCTGCTTTCCTCTTTAAGATCAGGGCAGAGTGTAACAGAGTGACACATTTTTGCGGTTTCTTTAGAGGATCAAGTCGAAGCCGCCCGCACAGCGAACGTGCCCAAAGGACTCGGGCCCCAACTCTACCAGCACCAGCCTCTGTGCCTGTGCCTCCACCTCCCTTGTATCCCCCCACCACCCCACACACTCCCTCTTCACCTGGTCAGCCTCCCCCTGCTGGGTGCGCTCTCCCCCCTCCCTGATATCCCCCAGCTCCTACAAACATGTGCCCAGCTTGGGTACCAACGGCAGCACCAACGGCTCATTCAAATGCCATCCCAGCAATGCAAGCACCTCCTTTATAGAGTCATAGAATTATTTAGGCTGGAAAAGAGCTTTAAGATCCTCGAGGCCAACCGTAAACCCACCACTGCCAAGTCCACCACTAACCCAGGTCCCTAAGTGCCACATCTACACACCTTTTAAATACCTCCAGGGATGGTGACCCAGCCACTGCCCTGGGCAGCCTGTCCCAGGGCTTGGCAACCTTTTTGGTGAAGGAATTTTTCCTGATATCCAGTCTAAACCTCCTCTGGCACAACTTGAGGCCATCCCCTCTTGTCCTACCCCTCGGCCTCCTTTTCTGGAGACTAAACAACCCCAGTTCCCTCAGCTGCTCCTTACAGGACTCAGGCTCTACACCCTGTCGCGTCCCAACCTGAGAGGAGGAGGACAAGCGATCAAGGTTCTAAATTAAGATGAAACACCACCAAACGATCAATTAAACACTTGATTTCAACACAGAAGTAACTTGACCTTGAAAAGGCAACTCCCACTTGAAAAGATGGAAAAGCATTGACGGTGGGGGTTCTTGTTAAGAATAGTTGTAAAAGAAGTGGGGGGGAGAGAGGAGGGGAGAAGAGAGAGACGGGGAAAGCTAGGGAGACATCACCACCCTTGGATCCAGCGCCGATGACGACAGACGCGATGATTTTCCGGTGGTGGGCACGTGCCAGTCTCTTTGTTGTAGTGTCTTTTATAGTCTAAGCCCCGCCTTCAGTTGTGCCTCCTGTGAGCTTATATGGTTCTTGTTCCAGAGGTTTCATGACCTTCTGTTGGCCGCCATCTTGAGGGGAGGTCGCAAGGGGTCTTTTGGGTGGTCATAAACGCCTTCCTCAAATGAACTTTGCATGACCTCAGCAAGTTGCTCTGTGAGGCCCAGCAGAACCTGGGACTGCGCATCCTCCAGCGCACCCCCCCATGCCCTGTGTCCATGAATTTCCCGCCTGCCGTTTGCTACATCCCACTTTACAGCAATGTTTGAGACATTGACCCTTCCAGTCCCTTACACCTGGGATCGGAGGGGGAAGGATGCAGGGGGACAGGCTGGGGGCAGCAGGAGAGCGGGAGAGTTTTCCTGGAGGAATGTAGTCAGCATCTGCTGTCCCTACGCTGTCGCTTGGCAGGGCGAGGCACAACTGTGTTGTCTTTCCACGGTGGACGTTGCCAGCAGCCCTGCTGCAGCCGACAGACGAGGTCATCAAAGAGGGAGAAGACATAAGGCAGATGAGGCAGCCTGGAAGCTACTATGTGACTTCAGGCGCTGCTGCTCCACCACCTCCCGTGAGCACATCGGGATCAAGGGCAGCACCTGGAAGCAGGCCAGAGAGGTGGAAAGCAGGAGTCTTGAAAGAGGGCTGAAGAGCAGACCCCCCCGCTGCCCTGTTGTGGATCACTCCTCTGTGCCCAGTCCCCACGGCACTGGAGGTGGTCCTGAGGCGCTGGAGAGAAGCGTTGGGATGCTGCAAAGCAGCAGGCAGTGACAGCCAAGAGGCAGGTCCTCTCCTCGGCTGCACGGTCACGCCTGTGTTTAGCAAAGACCTTCTCGCTCTCTACAACTACCTGAAAGGAGGTTGTAGCGAGGTGGGTGTTGGTCTCTTCTCCCAAGTTAGTAGTGATAGGGCAAGAGGAAATGGCCTCAAGCTGCGTCAGGGGATGTTTAGGTTGGCTATTAGGAATAATTTCTTTACTGAAAGAGTGGTCAGGCATTGGAAGAGGCTGCCCAGAGGGGTGCTGGAGTCACCATTCCTGGACGCATTTCAAAGACATGTAGACGTGGCGCTTCAGGGCATGGTTTAGGAGACATGGTAGTGTTGGGTTGATGGTTGGACTTGATGATCCTTGACACCTTTTGCAACCTTAATGATTCTATGATTCTGTGAAAGTTGTTGGGTTCCGGTGGTGCCAGTGAACAATTTGTGGTGCCTGGCAGGAGCATCACGGACTAGTTGGCTCTCCTTCTGTGCTCTGAGCTTGCAGAGAGCTACAGAGGTGGAAAAACTTCTTGGCCAAGAAGATCCTCCTCAGGTGGCCCAACACGTGCCTGAAATCTACCCCCACAGTATTTAGTCTTGAAGAAGACAGACAGTCCCAAAGCATGAAGCTTTGGATGGCTGCAACAGCTTCTGGAGTCAAAAAAGACAGCAAAGTTGGAGCACTCCTGTTTTTGTTTCTCTCAGTCAAGGCATTGTTATTTACCTCAGTGATGGGCAATGTATCAGATCTGGAGAGAGCTTTGCAAGTTGGCATTTCCAGCGTCAGGGATGTCTAATGAGGGCAAACACCATCTGCACAGGTCTGACTGAGCTTTCTAGCGCCTGGAAGCCCTGGTAGCTGCTTCTGGTCAGGCTCCTTGGGCCTTTACTAATAACAGCAATGAAATACGTATATATATTTGACATATATATATTTTAAAACTTTTGTTTCTTTGTTTGCTTTTCAGCAGGTATCTTGGGAAGAAGAGTAGTAAAAAGTCAAATAAGAAAAAAAACTCTGGCCAGTTCCTCTTACGGGCAAGATGCCTTCTGTAAACGGAGCCTCTTGGGGCACAAGCATTCTTCAGTCACGGTCAGCCAAGCCAGCCCGCCTGCCGTGGCGCTTTGTGAAGGGTAACAAATGCCACGCTGCCCCAGCACAAGAGCCATTGCTAAAGCGTTTGGGTGGTGAGCGGGCACACCCCGCTCAACATGCAGCTGCCAGGACCCTTCGCTTCCCTGGGTGGCGTCGGGCGCTGGCAGCTCCTGAGCGCCGAGCCGGTGATGAGTCCGGCAGTGAGGTAACTTTGCCCCTCTGAATGCCAGGTGGCAGCTGGAGGAGCGGTGCTAGAGAGGGCTTGGAAGCGAAGGTGACTTTGTCCTGGAAGGCAAGGCTGTGGTGTGAGCCTTAAATACAGCCCCCGGCCGGTGGCTGCTGCCAGGGAAACGGTTCTGGAGCCCTGGTAGTCCTGCTGTGGCAGGGGCCAAAGTGGCTGCTGGGAGCGGGGTGGGGGCAGGGGCAAAAGGAGCAGGACAGGGACAAACCTAAATGCTGCAAGCAGGGCAGGAGCAAAGCTAGGCACCCCACCTTGGCCAGGGCATAAAGGGCCACCCGAGCAGGGCAGGAGTAAATGCAGGGAGCCTGTGTGGAGAAGGGGCAAAACGAGCCTCCCCCCAAGCAAAAGAGGGAAAATACCAGCCATCGTGAGAGGTGCGTGATGAAAATAAGCCAGCCGAGCAAGGCTGTGGCTAAACTGGATGTTCCAAGTGGAGGATGAAAAGGGAAAGTCCAGATAAGTGTCCTGAGCTTGGCAGGAGTCAAACTAACTGCCTCGAGCAGGCCTGGGATAAAGCAGACGATGCAGGCGGGGCAAGGGCCAAAGCGGCCAGTTCAAGTGAGGCAGGAATAACAACCAGCTGCTCGTCAGTCAGAAGCAACAGTGGCTGCCCTCGGAGCAGGCCAAGGCATTAAACCAGATGCTAAAAAGCTGCCCACATATCTTTTGGGGGAGCTCCAGGGTGAGGGAGCAGCTGGCTGGGGGGCTGGTGGCAAGGCAAGGTCAACCCATTGCAGTTGCTGAGGACACTTCCTTGGTAGCGCTAGTTCCGAGTCAGCCTGTGGCTGTATCGGGGGGAGCAGATAAAGTGCCTTGGCAACGAACATGTAAGAGAGCGAGTGGTTTGCTACACAGGGCTCATGGACACAGTCCTGTACCTGGGAGGAGTGGAAAAGAAAGCCTTAGGAACCTGAGTGTGCCAGCCAGAGCTGTGAGCAGGAACGCTTACAGGCCTGGCCAGGCTTGTCTTCACCTGGCCGTGGGGCTCAGAGAAGAGGCGGGAGCTCTGCCGGCGGATGAAGGGCCCTTCACCAGCAGCGTGAGGGGAAGCCCAGGGGCCGCCAGCGGCTGCCTACGTGAGCTGCCGGGTCTGTGGCGGCTGCTGGCCGCAGCGCGTCCCCCTGCGTCCCCGTGTCACAAAGGGGCGGTGATGCGGCACCCGCCCGGCGCTTGTGAGCTCACCTGGCCAGGGCTTGTGATCCTGAGGAGCGGGCCAGGGAAGGCCAGTTGGGCTGAGCTGGCCTTGGGGACAACTCGGCTCCTGCCTTCGCTCCTCGCGTGGCTCCTCTTTTCCAAGCATTCCGCGTTTACTGCCCACTTCTCCCCAGCTTCCATCGTCTCCCAAAGGTAATTCTGATCTGACTTGCAGGACAGATCATAGAGTAGGTAGATCCAGGACAGAAGTAGGGGCTGTTCTAGACTTTCCGAGCCCTAGGCCGAGCTATTGCACCTTTCCAGGCTGGCCGGATATTTGCTAATACTTCTTTCTTTGCCAGAACCCAGTGTAGGTAAGTAGGGGGGTGGCAGCGTAGTCGGAGGCATTGGGGCAGCCTAGAATCATCAGAAGCCCACCCTGACTGATGCAGTAGGAAGGGTGACAGAAAAGGAGCGTGGCAACTGCAGCCGTTGAAGCAGGAGCAGCAGCCTAAAGCCAGTCGCTCCTGCAGACAGGGGGGAAGTGTGGGCTAGAGAGCCAGAGCGGGCTCTGCTGCTAACGGTGGCAACAGGCCGGCAGCAGGTCCTCTTCAGAGGCGGTGCCATGCACTGGAGTCTTTCAAATGGGCCTTTGAAATTGCTGTGAGCTGTGGCCCTGTGGCAGCGATGGTGAGGGCGTCAGCCTGCAGCTCCGCGGCTGTTACAGGTACCACTGAAACAGGTGTGATGGCAGATGCTGTTCTGTGGGTTTTGTTTGAGTGGATTTTTAAAACTCATTTTGTTGACCTACAATTCTTCCTTTGCAATCAGGTGACGGGACTCCTGACATCCTCTGTCATCCAGCGCTATCCCCTCTGTTCCTGAGAGGAGCGATGGCCACAACGGGGAACGACTCCTGTGAGTAACGGCTTCACCGGCAGGCTTGGGCTTTGCGAATCCCCAAAGGCAGCGGGCGCGGCTGGTGCCCCTTCCCTGAATGCTGACGTGCTGACCACCTGGAGTAGCGAATCCTGGGGCGTTCCCTGGTAGCAGCCAGACTCAGCCAGGTGTTTTCGGTTCGACAGCAGAAAACATGTTTTGTCACTCCTCTGCCACTCTGCACAAGCCTTTGAAAGATGTCATTGCTCGTAGAAAGGTCTGGCATCAGTAGGGGTACCTTCTGTGCTAGGTCCTTGCTTGGTTTTGTCAAGTTACACTCAGGAAAAGGGAAGGCTTGGCCTGCTAATCCAATTGAGGACTCTAGAGGGAAAGGAAGGTAGCCCGAGGCACAGAAATCAGGCTGTGGGTTTGCTGGACTTTGGCCAAAGCAACCCGGGGAACAGCCGATTTTCAAAACTGTTTCTTGACCAGCAAATTTCAAGGGCAGTGTTAGGATTCCCCCAATGTTTCTGTGTTGGAGGTTAGGGCTGGTTGTCCTGGGTGCTCCTGTACAGAACTCGACTGCTAAAATAGGCTTTTGAGCAGCAGTTTCTTCTCATCTCTTTTCAAATGTCATTTCCCTGCAGTCATTGCCGAGGGAGTGGCTCCTCCACAAAGGATCCTGTTTCCCCCAGAGAAGATTTGCATGGCCTGGCAGCAACAACAGAGAGTTGGAGCGGGGCTCTACAACCTGGGCAACACGTGCTTCCTCAACTCTGTCCTGCAGTGCCTGACGTACACACCCCCTCTGGCCAACTACCTGCTCTCTCGGGAGCACAGCCAGTCGTGTGAGTCCTTTGAGGAACATCTCCTTGTCAATCTGTTGGGCTCTTCCCAAGGATTCCCAGAATCTGGAATTTGATTAAGGAGTACAGCAGCCCTTCTCTCTCAGCCCGCCAAGTTGGTGTTCTTTGAGCACTCAAGCCTAGAAGCCGCTTATCGTACCTTGGTGTTCATCTTCAGAAAGGCAGCTCTTTCTAGCCCTGGGTCTCGGTCCTTATTCCTGCAAGTTCAACCCTCCTTTGCTTACTGCACAGAAATCTTGGGTCAGTTAAGCTGCCCTCTGAAGGAAGTTTTCTACGCACTAAAGTGTCCTGGGCTTGTTGGGACCTTGGCACCTTGGGAGAGGAGGAGTGGAGACTGCCCTTGTAACTTCAAGATGTCCATTAGGTTTCCCACTGCTACTGGTATTTTGCTAACCTGCGAAGCTTGCTTCCTTCCCTCCCTCTCTCCCTCCCTCTTCAGGTCGTCAGCAAGGCTTCTGCATGATGTGCACAATGGAAGAGCACGTTAACATCGTCCTGCGTTCCTCAGCCAGAGCCATCCAGCCTAGGGCTGTCGTCAGTGTTCTGACACGTAAGTCGCTTCAGGTGCTTTGGCATGTTCCCTTCTGTTCTGGTACGAGACAACTACGAGCTGCTTCTTTCGTAGGCATAGGAGAACATTTCCAGCTTGGCGTGCAGGAGGACGCCCACGAGTTCTTACGCTACGCTGTCGATGCCATGCAGAGGGCTTGTCTGAGCGGAAGCAGCGAGTAGGCAAATTACCTCTCCAATGTTCCGAAGCCCGTGGGACTCCTTCGTGTACTCCCGTCAAGGAAAACCTGTGCCGAGGGTTTTCAGGCCGAGTAAAACTCCTGGAGGAGATAACTCTCTGCCTTACCATTTATTTCCAGCTTGGACATCTCTTCTCAAACCACTACCGTTGTCCATCAAATCTTTGGGGGCTTTCTGAGATCCAGAGGTACTTTTCCACAACTGTCGCTCTCCTGGAATTGTCTGTGCCCTTCTGCCTGCCTGTGAGAAACGGCTGTTCATGTGACTGGTGTAGTAGGTAGGAAGAGCATAAACCGGCACCGTTGATTTCCCCTGTCGCTGAGCGTTTTGATTTGCCTTCTAGTCACGTGCTTGAGCTGCCAAGCAGTCTCCGATTCCTACGAGCCCTTCCTGGATGTTCCTTTGGATATCCAGGTGAGATGTTTGGATATTGGGGTGCAAAATATTTCAAGGCCCCTGCAGGGGGCCCAGGTTATCTCCAGTAAAGTCCGTTGACTTGAACCCGTGCGCCGTTACCACGCAAGAGCTTGTTGTTGGGTGGGAAGGGACCTGGACTTCCGTGCGCCGCAGGTGGAAGCTCTGTCAATGGTCTCCCTGTGCCGTGTGCTGGGTTTCAGCTGGGCAAAGAGTACGGATGGTTCCTACAGCCAAGGCGACACTGTCCTACCGCCCTGCTCTGGGCTCCCTCAATACGTGTCTGACTGCTTTTGTTATTTCTGTTCTTTTGACCACGCGTACCGCAGGCAACTCTGGTGCCCCCCAGGGGTAGCTGTTTGTTGGGATAGCGCTGGTACCCCACGGGGAGCTATTTCTTGGGGCGCTGCGTTTCCAGCAGCTTAGCGCTCTCCTTTCTTTCTCGTCCAGGAACCCTCCTCTGTCGCTGAAGCTCTGGAAGGCTTTGTCAGGCCTGAGCAGCTGGATGGTGAAAATGGCTACAGATGTAGCAAGTAAGATGATGCCTAATGACAGCTTCCCGGTAGATCCTGGCTTATGGGATTGCGTGTCTGGGAGCACTAGTTATGGTTTGACTTATTTGGGAAACCCACTCATGACACAGCTTGGGGTTTGTGGGTTTTTTGTTGTTTTTTTTTTCATTTCTTCCCCGTACAACTAATCCTCCTGAATCGTCCGGAATTTGGAAAATAATACATTTGTTTCTAAGGCAGGTGTTTTTTTCCCCTTCTGCCTGAATGTTTGGAAAGCTTTGATGAGCATTTTATTCCTGGCATTGTCTGCCCTGGAGGTTGTCGGCCTTCCTAGCTCTGAAGCCGCCCGCTGAACTAGCCCTATGTCCAGAGGGGAAAAGACTCGTCCCCTGTGTGGTGGTGAGCCGAAGCCGGGAGGAGCTCTGGAGGGGGATTTGACAATGGCAGCTTCCTCAAGAAAGCAGTCAACAGTTTCATTTGAAAGGCTTTTTGGATGCTTGCGTCTCTGTGGGGGAGACCTCAGTCCTTGGGGCAGCAGCCGCCCCCGCTGGCTCTCTGAGCAGTGTCGTGGCTAGTTCTTGTCTTGTGAAGAGTCGCCTGCTGCTCTCCAGAGTGAGGCACCCTTGAACGAAGCTAGTAGCTTCAGTGAGAGCCTACGGGCTGAAGGGCTCTGCGATGCAAACACGGGCATCCGACAGCTGGGCAAAGCAAGCCGTAACTCCAGCCTACCTGGAGGAGGGTGGAGCAGGGAGAAGATAGGTTGCAACAGTCGGGTCTGTGCTTGTTTTCAAGGTGTGAAGAGCTGGTCGCTGCGTCCAAGAGGCTTACGATACACTGTTCCTCCAACATCCTGACAGTGTGCTTGAAGAGATTTGATCCTTTCTCTGGCAGCAAGATTAGCAAGGTATGTCTATGAGCGCGCTGGGACTTTGTCTGCTTGGAAGGAGACCTTTCCCAAAGCAGAATCTGTTTTTGGAAGTTGTTAGCATCTGCACAAAACGGCTATCGAGTGCAGCCATGTAAGAACAATCAATGCAATAGCTATGCCTGGCTCTTTCCCTTGTGGTAAGAGGAAAGTTCGGGTGTGAAGCTAAGTTCCTACTGTGCTCATCAAGAGCTGGTTTGGCCGAGCAGAGATTTCTGCCACTTCAGTGATGAAATGGCAACACCTGCTTTTGCTGAAGCAAGAGCTATTTCTTGACCTCTAGCCTGTGTTTGGTGAGCAGGTTTTCTCAGGCTGTTTCCTAAAGGCTCTCAGGATAATTTCTGAGTCTTCTTGGTCTCTCTTCAGGATGTGGAGTATCCGGAATATTTGGACCTTGGCGCATACACATCTGAAGCGCCTGGAAAACCGCTGCTCTATTCCTTGTACGCTGTCCTGGTGCATGAAGGTTCCAGCTGTCAGGCAGGACACTATTACTGCTTCGTAAAGGTAAAAGTCAACTTTGCATTGGTGTATTGTGTGTCCTTCAGTGGTGCCCTGCCTGTGTTTTTCTTTTCAAAACCCTGCCGTTCGTCTAAAGATAGCGTTGCCTTTCGTTGCAGGGCAGCAATGGACAGTGGTACAAGATGAACGATGCCTCTGTGCGCCTGTGTGACATCAAGACGGTTCTGCGCCAGCGCGCGTATTTGCTCTTCTATGCCAGGTAATATAACAAGTGTGAAAGGGTGTTTGGAATACAGTCCCCCTCCTGTTACTGACCTTGTTGTTGCTGTTTTCCCTCAGTGGGTTTTGCTTTCCGTCCCAGGAGAGCATGAGTTCTGTCTGTTGTGCAGTTTGCCAGGTCCTTCCTTCACTCTTCCCGCTTGGCACTGCAACAAGCTGCTGTGCTTGTGTAAATCGCCAGCTGCCTGCTCTCTGAGGCTGGCTAGCTGCGACAAGGGGCAAAATGGAGGTCCGAGAGGGCATAAAGATGAGTTACTGCTCTGAAAGGGGCAGACGTGGCTGCAAGACCCTAGCCTAATTTCCAGCTCCTAGTGCTGGTTCAGGCTCCTGCGTGTCATATCAAGTGCTGCTGGAAAATGATAGGATGAGACCGAAGCCGTGAAGAGGCTGCAAGAACAACCCAAGACTAAGATGACTGTTGTTTCTTGCCAGGCAAATGAAAAACCAACACACAGCAAGAGGAAACACCCCTGTGAAGAGGAGGATGAAATTGCACTCCAAAGAAAGCAGCAAAAGACAGAAGCGAGCATTCCAGTGATGCAAAATGGGAAAAGAAATGCAAGGAAGTGAAGAAGGAAGAGATACCCAAAGAGAGCTCTGGAGGGGAGGACTAAAACGTAAGCAACGTTTGCAGCATCACCAGGAAATGTTGCCTCACTCTTTGCCAGGCGTTTCAGGTGTGTGGCTTATGGAGAGATGCATTGAGTACTTGTGCCTGAGCTTGCCATCGCAACCTGCGACCGACCAGCAAAGGCTGCAGGCAAACGTTCTCAGAAGAATGCTGACCATCAAACCTGACATTTAGATTGAAGCAATAAAATTTTCCTCATAACCAAACCCAGTCCGAAGCGGTGTTGCCTGATTTCTGTAGAGAGTTTGACCACGCAAGAAATAACAGAGGGGTTCAGGGCTTTTTTTATTATTTTTTCAACTCAAGACTTCCTTTGCAGAGGTGAAGCTTCAGCCAGAGCTGTGGCTCACTTGATACTCATTTCTGCTCTCTTTAGCAAGGTGACGGCATGCGGAATGTTAGGTTTCATTTTGACATGACTTTTTCTAGTAAATCTCCCTCCCCCTTCTCTTTGAAAGAAGAGAGGCTGTGCTAACTGTTCCTGTATTTCTTTCAGTCTTACAGAGGTGAGTCAGGGGCTCCTCAGGTGATAAGAGCCAACAGGGAGACGCCAGTGAACTACCTCAAAGGAGCAAAGGGCTGTTCCTCTAAGAAGGTGGCATGGCCACCAGCCCAGCTGAAGTGCCTCTACGCCAATGCACGCAGCATGGGCAACAAACAGGAGGAGTTGGAAGCCACCGTGCTGCTAGAAAGCAACGATCCAGTTGCCATTACGGAACTTGACGGGACAAATCCCCTGACTGGAGTGCGGCTACCGATGGCTCCAGGCTGTTCAGAAGGAACCTCTGCGTCAAGGAATGGCTAGATTGTGAAGATCTGTCTCTGAAGAATAGCCACAAGCAGGTCGAAAGCCTATGGAGAAGAATTAGAGACTGAAGCAACAAAGGCCGCCCGGTCGAGGGGAGCCTATTGACCAAGGCTTCTTCCTCCAGCTACTGGAGGCATCACGCTCGCAGGCTCTGTCAGCCTGCTGGGGGACTTCAGCTACCCTGACACCTGCTGGAAAAGCAGCATGGTGAGCTGCAGGCACTCCAGGAGACTCATGGAGTGCATGGAGGTTAGTGGTGCAAGACGGGACCTGATGGTCACCAAGTGAGCTAATCGGTGACAGCAAGATTGGAGGCAGCCTGATCAAGTGCAGCCTCCTCTTCACTACGTGCCTGCAGAGGATGGGAGTAGCTTTGAACTATTGCCATGAGTCCTGTCCCTGGACCCCAGGGAGAAGAGACCAGCCCCTCCCTCTCCACAACCCCTCTGCAGGAAGCTGCAGAGAGCAATGAGGTCACCCCCTCAGCCCCCTTCTCTTCAAATGAGACAAAGCCAGAGTCCTCAGCCGCCCCTCTCAGGACATGCCTTCCAGCCCTGCCACTGGCTTTGCCACCCTCCTCTGGACACATTAAAGTACTTTCGCATCCTTCTCAAATGACGGGGCTCAATTTAAGGGATTGCATTGCCACACTGTCCCCCCCAGTACGGGAACGCAATTAGTAGAGCTATAGCTAATTGTTTCAGGCTGTGCTCTGTCAGCATTCATTTGCCTTGTGCGGCCCTTTGCACAGAGGAAAGCAAGCATGGTCTTCGGATGCACTGGCTACTAGTTCATTTTCAAGCATTTTCTTTTCTCTGTTTGTGTTGTTTCCAGAATACACAGATGATCATTCCCCGACTCCAAAGAACTACTCGGTAACTGTTAGAAGAATCCCTGCTGGAGGAGTTAAAGCTACCAGCAGAGCATCTGTTATGTGAGTAGCCATAAAGCATTACATTCTTTGTTAGGGTCTTCCGTGTGTACACCTTTTTGATGGGTATTAGCTTACAGAGACATTCCGATTGTAGCTTTCTTGTTAAAGCTGCTGTTAGTTTTTGTTGTCCTGGAGTAGATTTTAATGGGTCTGTCCCCAGGAAGACTGACATATTTAGGCCTGCTGGGACATGGGGTTCAAACTCCAACAATGGTAACTATTAAGATGATTCTCTTGAGTTTGTTCTTGGGGTTGATTTTTCTGAGAGCCAAGTTGTAGATCCAGTTTCCTGAGCGAGGACTGAGCGAGGCGGCCACCAAGGTCACCTGCGTGGGCAGGGGTGGGAGAGGGAGGCCAAGGCCCTGCGCGGGGCAGCTGGGGCTCGGGCAGCCGCAGGGCTGCTCCTTGGTGCCAGTGCAGCGGCAGGGACTGGGGCCAGGCTGCCCAAAGAGGGACTGCGGGGGCTGTGGCTCACCGATGAACCTCACGGCTGCCTCGCGCAAGGGGGCCTGAGCATCCTTCAGGTATGGCAGGCTCTGCTGCAGGTATTCTTCAACCCTGCTGCTGTCCTGCACCAGCTGGAGAGAGCAGAAGGGCACGGGGCTGGCAGGGACCCTCCCCGGTGGGCTGGAGCACTCCCTTCAGCCAGTGATCCCCTTCCCCCCCACGCTGTTGCCATCTCCCAGCCAGAGCCCTGTGGGGCTGAGGAGCAGAGAGAGCCACAGGCAGAGGGTGGTCCGGGGGTGCTGAGACCCCTTTGTCCGTCTGCCAGGGCCCACATGGGCTGGGGACTCCAGCCCTGGGGCTTGCAGCTTGTCGTCACCAAACACTCTCCAATCCTCCATGTCTGCTCTGTCTGAGTAAGGTGCTTGAGTTGTTTCCACTTGAGGAGCCCTGCAGTGGTGATGAGGCCTCTTCCAGAGAGCAGCAGAAGCTGTGAGATGTCACCATGGCCTGGGAAAGGAGACCTGGCGTTCCCCTCCTCCTGGCTTTGTTCCTGGGGTGGTCCTGGCATTTGGCAGATGGGAAAAGCCCAGTCCCAAACATGTGGGGGTCTCCTCCCTGCATCACTGCTTAACTTTGAAATCTCTGCCTTGGCTACGCTCTGGGTTTGGTCGCTCATGTGAATGAACAGCAGAATGAACAGGCGCGTTCACACTGTCTTCTTCATCTGTCTCTTGTTGTTCTGCACCATGGTCTCTGACGAGGCTTATAGAGAGCTCTCAGCTGACTGGACTCCTGGTAGGAAGAAGCACAGTGGGACTTCAGCAACAGTGCTCTCTGCTCATGGTGAGCAAAAGCGTTAGCATGGCTGGTCTGAGGGGAGATGCTCTGGGGTCAGATTCTGCACACTGGAGTGGGAAGCGTCCCGGCTGCGTGCTGTCTCTGCATGGCACTGGGGTGGGGGCCATGCACTCAAGAGTGGACAGTCCCTTCCCCCAGGCTGAGGAACAGCCCCTGTGAAGCCCCGTCTTTGCACATGCCAGACCTGAAGGATATTCTGCAGCTCCTCGCTGACTCTGTCGGCAGCAAAGCTGAGCACCACCCTCTCTAGCATGTTGTCCATGGCTTCCAGGGTCTGCAAGGAGGACAAAGAACTGTGGCAGTGTCTCCTGCTGTTCCTCTCACCCCCAGGTATTTGATCTGAACTCCCAGAGCCAAGGGAGGCCTCCCATGCTGCGTTGTGGTTCCCCGGGAGAGACGCAGGGGCAGACAGTGTGCTGCGGGCAGAGCAGCCTGCGCCACCGGATGGGACCAGGCCCGCGGGAAGTGCACGAAGGGACGAAGGGATGAGGGTGGGAAAGCAAAGCTGAGACCCTTCATTGCCTTAGACCTCTGGTCATCTCACAGCACAGGGTGGCCCGGGGGCAGCGCAGAGGGACCAGGGGCTCTTGTTGTTCACCCAGCGCTTACCTCAATGTAGAGAAAAGCGTCCCAGACGCTGCTCATTTTCTCTTTTGGAGGAAGCAAGAATCACACAGAATCCCAGGTTGGAAGGGACCTCAGGGATCATCTAGTCCAACCTTTCTAGGAAGAGCAGAGTCTAAACAAGATGGCCCAGCACCCTGTCCAGACGACTCTTGAAGGTGTCCAACATGGCCAAGGCAACCCCTTCCCTGGGGAGATTATTCCAATGGTGACTGTCCTCACTGTGAAAAATTTCCCTCTGGTGTCCAGTCGGAATCTCCCCAAGAGCAACTTGTGTCCATCCCCCTTGTCCTCTCCATGGGACTCCAAGTAAAAAGGGAGTCTCCGTCTTCTATGTAGCTACCCCTTAAGTACTGGTACGTGGTGATGAGGTCCCCTCTGAGCCTCCTTTTCTCAAGGCTGAACAAACCCAGCTCTCCCAGCCTAGCCTCGTATGGCAGGCTTCCCAGTCCTCTGATCATCCTGGTGGCCCTTCTCTGGACCCCTTCCAGCCTCTCCACATCCTGTTTGTAGAGCGGGGACCAGAACTGGACACAGGACTCCAGGTGTGGCCTGACAAGCGCTGAGTAGAGCGGGATGATGACTTCTTTATCTCTGCAGGTGATGCCCTTTTGATGCAACCCAGCATCCTGTTGGCCTTCTTGGCCACAGCAGCCACTGTTCGCTCATGTTGAGCTTCCCGTCCACCAGGACCCCCAGGGCCCTTTCCACAGAGCTGCTCTCCAGCCAGGTGGATCCCAGTCTGTGCTGCACCCCCGGGTTATGTTTTCCCAGGTGCAAGACCTTACACTTCTCCTTGTTCAACTTCATAAGGTGCTTGCTGGCCCGCTCCTCCAGCCTATCCAGATCTCCCTGCAGAGCAGCTCTCCCTACTGGAGTGTCTACTTCCCCACTCAACTTGGTGTCATCAGCAAACTTCATGAGGCTACACTTGATGCCGGTACCCAGATCACTTATAAAGATGCTGAATAACATTGGGGCCGGTATCGATCCCTGGGGGACTCCACTTGTGACAGGTTGCCAGTCTGAGAAAGAGCTATTTACCACCAACCTTTAGGCGCGGCCCGTCTGCCAATTCCCCACCCGCTGCACAGACCACTTGTCTAGGCCATAACGCTTCAATTTCTCCAGGAGGAGGCTGTGGGGGACCGTATCAAAGGCCTTGGAGAAGTCCAGGTAGGCAGCGCCCCCCGCCCGCCCCATGTCAACCAGGCAAGTCACTTTGTCATAGAAGGCCATCAGGTTAGTCAAGCACGATCTGTCTTTAGTGAAGCCATGTTGGCTTTTTCCAATCACGTGCTGCAATTGACTTGTGACGGCCCCCAGGAGGATTCGTTCCATAACTTTCCCAGGGACTGAAGTAAGGCTAATGGGCCTAGAGTTACCCGGATCCTCCCTCGAGCCCTTCTTGTAGATAGGGGTAACATTTGCCTTCCTCCAGTCCTCTGGGACATCCCCCGTTCTCCATGACTTCTCAAAGATTATGGAGAGCGGCCTTGCAATGACGTCAGCCAGCTCTCTCAACACCCTCGGGTGGATGTCGTCAGGGCCAATTGATTTGTGGGGGTCAAGCTCCTGTAGCAGTTCATATACTAACTCTTCCTTCACCGACGGTGGGTCGGCGTTTGGTTCAATTGGCAATTTTGTTCCCAGAGCCTGGGACCCTACAGTGCTGGTAAAGACCGAGGTGAAGAAGGTGTTGAGGACCTCTGCCTTTTCTGCATCATTGGTGATTGATTCTCCTTTTCCGTTTAACAGTGGGCCTATGTTTTCCTTCTTTTTCTGCTTGTGGGTGACACGTCTGAAGAACCCTTTCTTGTTATTTTTCATGTCTACAGCCAGTTTCAATTCAAATTGGGCTTTGGCTTTTCTGACTGCGTCTCTGCACTCTCTGGCTACGCCCTTGTAGTTCTCGGTGGACAATCCTCCACTTCTCCATCTCTGGTGTGCTTCGCTTTTGGATTTGAGTAGTCCCAGGAGGTCATGGTTGAGCCATGGGGGCCTCTTGCTCCGCTTACTTCCTTTTCCTTTGTAGGGGATAAACTGGTTTTGTGCTTCCAATAGAGTTCTTGAAGAATTCCCAGCTCTCACTAGCTCCTTTGTATTCCACGGAAGCCTCCCATCGAATCCCTCCCAACTGAGCCCTGAGTTCACCGAAGTTTGCTCTTCTAAAATCCAGAACCCTTGTCTTAGAGGTGACCTTCAGCATGCTCAGCAGGATCCCGAACTCCACAATATTGTGGTTGCTGCAGCCAAGGCTCTCACTAACCGAGATATTACAAAGCAGGCTTTCTCGGTTTGTGAATAGCAAGTCCAGCAGCGCCTCCTTCCTGCTTGGCACGTCTATCATTTGTATCAGGAAACAGCCCTCTATGCATTCCAGGAACTTGGTGGATGACATGCAAGCTGCCGTGTTGTTCTTCCAGCAGGTGTCTGGGGAGTTGAACTCACCCATCAGGACCAGGTTCTGTTGGCCAGAAGCTTGCTTTAGTGCCCCAAATATAGTTTCATCGGCATCATTGACACTCAAGAAGATACTCAAAAGCAGGCTTCTAGGAGGCTTTGCTCTTTGCCCTCCCGCACCGTCTGCACTGAGCTGCAGGGAGAGAGCGGGGCCTGTCAGAGACTGGTGCTGGGAGCGGTGCCTCGAGGACTCGTGCAGGTAGAGACGGACCTCTGGGGCAGGGGTCCCCAGGAGGCATGGGCAGGTACCTCAACTCGGCGATGGCATTCATGGCTCTCAGCCGCACCGCCGTTTCTATTTGGTGCCTGGGCTCCTCTTGTAGCAGGACCTGCAGAGCAGAAGCAGGATGGCACCCGGCAGCTGCCAGCACCCAGCGCCACCAGACCCTCTCCCTGCCCAAGTGCTCTTCTCACAGGGAGCCATTGCTGGGAAGACTTGCCCCCTTCCCAAGAGCCACCGGGTGTCCCCTCACCTTGAAGAATCTCTTTGGAAGAGACACGCACACCCCTGACGGCTATGGAGACATCCAGATCCCAATCCTGGGACAGCTGATGAGACATCTCCTCCTTTTCTTATATTTTGATGAAGAGCCAGACTACATAGTTTACCAGGGGCTAGATCACCTCAGAGTGTTCATCAAGAATCAAAAACGTAAGAGAAGTTGTGGTGGCTTCATCTGTTCACGCGCACACATCTCCTGATGGGTCTGCTTCTCTCCATGACCTCCTTTGCCCCTCACAGCTGCTTCCCATAGCACCCCAGCTGTCATTTTGCTGCAGAAGCTGAATGCTCTCCTGAAGTCTCCTTCCACCCTCCTTTCAGAACCTTGAACCGTGCTCTTTTGTGGAGCCCACAGCCAAAGCTACTGCTGCCATGTCTTCCCAGTTAGTGAAGAGCAGATCCATCTGTGCATCACCCCGGGTGGTCCCTCCAGTGCTTGCAGCAAGAAGCTATTCCTGATGCCCTCCACAAACCTCCCTGACTGCTTGTGTCCTGCCATCTCGCAAGCAGATCTCGCGGCCCTTTGGTTAAGCTGGCTGGCAAAGCTATTGTGTCTTATTGACCCTTTCCTGTTTTCCCCGCTCTTTAGGCAGGGCAATGCTCAAGGATGAAGCACAACAGCTCCATTGGCACCTTGCGGAAACCTCCCTGCTTTCTTTGGACACCACTGAAGACACTGCCATGGTAATGAGCTCCCCCCTTGCTGGGACTCTTGCCCGTGGCATCAGCAGGGGACTTGTGTGAGCAAAGGCATCCAGAATCAGTGGGGCTGGTGCGGCCTCACCCTCCCTGGTGAGCGGGTTCCTGCTGTCCCCATGCAGGGACGATGCGAGGGCTGCTCTCCAGTGTCCCAGCAGCAGCTCCAGCCCTCCTGGCCACCAGCAAGCCCCGCTTCTCTGTAGGGACAGCACACTGTGCCCATGAGTCCAGCCTTCCTCCCTCACCCTGGGGACCCCTCCTCTCATCCTCCCCCGCGCAGTGACTGCAACCCCTGCTGCCAGCTCTCCTGCAGGCGCTGCCGCCAGCACTGCCGGGCATCTCTGGCCAGGGCTGCTCACACTGCCCCGCGAAGCAGCACCCCCACGGCACTCGGTGTGACATGGCTTCCCTCCCTTCCTTCCTCCCACAGGCCTTTGCAAAATACCTCCTACCTTCGGAGAGGACAGACATCGTCCTTGTGGCCATCGAGGAGACGAGAGGCTCCAGCATCTTTGACAAGGGGGAAGCAAGAAACATGCTGAATGGGGTCATGAGAAACCCTGACTTCTGGCTGGCAGATGTAAGTGGCCTGTGGCTGCATTGCCCTACCCTTCAGCCCTGTCAGGCCTTGCTCCTCCCTCCCTCCCAAGCCCAGGTGTAGGTGTCTCGAGCACCCGAAGCCACCTTAAGCCAGCAGGGAGGGATGGGAAGGGCAGCTGAGGAAATGGCTGCGCTCCACTGGCAGCACCATCCTCCCCTGTGTCCCCCCTCCAGGTGCCAAAGCTCATGAGGTGCCTCCACGAAAACCTGGAAGGCATCAACCGGGAGTCAGAGCAGCGGAGCGTGCTGTCACTGCTTCTCCTGCTGACCGACCGGTACCCCGCGCGAGTGGCCATCAGCCTGGTGAAGTTCTCTCCACCAGGACACAGGTACTGGCCCCAACAGCCACGAGGGCTTGTTCCCTGAGGGGAGAGGGACGCGGAGCCCCTCTGGCTGCCAGACCCAAGGAATGCTGCAGGACACCCCCGAGGAGCAGGGCCCTCCATCCCAGCACGCTTTCCAGCCCTGCTGGCTCCGCCAGGCCTGCAGCAGCCAAAGCTGGCCCAGGCAGCCCCGAGCCCTGCCACCACGCTCCTCCCAGCCCCGCGGGGAGCACCCCGTCAGCCCTCTCCTGCTGCCCGGGGCATCCCAAGCAAGGGGCAGGCTCTGCCTCCTGCGGGACCCTCCCAGGCCATGCTGCTGAGGCTGCGGCAGCCCTGCTCACCCAGCGCTCTCGCTTGCAGCACGGGCATGGCCCTGTGGGAGATGGTGCTTCGCGTCCCCCAGGCTTTGGAGAACATCTTAATGGGACTCCTCAGATTGCACCGGTACCAGTGGTGGCGCAATCTTCTCAGCTCCAGCAGCGAACCCACCTGCATCTTCCCCTTGCTTGTGAGTTACCAGAGAAGGCCTTGATCCCCTCCAGCGAGCCTCGCAGGCTCTGCCAGTGTCTCACTGCTGTGTTTCCTTCAGCTGATGGCCTCCGGCGAGCTTCCCTCAGAGGATTTTGGTGACCCGACCCACAACGAGACCTATCGGAGGCACCCAAGCCTGGTGACAATCTCCCTGTTTCTCAGAGGCCTCATTGTGCTGTCACAGAGACCTGACATGGTGAGCAGGGTGTCACCAAGGGGAGCCATGCTGGCAGCCGGGGGCTGGGGCGCTGGGTAGGGCCGTGGCTCGGCCTTGGCTGGGAGTCAGGGGGTGGGTGAGCGCTCCAGATGCCCACCCTGCCGTGGTGGGGCCTGGTGGCTGCCTGGGGAGCTCTCCAGGCACACAGAGCTACCGAGCCATCTGCTGCTCAGTGACCAGAGCGTTTTTGCCAGGGTGCTCTTTGACCGTTTCACAAAAAGGAAACTCGTGTCTTTCATACAGGCGAGAAAAATGCAGGTCCTCCTGCCACACATCATGAAGGTGCTCGATGATGACAGCACGGAGATCAAGAAGAAGGCCCTGCTGGTCTTCAGAAACGTGGTGCCTCACCTGAAGAGGAGGCAGGCCAACACCTTTGCTCTGGAGCTGGCGGAGAAGCTCCCACCCCTCTTTGACGATGTAAGGCTGATGTGGGAGACTGAGCCCCGCAGAGGGGCACTGGGCAATGACAGCTGCCCTTCAGCCCAGACCTGCGGGCAGCCCCGCGGGCAGGGCCTTCTGCCCTCCTCACTCCCCTGGGCTCTCGTGGGATGGCTTCTGGGCGTTGCAGCCCAGCACAGCTTCCCCTGACAGCTTGGTGCCGCCGGGCGGCCCGAGCGCTCTGTGCTAGGGCCCAGCCCGGACCCTGTGCAAAGCACCTGCAGGCCAAGGGCTGCTCTCAGAGCCCCAAGGGCTCCCCAGCTGCGCCGCCAGGCAGGACCAGAGATTCCCATAGCTCTTGTGTGCAGAGCCTGACCCCAGAGCATCTCCCATCACACCTGCCATGCTCGTGCCCTTGGGCTAATGCTCACAGGGAGCCGGGAGTGGCTCTTTCTCAAGTCCCCCTCTCCTTCTCCCTAACAGGAGTCCGGCGAGACGAGAGAGCTCTCCATCAGCCTCTTCAGAGTCGCCGTGGAGACTGTGGTGGGGAATGGCAAGCGGAGGATGAAGGAGGAAGTGCAAAGATGCCTGCTCCCGCTCTTCTTTCGCTTGCACGATGAGGCGGACACCATGGCCAAGGTAGAGATTTCAAAGCTGGCCAGTGACACAGGGAAGGGCGTGCTGACCCCTTGGGTTCAGGGGCAAGAGCTGCTGGCAGTCAGACTCTGGCAGTGTGTGTCACCTTGGGGTCCAGCTGCCCGAGGCACTGCGGACAGGGCAGAGCTCCCATCCGTCCCTGCACTGGGCCCACCACTGCCTTCCTCATCCCCCAGTGCCTCTTGCTGCAGAGCTGGAAGGGCAGGTGGGATCCCCTCCCACCCACGCTCCCACTGCTCAGCCCTCCTCCAGCACAGCCCATAGGGAGGGTCCCTGCAGACCCAGCGCAAGCACGGGCAGAGAAGCTGCCATGGACATTTCCAACACCTGCCTTGCCTGCTCCAGCAGGGCTCAGCAGCAGCCCGTGGCCCGAGGCATGAACACATGCGTCCCTACGGGCTTCCCCGCTGCGCCTGCAGGTGTGGAAGGCCAGGGCTTTGAGCCTCAATGCCTGCCCCTCAGGGTTGTGCCCAAGAGACCCCCACATGCTTGGGACAGGGCATGTCCTGCCTTCCCAAGGCCAGGACCACCCCAGGAACAAAGCCACGAGGAGGGGGACGCCAGCTCTCCTTCCCCAGGCCGTGGTGCCATCTCCCAGCTTCTGCTGTTCTGCAGGCCTCCAGGGAAGCCCTCCTTGCTGGAGCAGAGCTCCTCAAGTGGAAACAGCTCAGACACCTGGTGCAGACAGAGCAGACGTGGAGGATTGGAGAGTGTTTGGTGAGGACAAGCTGCAGGCCCCATGGCCCAGGCTGGACGAGGGCTGCCCGCCGTGTCTGGGCTGTGGGCTCTGCACATGTGCCTCACCTGCCCTGCTGCAGCCCAGAGCCCACAGCCGTGAGCCGCAGCCGCCTTCCCTTCCCTGTGCGCAAGAAGAGAGCGCCCAAGGGCTCTTCTCCACGCCCCTCTCCCCTCCCCACACCCCGCAGGAGGGTGGAGGGTCTCAGCACCCCTGGGGCACCTCTGCCTGTGGCTCTCTCTGCTCCTCAGCCCCACAGGGCCCCTGGCTGGGAGACGGGAATTGGCTGGGGGGGGAAGGGGAACGGGGAGGTGCTGGCAGGAGGGAGTGCTCCAGCCCACTGGGGAGGGACTGTGGCATGCCCATACCCTTCTGCTCTCTCCAGCTGGTGCAGGACAGGAGCAGGGCCGAAGGATACTGTCATCAGAGCCTGCCATACCTGAAGGATGCTCAGGCCCCCTTGCGCGAGGCAGCCGTGAGGTTCATCGGTGAGCCACAGCCCCCGCAGTCCCTCTTTGGGCAGCCTGGCCCCAGTCCCCGCCGCTGCACTGGCACCAAGGAGCAGCCCTGCGGCTGCCCGAGCCCCAGCTGCCCCGCGCAGGGCCTTGGCCTCCCTCTCCCACCCCTGCCCACGCAGGTGGCCTTGGTGGCCGCCTCGCTCAGTCCAACCCCGCTGAGCTGCTGCTCTTCCCCGGGCTCAGCCCTGATGAGGGGGAGGAGGGCGTGCGGCCCAGCCAGCAGGGCAGGGGGCTGCGCTGCTGGGAGCGTGCTGGGGAGCAGGGGGGACTGACAGAGCTCTGTGCCTAGGGCTTGCCGCGCGGCCCCTGAGGGACCAAAGCAAGGAGAAGCTGGCCGAGATGTGCAGCGGTGAGTAGGGGCAGCGCTGTGTTGGCCGGGGCTGGAGGGGCAGGGGACAGAGCCTGGGCAGGGTGCTGCCATGGCTGGCCCTGCTCCAGGGAAGCGCCTCAGGGCCAGGGGAATGTGTCGGGGCATTTGGGGCATTCCTGTGCAGCAGCAGCAGCAGCAGCCGCTTTCTCCTGGCCGGGGAAAGCGGCAGGTGGGGCTGCCACGGTGTGCAGGGGATGCCTGGAAGCCTCTGCAGAGACAGCCCTTCATCTCACCTCTCTCTCTGTCACAGCCCTTCAGTCCCTGCAGGAAGACAGCGACCTCTCCATCCGTTCCCTGGCGGCTCAGGCCGTCCTCAGCCTGAGCTCTCCCAGGGTGCAGCCAAGAGTGTGACGCACCCTGCGAGCGCTGTGCTGCTGGTGCTGCTAAAAGCCAGGCAGAAGAGGTGCAACCTGCCTCAGGGAAATGCCTCTCTCTCAATAAAGCCGGAGCAACAAACACCAAACCCCTGGTCTCCTTCACACGTGTAGCACCAGGAGCGTGCTGAGCAAACAGCATCCTTGCTGGCTGCTCCTGCTGCCTGCCGGTCACTCCCCCTCAGCACACCCTGGCTCCAGGCTTGTGTTACAAGTGTACCTCTCAGGGGGGCTTTCCCCTGGAGAAGCCACGTTTGTTCCCCCTGGGCAAGTCTTTTCTTTAGCGAGCCAGAAGGCAAAGGGGAAACGGCGGCCGTGAAGGCACCACGATTGCCTGGAGAGCTTCCTGACGCTCCCGCTTTCCAGCAGCTCGTGGCAGCGCAGCACCCGCTGACCCAGGGTGTCCTTGTACCAAACTCCCAGCTGCTCAGCGCGGACGGAGGGGAGCGGGACCGACAGCTCTCGTCCCCTGGGAAACAGGAAACTCAAGGGGCTGCCCAGCCTGAGGACTCTGGCAAACCTGACCATCACCACGTCTGCAGCTCTGCTCGTGGCTCCCGAAGCGCCTGCAAGGGCAGCCCAGCCTTTGCACCCAAAACCCAGCAGACATCAGCAAGGCGCTAACGCGATTTCTGCACTCGGGGGACTGACATGCGAGCCAGGGTAGCAGCTTTCCTAGCTTTCTTCTTCTGAGGTGTTGGTGATGCTGGGCCCGGCCTTGAGCCTGGCAGAGCGGATGGGCCTGTGGCCAAAAAGCTCTGTATAACTACAAACTCTGGTTGGAAGTCCTCAGCAAAGACCTGGCTGTCCACCCTGAAGCTTCGCTGTCACATTTGTTAGGCTGTGGAGCTCCAGAGCAGCTGCCAGTGGAGCACAGCGGAGGACTCTTGAGCCAGGGGCCAGTCGCTGGCACTCGGCAGCTTGGTGCCGGCACAGAAAGGCTGCTGAGCTCTCAGGGTGGCAGCAACCACGGGGAGCCCAAAGGGAGGGGGCTCCTCCACTCACTGCAGGTGAGCAGTTTTCATGGATGGGAGTGAAATAAATGTTTCCCATTGGCATTACAACAGCTGGTGGATTAATAGTCCTGGTCTGCAGCGATGTTTTGGGCGGGGCTGGTGGGGGGAGGTTGGTTTTGTAAATCCTTTCCCAAAGACCTTCTCAGGTGGCTGTTAGAGTGCGAAGGAATGCTTCCAGTCATCATCACTAGGAGTAGTGTTGTACCGCTGTCACCACCATCACAGTTACCAGTCGAAACCTCCACCAGCTCACTTGTAGAAGGTCCCAAAGAACGTGCCAGAAAGAGCATTTCCAGCTGACGAGTGGTAATTCTGCTCCTGAGAAATGCCATAGTCCTGTCCCTTGAAGAGATGCTGCAGTATCTCAGCCTTACAGGCTCTTTTGCTGGCGGGCTAGCCGGAAAAGCGGCGGCGTGCGGGGTGTGCCGGAGCCTTGTTGTCAGCCTGCCCTTGTCACCTTCTGCCAACGGCTCGTCTGTTATTAGCAGAGGGCAGGACAACGAATCTTGGTGGAAGCAACACATCCCTCAACTCACAGTGAGGGTTTCGCTGTGAAAAATGAGGCTTTGAGCTTTCAAACACAGGGTTTGGACCCTAAAAGTGAGGGTTTCGCTGTGAAAAATGAGGCTTTGAGCTTTCAAACACGGGGTTTGGACCCTAAAAGTGAGGTTTGCGGTCCTAACTATAAGGCTTTGATGTTAAAAGAGGGTTTGGGTGCTTTAAAGTGATTCTTTGGGACCTAAGAATGAGGGTTTGTCCCTAAAGAGGTGGAGTTTGGAGCCTAAATGTGATACATAAAAATATATAAAAGTGGGATATAAAAATGAGGCTTTGAGCCTTAAATACAGATTTGAAGCCTATAAGTGACGCTTTGGGACAGAAAACTGATGCTTTGAGTGTTAAAAGAGGGGCTTGGGCCATAAATGTGAGGGTATGGGACCCTAAAAATGAGGCTTGGACCCTAAAAAAGACAGGTTGAGAGCCTGAAAGTGAGGGTTTGGGACCTAAAAACGAGGCTATAATCCCTAATAGAGGGGTTTAGAACTTGAAACTGAGGCTTTGAGAGTTAAAAGGGGGGATTGGACCCTGAAAGTGAGGGTTTGGGACCTAAAAATGAGGCTTTGATCATAAAAGAGAGGTTTGGACCCTAAAAGTGAACGTTTGAGACCTCTAAATGAGGCTTTGTGTCTTTAAAATTGGGGATTGGACCCATAAAGGGAAGGTTTGGAGAACTTAAAATGAGGCTTTGAGCCTAAAGGACAGGTAGGTTTGAAGCCTAAAAGTGACGCTTTGGGACAGAAAACTGAGGCTTTGAGTGTTAAAAGAGGGGCTTACGCATAAATGTGAGGGTTTGGGACCCTGAAAATGAGGCTTTGACCCTAAAGAAGGCAGGTTGAGAGCCTGAAAGTGAGGGTTAGTCACCTAAAAATGAGGCTTTAATCCCTAATAGAGATTAGAAGAGAGTATCTGTCACGCAGCAAGGGTAGGACATGGGAAGGGTGGTCAGCTCCAGCCTCCCCGTGGGTCTCTGGGCATCGCAGCGAGGCCCCAGCAAGCACCTGCTGTTGCTGCTTCGCCACTTCCCCACGCCGTGATGGAGTCCGGAGGGTTTGCAAGCACAGTACGAAGGTGCTAAGGGGGCTGGAGGGCAACCGCAGGGGTCCTAGAGGGGCTAGAGGACAAACAGAGTGCCTTGGTCGCCATGACTGCCTCAGAAAGAAAGGGGTCCTCAGGGGCCCAGATGAGCCATGGGAGGCCCTGGGCCATGACAAACCCCTCTGGAGGAGTGCTGAGGGGGTACTGTAGAGTGGAGGGGGCCAGGCCCCAGTCTCGTGGGGTTTCATGGCTGCTAGAGGTCCTGCAGAAGAGGGGCCTGGGGTTACAAGGAAGGCCCCCCGAGGGGTCCTGCGTGGGCTGGAGCAATCCTCACACAGCTACAGAGGCAAAGGGAGGAGTCCTGAGGTTGGACTGTGCCCGAGAGCCCTCCACCGGCCCCAGAGAAGGCCCACGGTGGGCTTTTGCGCCCAAGCAGGGCCAAGGGAGGGCTCCTGAGGCTCAAAGGGAGGGAACAAGGAGGCGAACGGAGGGGTGCTGCGGGGACCAGGGGGCAAGCTGAGGCCTCTGGAGCACATCAAAAGGGGCACTGGGGCGCTGAGAGGTTCTGAGGGGGCAACCGCGTCAGGCTGAGGCAACCCCAGGGGCAACTGAGGCAACCGAGGGGTTCGGAGGGGACTAGCGGCTATGAGGAGGCCTCCAGGCCTCAGGGGACTGGAAGGGAAGCATAACAAGTCTCCAGGGGATCCGACGGCAAAAAGAGAGTCACCCCCCCTTACATTTCTGAGGCAGCTGGGGTTTATCCACCGCTTTCCCATGCAGTCCCCAGCTCTCCCCAGTTGCCCTCAGCCAGGCAGCTCGCACGCCCACAGGCTACTGGGTAACTTGGAGTCTCCCTCTTTGGGGCAGTCGAGGGAAGAAGAGATGTCTGAGTCAACCGCCAGTACTGCAGCTGTGTGTCAGGAGGAGGACGACACAGAGCCAAAAGGAGAGGAATTTGAAAGAGAGGAGATGGCAGGAGTGACTTGGGACAAGGAGGAAGGTGGCAAAATTGAGCAGAAAATTCATGTACGTTCCAGTGCTGGGACCACTTCAGGTTCTCCACTTAGTTGTGTCCCTAAGCTGGCCTTTTCTTTAACAGATACAAACCTCAATGCAAATTGAACACTTCGCAAACACACACACACACGGGTGCGTGCACGCACACACTCTCTCTTACATATACACGAGAAGCAACTGCTTTTTGAAACATTCATTCTGTCGTTCTATAACTGGAACATTTTTGTGCACATTTGGTAAGGGGTGTCCCAACAAATGCATCGCACAACTCTGCGTCAGGGACAGGATGGGTCATGGCTGGTGGTTCTGTAACTCTAGGAGCAGAGTTCAAAGGCAAAGGTAACTGACCTTCATTCCCCTCAAGTGCAAACGTAACAGAATTCAGGTTTATTTGGCCATACCACCTGTAGGAAAATCATCTGACAACTACTGGCCTCTTTTCTGCTCTTTATAATTCTGCCTGTTTTTAACTGAAAGAAGCAGAAATGAAGCAGAAACTGGGCAGCAAGTGGGAAAAGATTACTATTTGATTCCCCAGTCAAGTCTATCAAGTTCTGTACACCAATAGCTTGATGGTAATCAGAGTTTTAGTTTCAGCCATCTTGAATTCCATAAACACATTTACCATCGTGTAAATATATGTATTTGCATAAAAAGTATTATCTTAGCAGAAAAATCTCTCTCCAAATATTACTTATGATGTGTTGATTCTTAAATGTTATACACTGTATGTGCGAAAGAGCCAAACAAAGCTTTAGTCAGGTGCACCTTCCCTCCAGAACACTAACAGAATTCAAATCGATGATTCTCTCCCTCTCCAAGCATGTAGCTCAAGATTAAACCTTGTTGAAAGGCTGCTTACCTCTCATACTGTGAGCAACTGGGTTTCTGCTCCTTTCCTACCCATACCTTTCTAAGTTTGGACAACACACGATTGCTGAAAGTTGCTCTTGGATGCACATTTCCTGCACTAGCTGGTTTTGTTACTGTCCAGAATGGCTTTGGTCTTGTGGCTGTGAAGCAAGAGGGAAAAACGATCAGCCTTGTGTAATGAAAGCGATGGTGAGTTGTGCGTTATATTCTCCCCTGAAAAATTACCTGCTCTTGGTCCGGATGAAGGCAGATGGTAAGGCTTGGTTGGCTCTCCCTACAGCCAGCTGCCTCTGACCTCCAGGAAGGGTCTTGCCATGTTGGCCTGATAGAGAATTTCTGGCAACTGCTCTCTGTCTCCAGCGAGGATGACCATCATTCTGATGAATGAAATGGGTAAAGCAAGAAGTTAACTAATTGCAAGAAATTAATTGCACAGATCTTTTGGTGCTATTTCGAATTAGTGAATACGCTTCCTCTACAGGTGCAGTAACATACACCACGGCACAGAACAGCAGCAAGTTCTGCCCATCAGCGCACACCAGAGATGCCTGAGTCAACTGCCGGTACTGTAGCTGTGTGTCAGGAGGAGGACGACACAGAGCCAAAAGGAGAGGAATTTGAAAGAGAGAAGATGGCAGGAGTGACTTGGGACAAGGAGGAAGGTGGCAAAATTGAGCAGGCAGCAACTGCAGATCGTTTCCAAGGTCATTTTGGCAGCAGGTGAGGAAGTGCTGCCTGGTGCTGCGGGTGGTGTGTCCACTCAGATCTGCCGGGCCGCTGCCAGCCGAGCTGAGACCCCCGTGGAGGTGGCGAGCGTTGCTTCCTCCGATGAGATGCTTGTGGCGGAAGCTACAGCAGCCGGTGAGAACGTCGCTGCAAAGCGTGATGCTGCAGCACTGGCATCCCCGCAGGCAGAGGAACAGGAGCAGAGCACGACCGATTCCAGCTGTTTAGCACGCGCCATTTATCCGGCCGTGTTCGGGGAGGCACAAAAGACTGTCGGGTGAAGAACCGTGTGTGCCATGAGTCCCAGGGAGCTGATCGGACTCCTCTGGAAAACCACGCAGGGTCACTGGAAAAGCCGCCTCTGGTTGTGGGGGACTCTGCATGCAGCACATACACATCTGAAGGTGGGACAAGTGCGGAGGACTCACTGCAGCACACAGTGCTGCCTTGTGCACCAGGCCAGCGTCGAGACGCACTGAGGCTATGCGCAAGCTAAGACACGTCTGCTGAGTGAGCTCAGTACTAAGCGAAAAACCTCCTGGTCTGAAGCTACCTGAAGACAGCAAAGTGCCATACAGTAATGGGATACTGAAAGAGGATGGTCTAGACTTGTGCCGTGAGTGTAGCCGGCTGGCAGGGGTGGACGGAGATCACTCAGGAGGCAAGGGATTTGAAAATCCTACAAAAACTTGCCAGTAGGGTGTCCCAGCTGCCTGGTGGCAGTAGCTCTAGCCTACACATAAGTTGAAGTGCTGCGTATCTGATACGCAGCGAATGATGCCAGCCTTGCATCCTCCACGGCTCAGACCAGAACTGCTGCACACAAGTGGTTGCCCGTGTTTCCAGGTCACAAATTATGACGCTGCAACAGGTCTGCCACGGATACAGCTGTGGAACCTGAGAGGAGATGAGGTGCGTACGTTGACACACTTATTCTTTCAACACCGTTAGACTTTTTATTGTTCATCGGGAACTTGCCGATGTTTCTCGCTTGTGGTTTGTTCACCTTTCTGGCTTGTTTTCTTTTGTTCTTTATTTTTTGTTTGTTTGGGTTTTTTTTCTCCTCCCTTTAGGTGGTGCCAGTAAACAGAACTCTGGTGGAGAGAGGACTTGCTCAGTGACTTGACTATTAGCAATGTCCTGCATGCCTCGACAACTCTTCCAACAGAGAAAAACAAGAGAAGAAATCTTGTTTTGCACTGATACAGTTTGGTTTGGCAAACTCTCCTAACAAGACTGACTTACACCAGAAACTCGTGTTGCTCAGCTGTTACCGTTTCACTAGAAACACATACCTCATCTCAGTGAAAGGCAGCGTGTCAAAAGCCATCACGACAGATACCGCAGCTTTAAAGCAAAAAATGCTGCCTGGCCTCTACTCCAAAGCGGAGAGGAAAAAACCTTACGAGCTTGGGGTTTGCTTGAAGCTAGCAAATACCCCCAAGATGGTAACTGTGTTCGCGTTGGTGTTCAAGATGTAGGATGCCCCATGAACCCAGTGTTACTTTTCGGAAAAGTTACATTGCTTGTCCTTTTTTAACAGGCTGTGCCTCTGAAATTCATGAAGGTTCTTAAGGAGTTTAATGTTGAGTTATGGACTTCTTGTCTACGTTGTGCCACCAACCTGCTGCGCAAAGAGCCTTCCTTTCCTGACCTCTTGTGATGTAGAGTTGGGAATGGGGCTCAATGGGATAAGCAGGTGAGAGAAGATCCTGATGGCTTTTTCAGCCGATGCAGACAGGTCAAGCTCCAAATCTCCTGGGGTTGCTTTTGCCTCCAGCTGAAAACCGGCTTTATTTTTGTGATGAATTCCTTATTAGAAAGCCTTAGTCTGAGCACTAGTACTCAAGGCTGTTGAAACTGTGATATACTTGTGGAATTAATTTACTCTGGACTCAGGACATCCCTTTTGTCACACCTGAGTGTTGAAAAGCGCAACTTGGGAGTCTGTTTCTGTTGCGCAGGCTATAAAATACCCTCTTTAAAATGCTGGCAGGGTTCGTGTTCAAGCCAAGCAGTGTGCTGATGTGAATTGGGGTCTGTCACAATCCACTGTTGGGTTGAACAGTTTGACAGAGGTTAAAGCCTCTTGCTTTCCATGTGACCTCAGATAATTTTGGGAGGTTGGGGGTGGCTGGGCTTAACTTCTGATGGACCCCAATGTGTTATCGTGACTAGTTCTTTTTACATTCTCAGAATCAGAATTAAGGCTCAAGATGGAGTCAAGTGCCAAGTCACTTTATTTGGCCAGAAATAGATGTGGGAGAGAAAAGCAAAGAAAGAGAGAAAAAAGAAAGGTGAAAAAAAAAGGGAACGAGAGGGAGACAGGGAGGGAGAGAGCGGGACTGTGGCTATAGCTACCACCACGGATTCGTCTGTCCATGTGGGCGGTCCGGGCGGTCCCTGCGGTCTGGGCAGTCCCAGCAGCCCCTGCAGTCCCCATGGTCTGGGCAGTCTGATGTATCATCGAGCCCGGTGGGGGGGTGGGAAGTTCCAGAACGCCCCCCATCCAGTTTCTCCCTTTATAGAGTTATCCTACTGGATAGTCAGTAGCTGTTGTGCATACCCCTGCCTCCCACTTGGCGGTGGGGCGCATGCCCTGTGCTGTCTCCAGAGGGTGCTTGAAAGTTCTAGAGGGTCCGAGACTTCCCCCCCCCGTATGTTGCCAGTTGGCCTTGGGCCCGGGCGTATGCGTGGAGGGCGAGTACTCCGAGCTAACGGGGCACCCATTCCTGTCGGGTCGACCCTGGTGATTAAACTGTTCCGTTCAGCTGCCGTAGCGGTCAGGCTTTAGTAGTGAAACTTGCCTGCCAACAATGTTGAGACAAGTCTCTAGTCCCTGACACCACCCTGTGGCTCAACATTGGTGGCGAATATAGAGACAGGGGTGAGAGAAAGAATAGAAACAAAGGCAGAAAGATTAGATCAATAACAAAGATCTTAGCTATGAAGGCCAAAACATTGTAACAGTATCAACTCTAAACAAGGCCAATGCCTAACATCAGTAACAATTCAGTTTTCAATAATTAAAAAAACAGATTTGGGAGACAAACAGTGTATGCAGTTTGGCCCGTGGATGACACAGGCTGACGTACAGCTCTGGTTTGTTTAATTCCATCCTGTGACACAGTGGGTACAAGCTGTATATTTGCGACAGCACGTTGGATTAACTGAATGAAACCCAGGATGAGACATGGCAGAGCCAGTAACATTGCTAGACCACACAGTAGGTAAAATCAGGTTCGTTTAATCCAAGGACCTCCTGGAAGCCAGGAGAGAATGTCAACATTCCAGCCTTCCCAGGTTTGGACAGGAACATGGGCTAATTTGCCTATTCACAGAATCCCACAGAATCCCAGGTTGGAAGGGACCTCAGGGATCATCTAGTCTAACCTTTCTAGGAAGAGCAGAGTCTAAACAAGATGGCCCAGCACCCTGCCCAGATGACTCTTGAAGGTGTCCAACGTGGCCGAGTCAACCCCTTCCCTGGGCAGATTATTCCAATGGTGACTGTCCTCACTGTGAAAAATTTCCCTCTGGTGTCCAGTCGGAATCTCCCCAAGAGCAACTTGTGTCCATCCCCCTTGTCCTCTCCATGGGACTCCAAGTAAAAAGGGAGTCTCCGTCTTCTATGTAGCTACCCCTTAAGTACTGGTACGTGGTGATGAGGTCCCCTCTGAGCCTCCTTTTCTCAAGGCTGAACAAACCCAGCTCTCCCAGCCTAGCCTCGTATGGCAGGCTTCCCAGTCCTCTGATCATCCTGGTGGCCCTTCTCTGGACCCCTTCCAGCCTCTCCACATCCTGTTTGTAGAGCGGGGACCAGAACTGGACACAGGACTCCAGGTGTGGCCTGACAAGCGCTGAGTAGAGCGGGATGATGACTTCTTTATCTCTGCAGGTGATGCCCTTTTGATGCAACCCAGCACCCTGTTGGCCTTCTTGGCCACAGCAGCCACTGTTCGCTCATGTTGAGCTTCCCGTCCACCAGGACCCCCAGGTCCCTTTCCACAGAGCTGCTCTCCAGCCAGGTGGATCCCAGTCTGTGCTGCACCCCCGGGTTATGTTTTCCCAGGTGCAAGACCTTACACTTCTCCTTGTTCAACTTCATAAGGTGCTTGCTGGCCCGCTCCTCCAGCCTATCCAGATCTCCCTGCAGAGCAGCTCTCCCTACTGGAGTGTCTACTTCCCCACTCAACTTGGTGTCATCAGCAAACTTCATGAGGCTACACTTGATGCCGGTACCCAGATCACTTATAAAGATGCTGAATAACATTGGGGCCGGTATCGATCCCTGGGGGACTCCACTTGTGACAGGTTGCCAGTCTGAGAAAGAGCTATTTACCACCAACCTTTAGGCGCGGCCCGTCTGCCAATTCCCCACCCGCTGCACAGACCACTTGTCTAGGCCATAACGCATCAATTTCTCCAGGAGGAGGCTGTGGGGGACCATATCAAAGGCCTTGGAGAAGTCCAGGTAGGCAGCGCCCCCCGCCCGCCCCATGTCAACCAGGCAAGTCACTTTGTCATAGAAGGCCATCAGGTTAGTCAAGCACGATCTGCCTTTAGTGAAGCCATGTTGGCTTTTTCCAATCACGTGCTGCAATTGACTTGTGACGGCCCCCAGGAGGATTCGTTCCATAACTTTCCCAGGGACTGAAGTAAGGCTAATGGGCCTAGAGTTACCCGGATCCTCCCTCGAGCCCTTCTTGTAGATAGGGGTAACATTTGCCTTCCTCCAGTCCTCTGGGACATCCCCCGTTCTCCATGACTTCTCAAAGATTATGGAGAGCGGCCTTGCAATGACGTCAGCCAGCTCTCTCAACACCCTCGGGTGGATGTCGTCAGGGCCAATTGATTTGTGGGGGTCAAGCTCCTGTAGTAGTTCATATACTAACTCTTCCTTCACCGACGGTGGGTCGGCGTTTGGTTCAATTGGCAATTTTGTTCCCAGAGCCTGGGACCCTACAGTGCTGGTAAAGACCGAGGTGAAGAAGGTGTTGAGGACCTCTGCCTTTTCTGCATCATTGGTGATTGATTCTCCTTTTCCGTTTAACAGTGGGCCTATGTTTTCCTTCTTTTTCTGCTTGTGGGTGACACGTCTGAAGAACCCTTTCTTGTTATTTTTCATGTCTACAGCCAGTTTCAATTCAAATTGGGCTTTGGCTTTTCTGACTGCGTCTCTGCACTCTCTGGCTATGCCCTTGTAGTTCTCAGAGGACAATCCTCCACTTCTCCATCTCTGGTGTGCTTCGCTTTTGGATTTGAGTAGTCCCAGGAGGTCATGGTTGAGCCATGGGGGCCTCTTGCTCCGCTTACTTCCTTTTCCTTTGTAGGGGATAAACTGGTTTTGTGCTTCCAATAGAGAGTTCTTGAAGAATTCCCAGCTCTCACTAGCTCCTTTGTATTCCACGGAAGCCTCCCATCGAATCCCTCCCAACTGAGCCCTGAGTTCACCGAAGTTTGCTCTTCTAAAATCCAGAACCCTTGTCTTAGAGGTGACCTTCAGCATGCTCAGCAGGATCCCGAACTCCACAGTATTGTGGTCGCTGCAGCCAAGGCTCTCACTAACCGAGATATTACAAAGCAGGCTTTCTCGGTTTGTGAATAGCAAGTCCAGCAGCGCCTCCTTCCTGCTTGGCACGTCTATCATTTATTTATAGTCGAGCAGTAATTTGTTTTACGACCGTGCTGTTGTCATCAATCTTTAAACAGCAGTTAGACTCATTCGATTTCATACAGACTCCGCCGCCTTCGACTCTGTGCTGGTTTTGGCTGAGAAGGGGTTAATTCTCCTCACCGTGAGGGGCGGCTGCCTTTCCGGCTTCCCGCGCTCTGGGAGGGGCGGTGCCACGGCGGGGACGGCAGACCCCGACTGGCCAATGGCATGTTCATTCCATACCACGTGACACCATGACCAGTATATTAAGGAGGGGGGGGCCGACGCAGTCGGCGGCTCAAGGAGCGGCGCGGCGCTGGGAGGTGAGCGCGGTGTGTTTCGGCGGTGATCCCCCCCCGCCCCCCATCCCGCGCCTGCCCCCCCTCCCCCCATCCCGCGCCTCCCACTCCCCCCCATCCCGCGCCTCCCCCTCCTCCCCCCCCCCCCACCCCGCGCCTGCCCCCTCCTCCCCCCACCCCGCACCTGCCTCTTGCCCCGGGGTCTTGCGCCTCTCATTGTTCTCCTTTCCGTTACGTTTCGGTCGTTGTTTCTTTTAACTTTATTTATTAAACTGTTCTTATCCCAACTCAGGAGCGTTACCACCGCTGCACTGGCACCAAGGAGCAGCCCTGCGGCTGCCCGAGCCCCAACTGCCCCGCGCAGGGCCTTGGCCTCCCTCTCCCACCCCTGCCCACGCAGGTGGCCTTGGTGGCCGCCTCGCTCAGTCCAACCCCACTGAGCTGCTGCTCTTCCCCGGGCTCAGCCCTGATGAGGGGGAGGAGGGCGTGCGGCCCAGCCGGCAGGGCAGGGGGCTGCGCTGCTGGGAGCGTGCTGGGGAGCAGGGGGGGCTGACAGAGCTCTGTGCCTAGGGCTTGCCGCGCGGCCCCTGAGGGACCAAAGCAAGGAGAAGCTGGCCGAGACGTGCAGCGGTGAGTAGGGGCAGTGCTGTGTTGGCCGGGGCTGGAGGGGCAGGGGACAGAGCCCGAACCCTAAAATTGAGGGCTTAGGACCTCAAAATGAGGCTTTGATTGTGAAAGCCAGGTTTGGACCGTAAAAGTGAAGGTTTGGGACCTAAAAATGAAGCACTGAGTGTTAAGAGTGGGGTTTGGACCCTGAAGGTGAAGGTTTGGGTCCTTTAAATGAGGCATTAATTCCTAATAGAGGGGTTTGGAACGTATAACTGAGGCTTTGAGAGTTAAAAGAGGGGTTTCGACCCTGAAAGTGAAGGTTTGCAATACAAAAATAGAGGCTTTGAACCTTAAAAAAGAGATTTTGATGTCAAAAAATGAGGGTTTGGGAGCTAAAAATAATGCTTTGAGACTTAAATATGGATTTAGACCCTGAAAGTGAGGCTTTGCGACATAGAAATGAGGCTTTGGCAGTAAAAAAGACTGGTTTGGACCCTAAGAGTGAGGGTTTGGGACCTCTGAATGAGGCTTTGTGCCTTACAAGAGGAGTTTGGACACTGAAAGTGAGGGTTTGGGTTTTCAGAATGAGGCTTTGAGCCTTAAACGACAGGTTTGGACTCCAAAACTGAAGGTATAGAGCAAAAAACTGATGGTTTGAGCATTAAAAGACCTGAATTGATGCTAAAAGTGAGGGTTTGAGACGTAAAACTTGGGCTTTGAGACTTAAGCGAGGGGTATGGACGCTGAAAGTGCAGCTTTGGCTGTTCAAAATGAGGCTTTGAGCTTTAAAAGAGGGGTTTGGACCCTGGAAGTGAGGTTTGCGTCCTACCTATAAAGCTTTGAGGGTTAAAAGAGGGGTTTGGACAATGGAAGGGAGGCTTTGGAACTGAAAAATGAGGCTTTGTGCGTAACAAGGAGGGTTTTGGACCCTGAAAGTGAAGGTTTGGGACTTTTAAATGAGGGTTTGCGTCTTTACCAGTGGGGTTTGGACCCTGAAAGTGAAGGTTTGGGACTTTTAAATGAGGGTTTGCGTCTTTACCAGTGGGGTTTGGACCCTGAAAGTGAAGGTTTGGGACCTCAAAATGAGGCACTGAGTGTTAAAAGAGGGGTTTCGACCCTGGAAGTGATGGTTTGCTATACAAAAATAGAGGCTTTGAACCTTAAAAAAGAGATTTGGATGTCAAAAAATGAGGGTTTGGAAGCTGAAAATAATGCTTTGAGCCTTAAAAGATGGATTTAGACCTGAAACGTGAGGCTTTGCGACACACAAATGAGGCTTTGTGCCTTACAGGAGGGGTTTGGACACTGGAAGTGAGGGTTTGGGACCTCAAAATGAGGCACTGAGCGTTAAAAGAGGGGTTTTGAACATGGAAGTGAGGCTTTGAGAGTTAAAAAAGGGGTTTGGACCCTGAAAGTGAGGGTTTGGCTGTTCAAAATGAGGCTTTGAGCTTTAAAGGAGGGTTTTGGACCCTACCAGTGAGGTTTGCGGTCCTAACTGTAAGGCTTTGATGTTAAAAGTGAGGTTTGGGGTGCTTTAAAATGAGTCTTTGGGACCTAAAACTGAGGGTTTGTCTTGAAAAGTGGGGTTTGGACCCTGGAAGTGAAGGTTTGGATCTCTACAACTGAGGCTTTGAGCCTGAAAAAGACAGGTTTAGAGCCTGAAAGTCAGGGTTTGGGATATAAAAAGGAGGCTTTGATTGTAGAAGACAGGTTTGAAGCCTACGAGTGTCACTTAGGGACAGAAAACTGATGCTTTGAGTGTTAAGAGGGCCTTGTTCCATAAATGTGAGGGTTTGGGGCCCCAAAACTGAGGCTTTGAGCCTAAAAAGGCAGGTTTAGAGCCTGAAAGTCAGGGTTTGGGACCTCAAAATGAGGCTTTAATCCCTAATAGAGGGGTTTGGAACTTATAACTGAGGCTTTGAGAGTTAAAAGAGGGGTTTGGACCCTGAAAGTGAGGCTTTGGGTGTTCAAAATGAGGCTTTGAGCTTTAAAACAGGGATTTGGACCCTGGAAGTGAGGTTTGCGTCCTAACTGTAAGGCTTTGAGCATTAAAAGAGGGGTTTTGAAGAATAAAAGGGAGTCTTTGGAACTTAAAAATGAGGGTTTATCCCTGAAAAGGAGGGGCTTGGACCCTAAAAGTGAGGTTTCGGGACCTCAAAATGAGGCACTGAGTGTTAAAAGAGGGGTTTGGACCCTGAAAGTGAGGGTTTGGGACTTTTAAATGAGGGTTTGCGTCTTTACCAGTGGGGTTTGGACCCTGAAAGTGAAGGTTTGGGACCTCAAAATGAGGCACTGAGTGTTAAAAGAGGGGTTTTGAACATGGAAGTGATGGTTTGCTATACAAAAACAGAGGCTTTGAACCTTAAAAAAGAGATTTGGAAGTCAAAAAATGAGGGTTTGGAAGCTGAAAATAATGCTTTGAGCCTTAAAAGATGGATTTAGACCCGAAACGTGAGGCTTTGCGACACACAAATGAGGCTTTGTGCCTTACAGGAGGGGTTTGGACACTGGGAGTGAGGGTTTGGGACCTCAAAATGAGGCACTGAGCGTTAAAAGAGGGGTTTTGAACATGGAAGTGAGGCTTTGAGAGTTAAAAAAGGGGTTTGGACCCTGAAAGTGAGGCTTTGGGTGTTCAAAATGAGGCTTTGAGCTTTAAAGGAGGGGTTTGGACCCTGGAGGTGAGGTTTGCGGTCCTAACTGTAAGGCTTTGATGTTAAAAGTGAGGTTTGGAGTGCTTTGAAATGAGTCTTTGGGACCTAAAACTGAGGGTTTGTCGTGAAAAGTGGGGTTTGGACCCTGGAAGTGAAGGTTTGGATCTCTACAACTGAGGCTTTGAGCCTAAGAAAGACAGGTTTAGAGCCTGAAAGTCAGGGTTTGGGATATAAAAAGGAGGCTTTAATCCCTAACAGAGGGGTTTGGAACTTATAACTGAGGCTTTGAGAGTTAAAAGAGGGGTTTGGACCCTGGAAGTGAGGTTTGCGTCCTACCTATAAAGCTTTGAGGGTTAAAAGAGGGGTTTGGACAATGGAAGGGAGGCTTTGGAACTGAAAAATGCGGCTTTGTGCGTAACAAGGAGGGTTCTGGACCCTGAAAGTGAAGGTTTGGGACTTTTAAATGAGGGTTTGCGTCTTTACCAGTGGGGTTTGGACCCTGAAAGTGAAGGTTTGGGACTTTTAAATGAGGGTTTGCGTCTTTACCAGTGGGGTTTGGACCCTGAAAGTGAAGGTTTGGGACCTCAAAATGAGGCACTGAGTGTTAAAAGAGGGGTTTCGACCCTGGAAGTGATGGTTTGCTATACAAAAATAGAGGCTTTGAACCTTAAAAAAGAGATTTGGATGTCAAAAAATGAGGGTTTGGAAGCTGAAAATAATGCTTTGAGCCTTAAAAGATGGATTTAGACCTGAAACGTGAGGCTTTGCGACACACAAATGAGGCTTTGTGCCTTACAGGAGGGGTTTGGACACTGGAAGTGAGGGTTTGGGACCTCAAAATGAGGCACTGAGCGTTAAAAGAGGGGTTTTGAACATGGAAGTGAGGCTTTGAGAGTTAAAAAAGGGGTTTGGACCCTGAAAGTGAGGGTTTGGCTGTTCAAAATGAGGCTTTGAGCTTTAAAGGAGGGTTTTGGACCCTACCAGTGAGGTTTGCGGTCCTAACTGTAAGGCTTTGATGTTAAAAGTGAGGTTTGGGGTGCTTTAAAATGAGTCTTTGGGACCTAAAACTGAGGGTTTGTCTTGAAAAGTGGGGTTTGGACCCTGGAAGTGAAGGTTTGGATCTCTACAACTGAGGCTTTGAGCCTGAAAAAGACAGGTTTAGAGCCTGAAAGTCAGGGTTTGGGATATAAAAAGGAGGCTTTGATTGTAGAAGACAGGTTTGAAGCCTACGAGTGTCACTTAGGGACAGAAAACTGATGCTTTGAGTGTTAAGAGGGCCTTGTTCCATAAATGTGAGGGTTTGGGGCCCCAAAACTGAGGCTTTGAGCCTAAAAAGGCAGGTTTAGAGCCTGAAAGTCAGGGTTTGGGACCTCAAAATGAGGCTTTAATCCCTAACAAATGGGTTTGGAACTTATAACTGAGGCTTTGAGAGTTAAAAGAGGGGTTTGGACCCTGAAAGTGAGGCTTTGGGTGTTCAAAATGAGGCTTTGAGCTTTAAAACAGGGATTTGGACCCTGGAAGTGAGGTTTGCGTCCTAACTGTAAGGCTTTGAGCATTAAAAGAGGGGTTTTGAAGAATAAAAGGGAGTCTTTGGAACTTAAAAATGAGGGTTTATCCCTGAAAAGGAGGGGCTTGGACCCTAAAAGTGAGGTTTCGGGACCTCAAAATGAGGCACTGAGTGTTAAAAGAGGGGTTTGGACCCTGAAAGTGAGGGTTTGGGACTTTTAAATGAGGGTTTGCGTCTTTACCAGTGGGGTTTGGACCCTGAAAGTGAAGGTTTGGGACCTCAAAATGAGGCACTGAGTGTTAAAAGAGGGGTTTTGAACATGGAAGTGATGGTTTGCTATACAAAAACAGAGGCTTTGAACCTTAAAAAAGAGATTTGGAAGTCAAAAAATGAGGGTTTGGAAGCTGAAAATAATGCTTTGAGCCTTAAAAGATGGATTTAGACCCGAAACGTGAGGCTTTGCGACACACAAATGAGGCTTTGTGCCTTACAGGAGGGGTTTGGACACTGGGAGTGAGGGTTTGGGACCTCAAAATGAGGCACTGAGCGTTAAAAGAGGGGTTTTGAACATGGAAGTGAGGCTTTGAGAGTTAAAAAAGGGGTTTGGACCCTGAAAGTGAGGCTTTGGGTGTTCAAAATGAGGCTTTGAGCTTTAAAGGAGGGGTTTGGACCCTGGAGGTGAGGTTTGCGGTCCTAACTGTAAGGCTTTGATGTTAAAAGTGAGGTTTGGAGTGCTTTGAAATGAGTCTTTGGGACCTAAAACTGAGGGTTTGTCGTGAAAAGTGGGGTTTGGACCCTGGAAGTGAAGGTTTGGATCTCTACAACTGAGGCTTTGAGCCTAAGAAAGACAGGTTTAGAGCCTGAAAGTCAGGGTTTGGGATATAAAAAGGAGGCTTTAATCCCTAACAGAGGGGTTTGGAACTTATAACTGAGGCTTTGAGAGTTAAAAGAGGGGTTTGGACCCTGAAAGTGAGGCTTTGGGTGTTCAAAATGAGGCTTTGAGCTTTAAAACAGGGATTTGGACCCTGGAAGTGAGGTTTGCGTCCTAACTGTAAGGCTTTGAGCATTAAAAGAGGGGTTTTGAAGAATAAAAGGGAGTCTTTGGAACTTAAAAATGAGGGTTTATCCCTGAAAAGGAGGGGCTTGGACCCTAAAAGTGAGGGTTTGGGGCGAAAAATGAGGCTTTGATGGCAAAAGCCATGTTTGGACCCTGAAAGTGAGGGTTCGGGACCTCAAAATGAGGCACTGAGCGTTAAAAGAGGGGTTTGGACCCTGAAAGTGAGGGTTTGCGACATAGAAATGAGGCTTTGGCAGTAAAAAAGACTGGTTTGGACCCTAAGAGTGAGGGTTTGGGACCTCTGAATGAGGCTTTGTGCCTTACAAGAGGGGTTTGGACACTGAAAGTGAGGGTTTGGGTTTTCAGAATGAGGCTTTGAGCCTTAAACGACAGGTTTGGACTCCAAAACTGAAGGTATAGAGCAAAAAACTGATGGTTTGAGCATTAAAAGACCTGAATTGATGCTAAAAGTGAGGGTTTGAGACGTAAAACTTGGGCTTTGAGACTTAAGCAAGGGGTATGGACGCTGAAAGTGCAGCTTTGGCTGTTCAAAATGAGGCTTTGAGCTTTAAAAGAGGGGTTTGGACCCTGGAAGTGAGGTTTGCGTCCTACCTATAAAGCTTTGAGGGTTAAAAGAGGGGTTTGGACAATGGAAGGGAGGCTTTGGAACTGAAAAATGAGGCTTTGTGCGTAACAAGGAGGGTTTTGGACCCTGAAAGTGAAGGTTTGGGACTTTTAAATGAGGGTTTGCGTCTTTACCAGTGGGGTTTGGACCCTGAAAGTGAAGGTTTGGGACTTTTAAATGAGGGTTTGCGTCTTTACCAGTGGGGTTTGGACCCTGAAAGTGAAGGTTTGTGATCTCAAAATGAGGCACTGAGTGTTAAAAGAGGGGTTTCGACCCTGGAAGTGATGGTTTGCTATACAAAAATAGAGGCTTTGAACCTTAAAAAAGAGATTTGGAAGTCAAAAAATGAGGGTTTGGAAGCTGAAAATAATGCTTTGAGCCTTAGAAGATGGATTTAGACCCGAAACGTGAGGCTTTGCGACACACAAATGAGGCTTTGTGCCTTACAGGAGGGGTTTGGACACTGGAAGTGAGGGTTTGGGACCTCAAAATGAGGCACTGAGCGTTAAAAGAGGGGTTTTGAACATGGAAGTGAGGCTTTGAGTGTTAGAAGAGTGCTTTGGGTCCTAAAAGTGAGGCTTTGGGTGTTCAAAATGAGGCTTTGAGCTTTAAAGGAGGGTTTTGGACCCTGGAGGTGAGGTTTGCGGTCCTAACTGTAAGGCTTTGATGTTAAAAGTGAGGTTTGGAGTGCTTTGAAATGAGTCTTTGGGACCTAAAACTGAGGGTTTGTCGTGAAAAGTGGGGTTTTGGACCCTGGAAGTGAAGGTTTGGATCTCTACAACTGAGGCTTTGAGCCTAAAAAAGACAGGTTTAGAGCCTGAAAGTCAGGGTTTGGGATATAAAAAGGAGGCTTTGATTGTAGAAGACAGGTTTGAAGCCTACGAGTGTCACTTAGGGACAGAAAACTGATGCTTTGAGTGTTAAGAGGGCCTTGTTCCATAAATGTGAGGGTTTGGGCCCCAAAACTGAGGCTTTGAGCCTAAAAAGGCAGGTTTAGAGCCTGAAAGTCAGGGTTTGGGACCTCAAAATGAGGCTTTAATCCCTAATAGAGGGGTTTGGAACTTATAACTGAGGCTTTGAGAGTTAAAAGAGGGGTTTGGACCCTGAAAGTGAGGCTTTGGGTGTTCAAAATGAGGCTTTGAGCTTTAAAACAGGGATTTGGACCCTGGAAGTGAGGTTTGCGTCCTAACTGTAAGGCTTTGAGCATTAAAAGAGGGGTTTTGAAGAATAAAAGGGAGTCTTTGGAACTTAAAAATGAGGGTTTATCCCTGAAAAGGAGGGGCTTGGACCCTAAAAGTGAGGGTTTGGGGCGAAAAATGAGGCTTTGATGGCAAAAGCCATGTTTGGACCCTGAAAGTGAGGGTTCGGGACCTCAAAATGAGGCACTGAGCGTTAAAAGAGGGGTTTGGACCCTGAAAGTGAGGGTTTGCGACATAGAAATGAGGCTTTGGCAGTAAAAAAGACTGGTTTGGACCCTAAGAGTGAGGGTTTGGGACCTCTGAATGAGGCTTTGTGCCTTACAAGAGGGGTTTGGACACTGAAAGTGAGGGTTTGGGTTTTCAGAATGAGGCTTTGAGCCTTAAACGACAGGTTTGGACTCCAAAACTGAAGGTATAGAGCAAAAAACTGATGGTTTGAGCATTAAAAGACCTGAATTGATGCTAAAAGTGAGGGTTTGAGACGTAAAACTTGGGCTTTGAGACTTAAGCAAGGGGTATGGACGCTGAAAGTGCAGCTTTGGCTGTTCAAAATGAGGCTTTGAGCTTTAAAAGAGGGGTTTGGACCCTGGAAGTGAGGTTTGCGTCCTACCTATAAAGCTTTGAGGGTTAAAAGAGGGGTTTGGACAATGGAAGGGAGGCTTTGGAACTGAAAAATGAGGCTTTGTGCGTAACAAGGAGGGTTTTGGACCCTGAAAGTGAAGGTTTGGGACTTTTAAATGAGGGTTTGCGTCTTTACCAGTGGGGTTTGGACCCTGAAAGTGAAGGTTTGGGACTTTTAAATGAGGGTTTGCGTCTTTACCAGTGGGGTTTGGACCCTGAAAGTGAAGGTTTGTGATCTCAAAATGAGGCACTGAGTGTTAAAAGAGGGGTTTCGACCCTGGAAGTGATGGTTTGCTATACAAAAATAGAGGCTTTGAACCTTAAAAAAGAGATTTGGAAGTCAAAAAATGAGGGTTTGGAAGCTGAAAATAATGCTTTGAGCCTTAGAAGATGGATTTAGACCCGAAACGTGAGGCTTTGCGACACACAAATGAGGCTTTGTGCCTTACAGGAGGGGTTTGGACACTGGAAGTGAGGGTTTGGGACCTCAAAATGAGGCACTGAGCGTTAAAAGAGGGGTTTTGAACATGGAAGTGAGGCTTTGAGTGTTAGAAGAGTGCTTTGGGTCCTAAAAGTGAGGCTTTGGGTGTTCAAAATGAGGCTTTGAGCTTTAAAGGAGGGTTTTGGACCCTGGAGGTGAGGTTTGCGGTCCTAACTGTAAGGCTTTGATGTTAAAAGTGAGGTTTGGAGTGCTTTGAAATGAGTCTTTGGGACCTAAAACTGAGGGTTTGTCGTGAAAAGTGGGGTTTTGGACCCTGGAAGTGAAGGTTTGGATCTCTACAACTGAGGCTTTGAGCCTAAAAAAGACAGGTTTAGAGCCTGAAAGTCAGGGTTTGGGATATAAAAAGGAGGCTTTGATTGTAGAAGACAGGTTTGAAGCCTACGAGTGTCACTTAGGGACAGAAAACTGATGCTTTGAGTGTTAAGAGGGCCTTGTTCCATAAATGTGAGGGTTTGGGCCCCAAAACTGAGGCTTTGAGCCTAAAAAGGCAGGTTTAGAGCCTGAAAGTCAGGGTTTGGGACCTCAAAATGAGGCTTTAATCCCTAATAGAGGGGTTTGGAACTTATAACTGAGGCTTTGAGAGTTAAAAGAGGGGTTTGGACCCTGAAAGTGAGGCTTTGGGTGTTCAAAATGAGGCTTTGAGCTTTAAAACAGGGATTTGGACCCTGGAAGTGAGGTTTGCGTCCTAACTGTAAGGCTTTGAGCATTAAAAGAGGGGTTTTGAAGAATAAAAGGGAGTCTTTGGAACTTAAAAATGAGGGTTTATCCCTGAAAAGGAGGGGCTTGGACCCTAAAAGTGAGGGTTTGGGGCGAAAAATGAGGCTTTGATGGCAAAAGCCATGTTTGGACCCTGAAAGTGAGGGTTCGGGACCTCAAAATGAGGCACTGAGCGTTAAAAGAGGGGTTTGGACCCTGAAAGTGAGGGTTTGCGACATAGAAATGAGGCTTTGGCAGTAAAAAAGACTGGTTTGGACCCTAAGAGTGAGGGTTTGGGACCTCTGAATGAGGCTTTGTGCCTTACAAGAGGGGTTTGGACACTGAAAGTGAGGGTTTGGGTTTTCAAAATGAGGCTTTGAGCCTTAAACGACAGGTTTGGACTCCAAAACTGAAGGTATAGAGCAAAAAACTGATGGTTTGAGCATTAAAAGACCTGAATTGATGCTAAAAGTGAGGGTTTGAGACGTAAAACTTAGGCTTTGAGACTTAAGCGAGGGGTATGGACGCTGAAAGTGCAGCTTTGGCTGTTGAAAATGAGGCTTTGAGCTTTAAAAGAGGGGTTTGGACCCTGGAAGTGAGGTTTGCGTCCTACCTATAAAGCTTTGAGGGTTAAAAGAGGGGTTTGGACAATGGAAGGGAGGCTTTGGAACTGAAAAATGAGGCTTTGTGCGTAACAAGGAGGGTTTTGGACCCTGAAAGTGAAGGTTTGGGACTTTTAAATGAGGGTTTGCGTCTTTACCAGTGGGGTTTGGACCCTGAAAGTGAAGGTTTGGGACCTCAAAATGAGGCACTGAGTGTTAAAAGAGGGGTTTCGACCCTGGAAGTGATGGTTTGCTATACAAAAATAGAGGCTTTGAACCTTAAAAAAGAGATTTGGATGTCAAAAAATGAGGGTTTGGAAGCTGAAAATAATGCTTTGAGCCTTAAAAGATGGATTTAGACCTGAAACGTGAGGCTTTGCGACACACAAATGAGGCTTTGTGCCTTACAGGAGGGGTTTGGACACTGGAAGTGAGGGTTTGGGACCTCAAAATGAGGCACTGAGCGTTAAAAGAGGGGTTTTGAACATGGAAGTGAGGCTTTGAGAGTTAAAAAAGGGGTTTGGACCCTGAAAGTGAGGGTTTGGCTGTTCAAAATGAGGCTTTGAGCTTTAAAGGAGGGTTTTGGACCCTACCAGTGAGGTTTGCGGTCCTAACTGTAAGGCTTTGATGTTAAAAGTGAGGTTTGGGGTGCTTTAAAATGAGTCTTTGGGACCTAAAACTGAGGGTTTGTCTTGAAAAGTGGGGTTTGGACCCTGGAAGTGAAGGTTTGGATCTCTACAACTGAGGCTTTGAGCCTGAAAAAGACAGGTTTAGAGCCTGAAAGTCAGGGTTTGGGATATAAAAAGGAGGCTTTGATTGTAGAAGACAGGTTTGAAGCCTACGAGTGTCACTTAGGGACAGAAAACTGATGCTTTGAGTGTTAAGAGGGCCTTGTTCCATAAATGTGAGGGTTTGGGGCCCCAAAACTGAGGCTTTGAGCCTAAAAAGGCAGGTTTAGAGCCTGAAAGTCAGGGTTTGGGACCTCAAAATGAGGCTTTAATCCCTAACAGAGGGGTTTGGAACTTATAACTGAGGCTTTGAGAGTTAAAAGAGGGGTTTGGACCCTGAAAGTGAGGCTTTGGGTGTTCAAAATGAGGCTTTGAGCTTTAAAACAGGGATTTGGACCCTGGAAGTGAGGTTTGCGTCCTAACTGTAAGGCTTTGAGCATTAAAAGAGGGGTTTTGAAGAATAAAAGGGAGTCTTTGGAACTTAAAAATGAGGGTTTATCCCTGAAAAGGAGGGGCTTGGACCCTAAAAGTGAGGTTTCGGGACCTCAAAATGAGGCACTGAGTGTTAAAAGAGGGGTTTGGACCCTGAAAGTGAGGGTTTGCGACATAGAAATGAGGCTTTGGCAGTAAAAAAGACTGGTTTGGACCCTAAGAGTGAGGGTTTGGGACCTCTGAATGAGGCTTTGTGCCTTACAAGAGGGGTTTGGACACTGAAAGTGAGGGTTTGGGTTTTCAGAATGAGGCTTTGAGCCTTAAACGACAGGTTTGGACTCCAAAACTGAAGGTATAGAGCAAAAAACTGATGGTTTGAGCATTAAAAGACCTGAATTGATGCTAAAAGTGAGGGTTTGAGACGTAAAACTTAGGCTTTGAGACTTAAGCGAGGGGTATGGACGCTGAAAGTGCAGCTTTGGCTGTTCAAAATGAGGCTTTGAGCTTTAAAAGAGGGGTTTGGACCCTGGAAGTGAGGTTTGCGTCCTACCTATAAAGCTTTGAGGGTTAAAAGAGGGGTTTGGACAATGGAAGGGAGGCTTTGGAACTGAAAAATGAGGCTTTGTGCCTAACAAGGAGGGTTTTGGACCCTGAAAGTGAAGGTTTGGGACTTTTAAATGAGGGTTTGCGTCTTTACCAGTGGGGTTTGGACCCTGAAAGTGAGTGTTTGGGACCTCAAAATGAGGCACTGATCGTTAAAAGAGGGGTTTTGAACATGGAAGTGATGGTTTGCTATACAAAAATAGAGGCTTTGAACCTTAAAAAAGAGATTTGGAAGTCAAAAAATGAGGGTTTGGAAGCTGAAAATAATGCTTTGAGCCTTAAAAGATGGATTTAGACCCGAAACGTGAGGCTTTGCAACACACAAATGAGGCTTTGTGCCTTACAGGAGGGGTTTGGACACTGGGAGTGAGGGTTTGGGACCTCAAAATGAGGCACTGAGCGTTAAAAGAGGGGTTTTGAACATGGAAGTGAGGCTTTGAGTGTTAGAAGAGTGCTTTGGGTCCTAAAAGTGAGGCTTTGGGTGTTCAAAATGAGGCTTTGAGCTTTAAAGGAGGGTTTTGGACCCTGGAGGTGAGGTTTGCGGTCCTAACTGTAAGGCTTTGATGTTAAAAGTGAGGTTTGGAGTGCTTTGAAATGAGTCTTTGGGACCTAAAACTGAGGGTTTGTCGTGAAAAGTGGGGTTTTGGACCCTGGAAGTGAAGGTTTGGATCTCTACAACTGAGGCTTTGAGCCTAAAAAAGACAGGTTTAGAGCCTGAAAGTCAGGGTTTGGGATATAAAAAGGAGGCTTTGATTGTAGAAGACAGGTTTGAAGCCTACGAGTGTCACTTAGGGACAGAAAACTGATGCTTTGAGTGTTAAGAGGGCCTTGTTCCATAAATGTGAGGGTTTGGGCCCCAAAACTGAGGCTTTGAGCCTAAAAAGGCAGGTTTAGAGCCTGAAAGTCAGGGTTTGGGACCTCAAAATGAGGCTTTAATCCCTAATAGAGGGGTTTGGAACTTATAACTGAGGCTTTGAGAGTTAAAAGAGGGGTTTGGACCCTGAAAGTGAGGCTTTGGGTGTTCAAAATGAGGCTTTGAGCTTTAAAAGAGGGATTTGGACCCTGGAAGTGAGGTTTGCGTCCTAACTGTAAGGCTTTGAGCATTAAAAGAGGGGTTTTGAAGAATAAAAGGGAGTCTTTGGAACTTAAAAATGAGGGTTTATCCCTGAAAAGGAGGGGCTTGGACCCTAAGAGTGAGGGTTTGGGGCGAAAAATGAGGCTTTGATGGCAAAAGCCATGTTTGGACCCTGAAAGTGAGGGTTCGGGACCTCAAAATGAGGCACTGAGTGTTAAAAGAGGGGTTTGGACCCTGAAAGTGAGGGTTTGCGACATAGAAATGAGGCTTTGGCAGTAAAAAAGACTGGTTTGGACCCTAAGAGTGAGGGTTTGGGACCTCTGAATGAGGCTTTGTGCCTTACAAGAGGGGTTTGGACACTGAAAGTGAGGGTTTGGGTTTTCAGAATGAGGCTTTGAGCCTTAAACGACAGGTTTGGACTCCAAAACTGAAGGTATAGAGCAAAAAACTGATGGTTTGAGCATTAAAAGACCTGAATTGATGCTAAAAGTGAGGGTTTGAGACGTAAAACTTAGGCTTTGAGACTTAAGCGAGGGGTATGGACGCTGAAAGTGCAGCTTTGGCTGTTCAAAATGAGGCTTTGAGCTTTAAAAGAGGGGTTTGGACCCTGGAAGTGAGGTTTGCGTCCTACCTATAAAGCTTTGAGGGTTAAAAGAGGGGTTTGGACAATGGAAGGGAGGCTTTGGAACTGAAAAATGAGGCTTTGTGCGTAACAAGGAGGGTTTTGGACCCTGAAAGTGAAGGTTTGGGACTTTTAAATGAGGGTTTGCGTCTTTACCAGTGGGGTTTGGACCCTGAAAGTGAAGGTTTGTGACCTCAAAATGAGGCACTGAGTGTTAAAAGAGGGGTTTCGACCCTGGAAGTGATGGTTTGCTATACAAAAATAGAGGCTTTGAACCTTAAAAAAGAGATTTGGATGTCAAAAAATGAGGGTTTGGAAGCTGAAAATAATGCTTTGAGCCTTAAAAGATGGATTTAGACCTGAAACGTGAGGCTTTGCGACACACAAATGAGGCTTTGTGCCTTACAGGAGGGGTTTGGACACTGGAAGTGAGGGTTTGGGACCTCAAAATGAGGCACTGAGCGTTAAAAGAGGGGTTTTGAACATGGAAGTGAGGCTTTGAGAGTTAAAAAAGGGGTTTGGACCCTGAAAGTGAGGGTTTGGCTGTTCAAAATGAGGCTTTGAGCTTTAAAGGAGGGTTTTGGACCCTACCAGTGAGGTTTGCGGTCCTAACTGTAAGGCTTTGATGTTAAAAGTGAGGTTTGGGGTGCTTTAAAATGAGTCTTTGGGACCTAAAACTGAGGGTTTGTCTTGAAAAGTGGGGTTTGGACCCTGGAAGTGAAGGTTTGGATCTCTACAACTGAGGCTTTGAGCCTGAAAAAGACAGGTTTAGAGCCTGAAAGTCAGGGTTTGGGATATAAAAAGGAGGCTTTGATTGTAGAAGACAGGTTTGAAGCCTACGAGTGTCACTTAGGGACAGAAAACTGATGCTTTGAGTGTTAAGAGGGCCTTGTTCCATAAATGTGAGGGTTTGGGGCCCCAAAACTGAGGCTTTGAGCCTAAAAAGGCAGGTTTAGAGCCTGAAAGTCAGGGTTTGGGACCTCAAAATGAGGCTTTAATCCCTAACAAATGGGTTTGGAACTTATAACTGAGGCTTTGAGAGTTAAAAGAGGGGTTTGGACCCTGAAAGTGAGGCTTTGGGTGTTCAAAATGAGGCTTTGAGCTTTAAAACAGGGATTTGGACCCTGGAAGTGAGGTTTGCGTCCTAACTGTAAGGCTTTGAGCATTAAAAGAGGGGTTTTGAAGAATAAAAGGGAGTCTTTGGAACTTAAAAATGAGGGTTTATCCCTGAAAAGGAGGGGCTTGGACCCTAAAAGTGAGGTTTCGGGACCTCAAAATGAGGCACTGAGTGTTAAAAGAGGGGTTTGGACCCTGAAAGTGAGGGTTTGGGTTTTCAGAATGAGGCTTTGAGCCTTAAACAACAGGTTTGGACTCCAAAACTGAAGGTATAGAGCAAAAAACTGATGGTTTGAGCATTAAAAGACCTGAATTGATGCTAAAAGTGAGGGTTTGAGACGTAAAACTTAGGCTTTGAGACTTAAGCGAGGGGTATGGACGCTGAAAGTGCAGCTTTGGCTGTTCAAAATGAGGCTTTGAGCTTTAAAAGAGGGGTTTGGACCCTGGAAGTGAGGTTTGCGTCCTACCTATAAAGCTTTGAGGGTTAAAAGAGGGGTTTGGACAATGGAAGGGAGGCTTTGGAACTGAAAAATGAGGCTTTGTGCCTAACAAGGAGGGTTTTGGACCCTGAAAGTGAAGGTTTGGGACTTTTAAATGAGGGTTTGCGTCTTTACCAGTGGGGTTTGGACCCTGAAAGTGAAGGTTTGTGACCTCAAAATGAGGCACTGAGTGTTAAATGAGGGGTTTTGAACATGGAAGTGATGGTTTGCTATACAAAAATAGAGGCTTTGAACCTTAAAAAAGAGATTTGGAAGTCAAAAAATGAGGGTTTGGAAGCTGAAAATAATGCTTTGAGCCTTAAAAGATGGATTTAGACCCGAAACGTGAGGCTTTGCGACACACAAATGAGGCTTTGTGCCTTACAGGAGGGGTTTGGACACTGGAAGTGAGGGTTTGGGACCTCAAAATGAGGCACTGAGCGTTAAAAGAGGGGTTTTGAACATGGAAGTGAGGCTTTGAGTGTTAGAAGAGGGCTTTGGGTCCTAAAAGTGAGGCTTTGGGTGTTCAAAATGAGGCACTGAGCTTTAAAGGAGGGTTTTGGACCCTGGAGGTGAGGTTTGCGGTCCTAACTGTAAGGCTTTGATGTTAAAAGTGAGGTTTGGGGTGCTTTAAAATGAGTCTTTGGGACCTAAAACTGAGGGTTTGTCTTGAAAAGTGGGGTTTGGACCCTGGAAGTGAAGGTTTGGATCTCTACAACTGAGGCTTTGAGCCTAAAAAAGACAGGTTTAGAGCCTGAAAGTCAGGGTTTGGGATATAAAAAGGAGGCTTTGATTGTAGAAGACAGGTTTGAAGCCTACGAGTGTCACTTAGGGACAGAAAACTGATGCTTTGAGTGTTAAGAGGGCCTTGTTCCATAAATGTGAGGGTTTGGGGCCCCAAAACTGAGGCTTTGAGCCTAAAAAGGCAGGTTTAGAGCCTGAAAGTCAGGGTTTGGGACCTCAAAATGAGGCTTTAATCCCTAATAGAGGGGTTTGGAACTTATAACTGAGGCTTTGAGAGTTAAAAGAGGGGTTTGGACCCTGAAAGTGAGGCTTTGGGTGTTCAAAATGAGGCTTTGAGCTTTAAAACAGGGATTTGGACCCTGGAAGTGAGTTTTGCGGTCCTAACTGTAAGGCTTTGAGCATTAAAAGAGGGGTTTTGAAGAATAAAAGGGAGTCTTTGGAACTTAAAAATGAGGGTTTATCCCTGAAAAGGAGGGGCTTGGACCCTAAAAGTGAGGTTTCGGGACCTCAAAATGAGGCACTGAGTGTTAAAAGAGGGGTTTGGACCCTGAAAGTGAGGGTTTGCGACATAGAAATGAGGCTTTGGCAGTAAAAAAGACTGGTTTGGACCCTAAGAGTGAGGGTTTGGGACCTCTGAATGAGGCTTTGTGCCTTACAAGAGGGGTTTGGACACTGAAAGTGAGGGTTTGGGTTTTCAGAATGAGGCTTTGAGCCTTAAACAACAGGTTTGGACTCCAAAACTGAAGGTATAGAGCAAAAAACTGATGGTTTGAGCATTAAAAGACCTGAATTGATGCTAAAAGTGAGGGTTTGAGACGTAAAACTTAGGCTTTGAGACTTAAGCGAGGGGTATGGACGCTGAAAGTGCAGCTTTGGCTGTTCAAAATGAGGCTTTGAGCTTTAAAAGAGGGGTTTGGACCCTGGAAGTGAGGTTTGCGTCCTACCTATAAAGCTTTGAGGGTTAAAAGAGGGGTTTGGACAATGGAAGGGAGGCTTTGGAACTGAAAAATGAGGCTTTGTGCCTAACAAGGAGGGTTTTGGACCCTGAAAGTGAAGGTTTGGGACTTTTAAATGAGGGTTTGCGTCTTTACCAGTGGGGTTTGGACCCTGAAAGTGAAGGTTTGTGACCTCAAAATGAGGCACTGAGTGTTAAATGAGGGGTTTTGAACATGGAAGTGATGGTTTGCTATACAAAAATAGAGGCTTTGAACCTTAAAAAAGAGATTTGGAAGTCAAAAAATGAGGGTTTGGAAGCTGAAAATAATGCTTTGAGCCTTAAAAGATGGATTTAGACCCGAAACGTGAGGCTTTGCGACACACAAATGAGGCTTTGTGCCTTACAGGAGGGGTTTGGACACTGGAAGTGAGGGTTTGGGACCTCAAAATGAGGCACTGAGCGTTAAAAGAGGGGTTTTGAACATGGAAGTGAGGCTTTGAGTGTTAGAAGAGGGCTTTGGGTCCTAAAAGTGAGGCTTTGGGTGTTCAAAATGAGGCACTGAGCTTTAAAGGAGGGTTTTGGACCCTGGAGGTGAGGTTTGCGGTCCTAACTGTAAGGCTTTGATGTTAAAAGTGAGGTTTGGGGTGCTTTAAAATGAGTCTTTGGGACCTAAAACTGAGGGTTTGTCTTGAAAAGTGGGGTTTGGACCCTGGAAGTGAAGGTTTGGATCTCTACAACTGAGGCTTTGAGCCTAAAAAAGACAGGTTTAGAGCCTGAAAGTCAGGGTTTGGGATATAAAAAGGAGGCTTTGATTGTAGAAGACAGGTTTGAAGCCTACGAGTGTCACTTAGGGACAGAAAACTGATGCTTTGAGTGTTAAGAGGGCCTTGTTCCATAAATGTGAGGGTTTGGGGCCCCAAAACTGAGGCTTTGAGCCTAAAAAGGCAGGTTTAGAGCCTGAAAGTCAGGGTTTGGGACCTCAAAATGAGGCTTTAATCCCTAATAGAGGGGTTTGGAACTTATAACTGAGGCTTTGAGAGTTAAAAGAGGGGTTTGGACCCTGAAAGTGAGGCTTTGGCTGTTCAAAATGAGGCTTTGAGCTTTAAAACAGGGATTTGGACCCTGGAAGTGAGTTTTGCGGTCCTAACTGTAAGGCTTTGAGCATTAAAAGAGGGGTTTTGAAGAATAAAAGGGAGTCTTTGGAACTTAAAAATGAGGGTTTATCCCTGAAAAGGAGGGGCTTGGACCCTAAAAGTGAGGGTTTGGGGGTGAAAAATGAGGCTTTGATGGCAAAAGCCATGTTTGGACCCTGAAAGTGAGGGTTCGGGACCTCAAAATGAGGCACTGAGTGTTAAAAGAGGGGTTTGGACCCTGAAGGTGAGGGTTTGCGACATAGAAATGAGGCTTTGGCAGTAAAAAAGACTGGTTTGGACCCTAAGAGTGAGGGTTTGGGACCTCTGAATGAGGCTTTGTGCCTTACAAGAGGGGTTTGGACACTGAAAGTGAGGGTTTGGGTTTTCAGAATGAGGCTTTGAGCCTTAAACGACAGGTTTGGACTCCAAAACTGAAGGTATAGAGCAAAAAACTGATGGTTTGAGCATTAAAAGACCTGAATTGATGCTAAAAGTGAGGGTTTGAGACGTAAAACTTAGGCTTTGAGACTTAAGCGAGGGGTATGGACGCTGAAAGTGCAGCTTTGGCTGTTGAAAATGAGGCTTTGAGCTTTAAAAGAGGGGTTTGGACCCTGGAAGTGAGGTTTGCGTCCTACCTATAAAGCTTTGAGGGTTAAAAGAGGGGTTTGGACAATGGAAGGGAGGCTTTGGAACTGAAAAATGAGGCTTTGTGCGTAACAAGGAGGGTTTTGGACCCTGAAAGTGAAGGTTTGGGACTTTTAAATGAGGGTTTGCGTCTTTACCAGTGGGGTTTGGACCCTGAAAGTGAAGGTTTGTGACCTCAAAATGAGGCACTGAGTGTTAAAAGAGGGGTTTCGACCCTGGAAGTGATGGTTTGCTATACAAAAATAGAGGCTTTGAACCTTAAAAAAGAGATTTGGATGTCAAAAAATGAGGGTTTGGAAGCTGAAAATAATGCTTTGAGCCTTAAAAGATGGATTTAGACCTGAAACGTGAGGCTTTGCGACACACAAATGAGGCTTTGTGCCTTACAGGAGGGGTTTGGACACTGGAAGTGAGGGTTTGGGACCTCAAAATGAGGCACTGAGCGTTAAAAGAGGGGTTTTGAACATGGAAGTGAGGCTTTGAGAGTTAAAAAAGGGGTTTGGACCCTGAAAGTGAGGGTTTGGCTGTTCAAAATGAGGCTTTGAGCTTTAAAGGAGGGTTTTGGACCCTACCAGTGAGGTTTGCGGTCCTAACTGTAAGGCTTTGATGTTAAAAGTGAGGTTTGGGGTGCTTTAAAATGAGTCTTTGGGACCTAAAACTGAGGGTTTGTCTTGAAAAGTGGGGTTTGGACCCTGGAAGTGAAGGTTTGGATCTCTACAACTGAGGCTTTGAGCCTGAAAAAGACAGGTTTAGAGCCTGAAAGTCAGGGTTTGGGATATAAAAAGGAGGCTTTGATTGTAGAAGACAGGTTTGAAGCCTACGAGTGTCACTTAGGGACAGAAAACTGATGCTTTGAGTGTTAAGAGGGCCTTGTTCCATAAATGTGAGGGTTTGGGGCCCCAAAACTGAGGCTTTGAGCCTAAAAAGGCAGGTTTAGAGCCTGAAAGTCAGGGTTTGGGACCTCAAAATGAGGCTTTAATCCCTAACAAATGGGTTTGGAACTTATAACTGAGGCTTTGAGAGTTAAAAGAGGGGTTTGGACCCTGAAAGTGAGGCTTTGGGTGTTCAAAATGAGGCTTTGAGCTTTAAAACAGGGATTTGGACCCTGGAAGTGAGGTTTGCGTCCTAACTGTAAGGCTTTGAGCATTAAAAGAGGGGTTTTGAAGAATAAAAGGGAGTCTTTGGAACTTAAAAATGAGGGTTTATCTCTGAAAAGGAGGGGCTTGGACCCTAAAAGTGAGGTTTCGGGACCTCAAAATGAGGCACTGAGTGTTAAAAGAGGGGTTTGGACCCTGAAAGTGAGGGTTTGCGACATAGAAATGAGGCTTTGGCAGTAAAAAAGACTGGTTTGGACCCTAAGAGTGAGGGTTTGGGACCTCTGAATGAGGCTTTGTGCCTTACAAGAGGGGTTTGGACACTGAAAGTGAGGGTTTGGGTTTTCAGAATGAGGCTTTGAGCCTTAAACAACAGGTTTGGACTCCAAAACTGAAGGTATAGAGCAAAAAACTGATGGTTTGAGCATTAAAAGACCTGAATTGATGCTAAAAGTGAGGGTTTGAGACGTAAAACTTAGGCTTTGAGACTTAAGCGAGGGGTATGGACGCTGAAAGTGCAGCTTTGGCTGTTCAAAATGAGGCTTTGAGCTTTAAAAGAGGGGTTTGGACCCTGGAAGTGAGGTTTGCGTCCTACCTATAAAGCTTTGAGGGTTAAAAGAGGGGTTTGGACAATGGAAGGGAGGCTTTGGAACTGAAAAATGAGGCTTTGTGCCTAACAAGGAGGGTTTTGGACCCTGAAAGTGAAGGTTTGGGACTTTTAAATGAGGGTTTGCGTCTTTACCAGTGGGGTTTGGACCCTGAAAGTGAAGGTTTGTGACCTCAAAATGAGGCACTGAGTGTTAAATGAGGGGTTTTGAACATGGAAGTGATGGTTTGCTATACAAAAATAGAGGCTTTGAACCTTAAAAAAGAGATTTGGAAGTCAAAAAATGAGGGTTTGGAAGCTGAAAATAATGCTTTGAGCCTTAAAAGATGGATTTAGACCCGAAACGTGAGGCTTTGCGACACACAAATGAGGCTTTGTGCCTTACAGGAGGGGTTTGGACACTGGAAGTGAGGGTTTGGGACCTCAAAATGAGGCACTGAGCGTTAAAAGAGGGGTTTTGAACATGGAAGTGAGGCTTTGAGTGTTAGAAGAGGGCTTTGGGTCCTAAAAGTGAGGCTTTGGGTGTTCAAAATGAGGCACTGAGCTTTAAAGGAGGGTTTTGGACCCTGGAGGTGAGGTTTGCGGTCCTAACTGTAAGGCTTTGATGTTAAAAGTGAGGTTTGGGGTGCTTTAAAATGAGTCTTTGGGACCTAAAACTGAGGGTTTGTCTTGAAAAGTGGGGTTTGGACCCTGGAAGTGAAGGTTTGGATCTCTACAACTGAGGCTTTGAGCCTAAAAAAGACAGGTTTAGAGCCTGAAAGTCAGGGTTTGGGATATAAAAAGGAGGCTTTGATTGTAGAAGACAGGTTTGAAGCCTACGAGTGTCACTTAGGGACAGAAAACTGATGCTTTGAGTGTTAAGAGGGCCTTGTTCCATAAATGTGAGGGTTTGGGGCCCCAAAACTGAGGCTTTGAGCCTAAAAAGGCAGGTTTAGAGCCTGAAAGTCAGGGTTTGGGACCTCAAAATGAGGCTTTAATCCCTAATAGAGGGGTTTGGAACTTATAACTGAGGCTTTGAGAGTTAAAAGAGGGGTTTGGACCCTGAAAGTGAGGCTTTGGCTGTTCAAAATGAGGCTTTGAGCTTTAAAACAGGGATTTGGACCCTGGAAGTGAGTTTTGCGGTCCTAACTGTAAGGCTTTGAGCATTAAAAGAGGGGTTTTGAAGAATAAAAGGGAGTCTTTGGAACTTAAAAATGAGGGTTTATCCCTGAAAAGGAGGGGCTTGGACCCTAAAAGTGAGGGTTTGGGGGTGAAAAATGAGGCTTTGATGGCAAAAGCCATGTTTGGACCCTGAAAGTGAGGGTTCGGGACCTCAAAATGAGGCACTGAGTGTTAAAAGAGGGGTTTGGACCCTGAAGGTGAGGGTTTGCGACATAGAAATGAGGCTTTGGCAGTAAAAAAGACTGGTTTGGACCCTAAGAGTGAGGGTTTGGGACCTCTGAATGAGGCTTTGTGCCTTACAAGAGGGGTTTGGACACTGAAAGTGAGGGTTTGGGTTTTCAGAATGAGGCTTTGAGCCTTAAACGACAGGTTTGGACTCCAAAACTGAAGGTATAGAGCAAAAAACTGATGGTTTGAGCATTAAAAGACCTGAATTGATGCTAAAAGTGAGGGTTTGAGACGTAAAACTTAGGCTTTGAGACTTAAGCGAGGGGTATGGACGCTGAAAGTGCAGCTTTGGCTGTTGAAAATGAGGCTTTGAGCTTTAAAAGAGGGGTTTGGACCCTGGAAGTGAGGTTTGCGTCCTACCTATAAAGCTTTGAGGGTTAAAAGAGGGGTTTGGACAATGGAAGGGAGGCTTTGGAACTGAAAAATGAGGCTTTGTGCGTAACAAGGAGGGTTTTGGACCCTGAAAGTGAAGGTTTGGGACTTTTAAATGAGGGTTTGCGTCTTTACCAGTGGGGTTTGGACCCTGAAAGTGAAGGTGTGTGACCTCAAAATGAGGCACTGAGTGTTAAAAGAGGGGTTTCGACCCTGGAAGTGATGGTTTGCTATACAAAAATAGAGGCTTTGAACCCTAAAAAAGAGATTTGGATGTCAAAAAATGAGGGTTTGGAAGCTGAAAATAATGCTTTGAGCCTTAAAAGATGGATTTAGACCCGAAACGTGAGGCTTTGCGACACACAAATGAGGCTTTGTGCCTTACAGGAGGGGTTTGGACACTGGAAGTGAGGGTTTGGGACCTCAAAATGAGGCACTGAGCGTTAAAAGAGGGGTTTTGAACATGGAAGTGAGGCTTTGAGTGTTAGAAGAGGGCTTTGGGTCCTAAAAGTGAGGGTTTGGCTGTTCAAAATGAGGCTTTGAGCTTTAAAGGAGGGTTTTGGACCCTGGAGGTGAGGTTTGCGGTCCTAACTGTAAGGCTTTGATGTTAAAAGTGAGGTTTGGGGTGCTTTAAAATGAGTCTTTGGGACCTAAAACTGAGGGTTTGTCTTGAAAAGTGGGGTTTGGACCCTGGAAGTGAAGGTTTGGATCTCTACAACTGAGGCTTTGAGCCTAAAAAAGACAGGTTTAGAGCCTGAAAGTCAGGGTTTGGGATATAAAAAGGAGGCTTTGATTGTAGAAGACAGGTTTGAAGCCTACGAGTGTCACTTAGGGACAGAAAACTGATGCTTTGAGTGTTAAGAGGGCCTTGTTCCATAAATGTGAGGGTTTGGGGCCCCAAAACTGAGGCTTTGAGCCTAAAAAGGCAGGTTTAGAGCCTGAAAGTCAGGGTTTGGGACCTCAAAATGAGGCTTTAATCCCTAATAGAGGGGTTTGGAACTTATAACTGAGGCTTTGAGAGTTAAAAGAGGGGTTTGGACCCTGAAAGTGAGGCTTTGGGTGTTCAAAATGAGGCTTTGAGCTTTAAAACAGGGATTTGGACCCTGGAAGTGAGTTTTGCGGTCCTAACTGTAAGGCTTTGAGCATTAAAAGAGGGGTTTTGAAGAATAAAAGGGAGTCTTTGGAACTTAAAAATGAGGGTTTATCCCTGAAAAGGAGGGGCTTGGACCCTAAAAGTGAGGGTTTGGGGCGAAAAATGAGGCTTTGATGGCAAAAGCCATGTTTGGACCCTGAAAGTGAGGGTTCGGGACCTCAAAATGAGGCACTGAGTGTTAAAAGAGGGGTTTGGACCCTGAAAGTGAGGGTTTGCGACATAGAAATGAGGCTTTGGCAGTAAAAAAGACTGGTTTGGACCCTAAGAGTGAGGGTTTGGGACCTCTGAATGAGGCTTTGTGCCTTACAAGAGGGGTTTGGACACTGAAAGTGAGGGTTTGGGTTTTCAAAATGAGGCTTTGAGCCTTAAACGACAGGTTTGGACTCCAAAACTGAAGGTATAGAGCAAAAAACTGATGGTTTGAGCATTAAAAGACCTGAATTGATGCTAAAAGTGAGGGTTTGAGACGTAAAACTTAGGCGTTGAGACTTAAGCGAGGGGTATGGACGCTGAAAGTGCAGCTTTGGCTGTTCAAAATGAGGCTTTGAGCTTTAAAAGAGGGGTTTGGACCCTGGAAGTGAGGTTTGCGTCCTACCTATAAAGCTTTGAGGGTTAAAAGAGGGGTTTGGACAATGGAAGGGAGGCTTTGGAACTGAAAAATGAGGCTTTGTGCGTAACAAGGAGGGTTTTGGACCCTGAAAGTGAAGGTTTGGGACTTTTAAATGAGGGTTTGCGTCTTTACCAGTGGGGTTTGGACCCTGAAAGTGAAGGTTTGTGACCTCAAAATGAGGCACTGAGTGTTAAATGAGGGGTTTTGAACATGGAAGTGATGGTTTGCTATACAAAAATAGAGGCTTTGAACCTTAAAAAAGAGATTTGGAAGTCAAAAAATGAGGGTTTGGAAGCTGAAAATAATGCTTTGAGCCTTAAAAGATGGATTTAGACCCGAAACGTGAGGCTTTGCGACACACAAATGAGGCTTTGTGCCTTACAGGAGGGGTTTGGACACTGGAAGTGAGGGTTTGGGACCTCAAAATGAGGCACTGAGCGTTAAAAGAGGGGTTTTGAACATGGAAGTGAGGCTTTCAGTGTTAGAAGAGTGCTTTGGGTCCTAAAAGTGAGGCTTTGGGTGTTCAAAATGAGGCTTTGAGCTTTAAAGGAGGGTTTTGGACCCTACCAGTGAGGTTTGCGGTCCTAACTGTAAGGCTTTGATGTTAAAAGTGAGGTTTGGGGTGCTTTAAAATGAGTCTTTGGGACCTAAAACTGAGGGTTTGTCTTGAAAAGTGGGGTTTGGACCCTGGAAGTGAAGGTTTGGATCTCTACAACTGAGGCTTTGAGCCTAAAAAAGACAGGTTTAGAGCCTGAAAGTCAGGGTTTGGGATATAAAAAGGAGGCTTTGATTGTAGAAGACAGGTTTGAAGCCTACGAGTGTCACTTAGGGACAGAAAACTGATGCTTTGAGTGTTAAGAGGGCCTTGTTCCATAAATGTGAGGGTTTGGGGCCCCAAAACTGAGGCTTTGAGCCTAAAAAGGCAGGTTTAGAGCCTGAAAGTCAGGGTTTGGGACCTCAAAATGAGGCTTTAATCCCTAATAGAGGGGTTTGGAACTTATAACTGAGGCTTTGAGAGTTAAAAGAGGGGTTTGGACCCTGAAAGTGAGGCTTTGGGTGTTCAAAATGAGGCTTTGAGCTTTAAAACAGGGATTTGGACCCTGGAAGTGAGGTTTGCGTCCTAACTGTAAGGCTTTGAGCATTAAAAGAGGGGTTTTGAAGAATAAAAGGGAGTCTTTGGAACTTAAAAATGAGGGTTTATCCCTGAAAAGGAGGGGCTTGGACCCTAAAAGTGAGGGTTTGGGGCGAAAAATGAGGCTTTGATGGCAAAAGCCATGTTTGGACCCTGAAAGTGAGGGTTCGGGACCTCAAAATGAGGCACTGAGTGTTAAAAGAGGGGTTTGGACCCTGAAAGTGAGGGTTTGCGACATAGAAATGAGGCTTTGGCAGTAAAAAAGACTGGTTTGGACCCTAAGAGTGAGGGTTTGGGACCTCTGAATGAGGCTTTGTGCCTTACAAGAGGGGTTTGGACACTGAAAGTGAGGGTTTGGGTTTTCAGAATGAGGCTTTGAGCCTTAAACGACAGGTTTGGACTCCAAAACTGAAGGTATAGAGCAAAAAACTGATGGTTTGAGCATTAAAAGACCTGAATTGATGCTAAAAGTGAGGGTTTGAGACGTAAAACTTAGGCTTTGAGACTTAAGCGAGGGGTATGGACGCTGAAAGTGCAGCTTTGGCTGTTGAAAATGAGGCTTTGAGCTTTAAAAGAGGGGTTTGGACCCTGGAAGTGAGGTTTGCGTCCTACCTATAAAGCTTTGAGGGTTAAAAGAGGGGTTTGGACAATGGAAGGGAGGCTTTGGAACTGAAAAATGAGGCTTTGTGCGTAACAAGGAGGGTTTTGGACCCTGAAAGTGAAGGTTTGGGACTTTTAAATGAGGGTTTGCGTCTTTACCAGTGGGGTTTGGACCCTGAAAGTGAAGGTTTGTGACCTCAAAATGAGGCACTGAGTGTTAAAAGAGGGATTTCGACCCTGGAAGTGAAGGTTTGCTATACAAAAACAGAGGCTTTGAACCTTAAAAAAGAGATTTGGAAGTCAAAAAATGAGGGTTTGGAAGCTGAAAATAGTGCTTTGAGCCTTAAAAGATGGATTTAGACCCGAAACGTGAGGCTTTGCGACACACATATGAGGCTTTGTGCCTTACAGGAGGGGTTTGGACACTGGAAGTGAGGGTTTGGGACCTCAAAATGAGGCACTGAGCGTTAAAAGAGGGGTTTTGACCATGGAAGTGAGGGTTTGAGTGTTAGAAGAGGGCTTTGGGTCCTAAAAGTGAGGGTTTGGCTGTTCAAAATGAGGCTTTGAGCTTTAAAGGAGGGTTTTGGACCCTACCAGTGAGGTTTGCGGTCCTAACTGTAAGGCTTTGATGTTAAAAGTGAGGTTTGGAGTGGTTTAAAATGAGTCTTTGGGACCTAAAACTGAGGGTTTGTCTTGAAAAGTGGGGTTTGGACCCTGGAAGTGAAGGTTTGGATCTCTACAACTGAGGCTTTGAGCCTAAAAAAGACAGGTTTAGAGCCTGAAAGTCAGGGTTTGGGATATAAAAAGGAGGCTTTGATTGTAGAAGACAGGTTTGAAGCCTACGAGTGTCACTTAGGGACAGAAAACTGATGCTTTGAGTGTTAAGAGGGCCTTGTTCCATAAATGTGAGGGTTTGGGGCCCCAAAACTGAGGCTTTGAGCCTAAAAAGGCAGGTTTAGAGCCTGAAAGTCAGGGTTTGGGACCTCAAAATGAGGCTTTAATCCCTAATAGAGGGGTTTGGAACTTATAACTGAGGCTTTGAGAGTTAAAAGAGGGGTTTGGACCCTGAAAGTGAGGCTTTGGGTGTTCAAAATGAGGCTTTGAGCTTTAAAACAGGGATTTGGACCCTGGAAGTGAGGTTTGCGTCCTAACTGTAAGGCTTTGAGCATTAAAAGAGGGGTTTTGAAGAATAAAAGGGAGTCTTTGGAACTTAAAAATGAGGGTTTATCCCTGAAAAGGAGGGGCTTGGACCCTAAAAGTGAGGGTTTGGGGCGAAAAATGAGGCTTTGATGGCAAAAGCCATGTTTGGACCCTGAAAGTGAGGGTTCGGGACCTCAAAATGAGGCACTGAGTGTTAAAAGAGGGGTTTGGACCCTGAAAGTGAGGGTTTGCGACATAGAAATGAGGCTTTGGCAGTAAAAAAGACTGGTTTGGACCCTAAGAGTGAGGGTTTGGGACCTCTGAATGAGGCTTTGTGCCTTACAAGAGGGGTTTGGACACTGAAAGTGAGGGTTTGGGTTTTCAGAATGAGGCTTTGAGCCTTAAACGACAGGTTTGGACTCCAAAACTGAAGGTATAGAGCAAAAAACTGATGGTTTGAGCATTAAAAGACCTGAATTGATGCTAAAAGTGAGGGTTTGAGACGTAAAACTTAGGCTTTGAGACTTAAGCGAGGGGTATGGACGCTGAAAGTGCAGCTTTGGCTGTTCAAAATGAGGCTTTGAGCTTTAAAAGAGGGGTTTGGACCCTGGAAGTGAGGTTTGCGTCCTACCTATAAAGCTTTGAGGGTTAAAAGAGGGGTTTGGACAATGGAAGGGAGGCTTTGGAACTGAAAAATGAGGCTTTGTGCCTAACAAGGAGGGTTTTGGACCCTGAAAGTGAAGGTTTGGGACTTTTAAATGAGGGTTTGCGTCTTTACCAGTGGGGTTTGGACCCTGAAAGTGAGTGTTTGGGACCTCAAAATGAGGCACTGATCGTTAAAAGAGGGGTTTTGAACATGGAAGTGAGGGTTTGAGTGTTAGAAGAGGGCTTTGGGTCCTAAAAGTGAGGGTTTGGCTGTTCAAAATGAGGCTTTGAGCTTTAAAAGAGGGTTTTGGACCCTGGAAGTGAGGTTTGCGTCCTAACTGTAAGGCTTTGAGCATTAAAAGAGGGGTTTTGGAGAATAAAAGGGAGTCTTTGGAACTTAAAGATGAGGGTTTATCCCTGAAAAGGCGGGGCTTGGACCCTAAAAGTGAGGGTTTGGGGCGAAAAATGAGGCTTTGATCATGAAAGCCAGGTTTGGACCCTAAGAATGAAGGTTTGGGACGTAAAAACGAGTGTTTCTCTTTAAAAAAGGGGTTTAAACCCTGAAACTGCAGGTTTGGGACCTCTAAATGAGGGTTTGTGTGTTTAAAAACCAGGTTTAAACCTTAAAAGTATAGTGTTTGGGACCAAAAACTGAGGCTTTAATTCCTGATAGACGGGTTTGGAATGAAAACTGAGGCTTTGAGCGTTAAAAGAGGGCTTTGGACCCTGGAAGTGAGGTTTGTGTCCTAACGATAAGGCTTTGAGGGTTAAAAGAGGGGATTGGACAAGAAAAGGGAGTCTTTGGAACTTAAAAATGAGGGTTTATCCCTGAAAAGGAGGGGTTTGGACCCTGAAAGTGAAGCTTTGCGCCATAGAAATGAGGCTTTGGCAGTAAAAAAGACTGGTTTGGACCCTAAGAGTGAGGGTTTGGGACCTCTGAATGAGGCTTTGTGCCTTACAAGAGGGGTTTGGACACTGAAAGTGAGGGTTTGGGTTTTCAAAATGAGGCTTTGAGCCTTAAACGACAGTTTGGACTCCAAAACTGAAGGTGTAGAGCAAAAAACTGATGGTTTGAGCATTAAAAGACCTGAATTGATGCTAAAAGTGAGGGTTTGAGACGTAAAACTTAGGCTTTGAGACTTAAGCGAGGGGTATGGACGCTGAAAGTGCAGCTTTGGCTGTTCAAAATGAGGCTTTGAGCTTTAAAAGAGGGGTTTGGACCCTGGAAGTGAGGTTTGCGTCCTACCTATAAAGCTTTGAGGGTTAAAAGAGGGGTTTGGACAATCGAAGGGAGGCTTTGGAACTGAAAAATGAGGCTTTGTGCCTAACAAGGAGGGTTTTGGACCCTGAAAGTGAGTGTTTGGGACCTCAAAATGAGGCACTGATCGTTAAAAGAGGGGTTTTGAACATGGAAGTGAGGGTTTGAGTGTTAGAAGAGGGCTTTGGGTCCTAAAAGTGAGGGTTTGGCTGTTCAAAATGAGGCACTGAGCTTTAAAGGAGGGTTTTGGACCCTGGAGGTGAGGTTTGCGGTCCTAACTGTAAGGCTTTGATGTTAAAAGTGAGGTTTGGAGTGCTTTGAAATGAGTCTTTGGGACCTAAAACTGAGGGTTTGTCTTGAAAAGTGGGGTTTGGACCCTGGAAGTGAAGGTTTGGATCTCTACAACTGAGGCTTTGAGCCTAAAAAAGACAGGTTTAGAGCCTGAAAGTCAGGGTTTGGGATATAAAAAGGAGGCTTTGATTGTAGAAGACAGGTTTGAAGCCTACGAGTGTCACTTAGGGACAGAAAACTGAGGCTTTGAGAGTTAAAAAAGGGGTTTGGACCCTGAAAGTGAGGCTTTGGCTGTTCAAAATGAGGCTTTGAGCTTAAGAAGAGGGCTTTGGACCCTGGAAGTGAGGTTTGCGTCCTAACTGTAAGGCTTTGAGGGTTAAAAGAGGGGTTTTGGAGAATAAAAGGGAGTCTTTGGAACTTAAAAATGAGGGTTTATCCCTGAAAAGGAGGGACTTGGGCCCTAGAAGTGAAGGTTTGGGTCCTCAAAATGAGGCACTGAGTGTTAAAAGAGGGGTTTCGACCCTGAAAGTGAGGCTTTGGGTTTTCAAAATGAGGCTTTGAGCTTTAAAAGAGGGGTTTGGACCCTGGAAGTGAGGTTTGCATCCTAACTATAAGGCTTTGAGCATTAAAAGAGGGGTTTTGAAGAATAAAAGGGAGTCTTTGGAACTTAAAAATGAGGGTTTATCCCTGAAAAGGAGGGGCTTGTCCCTAAAAGTGAGGGTTTGGGGTGAAAAATGAGGCACTGAGCATTAAAAGAGGGGTTTGGACCCTGAAAGTGAGGGTTTGCGATACAAAAATAGAGGCTTTGAACCATAAAAGAGACGTTTGGAACACAAAAAATGAGGCTTTGGGACGTAAAAATAATGCTTTGAGCCTTAAATATGGATTTAGACCCTGAAAGTGAGGGTTTGCGACATAGAAATGAGGCTTTGGCAGTAAAAAAGACTGGTTTGGACCCTAAGAGTGAGGGTTTGGGACCTCTGAATGAGGCTTTGTGCCTTACAAGAGGGGTTTGGACACTGAAAGTGAGGCTTTGGCTGTTCAAAATGAGGCTTTGAGCTTTAAAAGAGGGCTTTGGACCCTGGAAGTGAGGGTTTGCGTCCTAACTATAAGGCTTTGAGGGTTAAAAGAGGGGTTTTGTAGAATAAAAGGGAGTCTTTGGAACTTAAAAATGAGGGTTTATCCCTGAAAAGGAGGGGTTTGGACCCTGAAAGTGAAGCTTTGCGACATAGAAATGAGGCTTTGGCAGTAAAAAAGACTGGTTTGGACCCTAAGAGTGAGGGTTTGGGACCTCTGAATGAGGCTTTGTGCCTTACAAGAGGGGTTTGGACACTGAAAGTGAGGGTTTGGGTTTTCAAAATGAGGCTTTGAGCCTTAAACGACAGGTTTGGACTCCAAAACTGAAGGTATAGAGCAAAAAACTGATGGTTTGAGCATTAAAAGACCTGAATTGATGCTAAAAGTGAGGGTTTGAGACGTAAAACTTAGGCTTTGAGACTTAAGCGAGGGGTATGGACGCTGAAAGTGCAGCTTTGGCTGTTCAAAATGAGGCTTTGAGCTTTAAAAGAGGGGTTTGGACCCTGGAAGTGAGGTTTGCGTCCTACCTATAAAGCTTTGAGGGTTAAAAGAGGGGTTTGGACAATGGAAGGGAGGCTTTGGAACTGAAAAATGAGGCTTTGTGCGTAACAAGGAGGGTTTTGGACCCTGAAAGTGAAGGTTTGGGACTTTTAAATGAGGGTTTGCGTCTTTACCAGTGGGGTTTGGACCCTGAAAGTGAAGGTTTGTGACCTCAAAATGAGGCACTGAGTGTTAAAAGAGGGATTTCGACCCTGGAAGTGAAGGTTTGCTATACAAAAACAGAGGCTTTGAACCTTAAAAAAGAGATTTGGAAGTCAAAAAATGAGGGTTTGGAAGCTGAAAATAGTGCTTTGAGCCTTAAAAGATGGATTTAGACCCGAAACGTGAGGCTTTGCGACACACATATGAGGCTTTGTGCCTTACAGGAGGGGTTTGGACACTGGAAGTGAGGGTTTGGGACCTCAAAATGAGGCACTGAGCGTTAAAAGAGGGGTTTTGACCATGGAAGTGAGGGTTTGAGTGTTAGAAGAGGGCTTTGGGTCCTAAAAGTGAGGGTTTGGCTGTTCAAAATGAGGCTTTGAGCTTTAAAGGAGGGTTTTGGACCCTACCAGTGAGGTTTGCGGTCCTAACTGTAAGGCTTTGATGTTAAAAGTGAGGTTTGGAGTGGTTTAAAATGAGTCTTTGGGACCTAAAACTGAGGGTTTGTCTTGAAAAGTGGGGTTTGGACCCTGGAAGTGAAGGTTTGGATCTCTACAACTGAGGCTTTGAGCCTAAAAAAGACAGGTTTAGAGCCTGAAAGTCAGGGTTTGGGATATAAAAAGGAGGCTTTGATTGTAGAAGACAGGTTTGAAGCCTACGAGTGTCACTTAGGGACAGAAAACTGATGCTTTGAGAGTTAAAAGAGGGGTTTGGGTCCTAAAAGTGAGGGCTTGGCTGCTCAAAATGAGGCTTTGAGCTTTAAAAGAGGGGTTTGGACCCTGGAAGTGAGATTTGCGTCCTAAGTATAAGGCTTTGAGCGTTAAAAGAGAGGTTTGGACAATCGAAGGGAGTCTTTGGAACTTAAAAATGAGGGTTTATCCCTGAAATGGAGGGGCTTGGACCCTAAAAGTGAGGGTTTGGTGCGAAAAATGAGGCTTTGATCATGAAAGCCAGGTTTGGACCCTAAGAATGAAGGACTGGGACGTAAAAACGAGTGTTTCTCTTCAAAAAAGGGGTTTCAACCCTGAAACTGCAGGTTTGGGACCTCTAAATGAGGGTTTGTGTGTTTAAAAACCAGGTTTAAACCCTAAAAGTATAGTGTTTGGGACCAAAAACTGAGGCTTTAATTCCTGATAGACGGGTTTGGAACTTAAAACTGAGGCTTTGAGCGTTAAAAGAGGGCTTTGGACCCTGGAAGTGAGGCTTTGGCTGTTCAAAATGAGGCTTTGAGCTTTAAAGGAGGGTTTTGGACCCTGGAAGTGAGGTTTGCGCCCTAACTATAAGGCTTTGAGGGTTAAAAGAGGGGTTTTGGAGACTAAAAGGGAGTCTTTGGAACTTAAAAATGAGGCTTTGTGCCTAACAAGGAGGGGCTTGGACCCTAAAAGTGAGGGTTTGGG